>NC_082651.1:50798224-51105724 GCF_028023285.1 Balaenoptera ricei
CCAGCTCGCCCTCACTTCAGCATGCTTCTGAATGCAACATGCCACTGTTTCACGACCTAAGAGCTACACACCTTAAAAACCCTGAAGTAAAATAAAGGAATAGTATTAACATGCCATTTATTTTTTGTCTTCCTCAACTAAAATTACAGCTAACAGCAAGCTTGCTAGGACAAGCTTTAGCTTGGGACACGTCAACTATCTGTACTCAGGGACTCAGTGTAGTCCCAGAGGAGCACCTATGGGAGGTAAAATACTTAATTTCACATTGCTTGCTTTTAACTCAGTGCAGAGTCTAGTCATCATAGTAAAGATTCAAACAATGCTTTCAATTCTAAAAGTTCATGGATTTCATCCAATATAAATTAAGAGTATCTGTTTTCTTCTTTTTTTAAAGGAATGACAGGGAAGAGGTAAACGTTACACTTTTTCCACTTACAAAAAGTAATGCCCTTATAAAATCTTCTAACTAACTAACTCAACCATTTAGGGTGATCAGCTGCAGTAAACCTTGTATTTCTTCAAAATGCTGCTTCTGCCAACAGAATTTCATGTTCTCTTCTTCACAGACAGGAACTCCTTTACAGTCCAATTGTAATTCCGTCTGCCCTAGAGTAGGCACAAAATTCAGTGCAACTATTGCATAGTGTTCTGGAAGACAAAAAGGAAAGCTCATTACTGCATTATGAAAAGAAAAATGTATCCATACAGTACCACTAATTTGATTTTCATAGTAGGGGGAAAAAAAACGAGCGTTTTTGAACTTAAAACAAAAGGTGCTAATAACATACCTTCTGGCCAGTTCCTACATCTCCATTTCATGACGATCTTTTTATTTGTTAACTGAAAACAAAGGGGAAATTCCACTGAAAACATCTTTTAAAACTTCATACAATACTACAACAAACACCAAATCCTTTCATGAAAGCCCCTGTGTACGAGAAGTAATCAATGAACAATGTACACTCCCATCTTCCAGTTTATATGCCAGCACCATTGAGAATTCATTGTCCCTAGTGCCAAAGTGTAACGGCAGTAACATCAAGGACAGAAGCGTTACAACCAATGCAGAGCTGATGTCAACGGCAAGGCAACTGACATTTGGCAACACACACCCTAGTGGCAGAAACCTGAAACTTCTAGACCAAGAGTTGGGAGGAATTATACTTGTGTCTTCTAAAATCATAAACATTGCACAATTACTGTGAAACTAAAGCTTCAGCTTTTATTTCCTTTTTTATTTTCCCTGTAGCCAACTTTATAAAGTGGTCAAGTTTCTGTGAACTCAGATAAAAACCAAAGCACATTAAAAAAAAGAATGAATAAAAGCAATATTAACAGAAGTCAGTCCCAGCTTAACTTTCCTTTAACCTATAAGATTACTTACCAATTCTACATATTCACCAGTGATGTTCCCATCAAACATTTGGAATTTCCTTCCCTTTTCAGCTTCTAATACAGCAGGAGATTTAGAAAATTTTTGCACCAACTAACCAAGCAAAACATACAATAGACATGTTATTCCAGCATATGCTATCATGTTTTTAACCTAAGTGTAAAGTACTAATATAACAGTTACTGTGGTTTGTGTTTGTTTAATTGTGAATACATAGCTTTTAATTATAGCTTTCTCTTTCTCTCCCTCTCTTTCAGAGGAAGAACGCTCAGTAAATTGCTCCAAACACCTCAATGCTGATAAATTCCCCCCAAATGCCCATCTTTTCCCCCCCTCAAATCTTTAGGATAACTTCCCCGTCTCAAGCTATCCTAAAGATTTCTAGATCTCTTCAATCAGAAAAACACGGCCATGCAGGAAACCAAGAACCAGCTTCAGTTCTTAGTGGTGTAGTAGGTGTATTTTCTCCCAATGTCAGCATTTCAGATCCTAGCTTGAGATGTGACTTACATCTTTCACAGTGAAGATTCTGTACAGCTGCTCGATAGCTGTGTCAAACAGTTCCGTCATGTGCAGTGCCACAGTGGGAATCCTTACACCCAATGCCACTGGAGAGGAGGCCTGAATCTCAAAAGAAAAGGTTCCAAAGCATAATTATTAGCATGACAAGAGATTCAAAAAATTCAGTCTTCCAGTCTTAGTAAAACACCAAAATGTCCCGCACACTATCCCTTCCACTAAAAGCCTTTTTAGCACCACCAATCCTACCTAGTCTTTATTTTGGAAACAGTTCAGTGCTCCTTAGCTCTGTTCCACTCCCAGGCTATGGCTTCACAGCCCAAATCCTACTTGGACATGTAAATATGACCCAGGGAGCATAAAGATAAGCAGGTGAAAGATAACAGCACTTAAGGGCAAAGGGCGTCAATTCCCCATCACCAGATTCCAAGAACAGGATCTAAAACCTCCCAATCCTCCAAAAGTCTGGAGAGAAGGTTCTTCCGTTGTGGTATGTGACCTCAAAGTCACCTGCTGTTATTTGTTGCCTACCGAAACAACACTGCCTTCACAACAGTCTTGAACTAAATTCAATATTTATCCCACAAAAAGGATCCCTTCCATCAAGGATGAAAGTCTCATTTCATCATTTCCCCCAAAACGGCAAGGGATGCAAGGGTGGATTAACTGGCCCTCCTCAATATCCTTCATAGTTCTCCATCATCACAAGGCTGTTTAGAGCTTTGAAGCCTTCTCATTAAGCACTTCCTTCCTCCCCCTCCCTCCACATCTGCCACCAGAGATCATACCTGCAAGGTAGTCTCACTCAGTTTCCTTTTAACTGTCAATTCCTGGGTTGCCATAGCTTTGGTTGGTAAAATCATTCCCCTTGTAAATTCTACAAAGAAAACATATGAGAAATGGTTTTAATAAAGAACTTTTTCCTTTTCAGCACAAATAGTAAGGCAGAAAACTGAGAACAGTATATAAGAATATAAAGGAACTGATAATTTGTAAAAAGAATTCCTATAGCGTTTTGAGAATTTCAAGACCATTCTGTAGTTTTTACATATAAAACTAATCATTAACCCGAGTTCCACGGCAACAATTGCCTTTTATCCTTTTCTTTTTATCAAATGCCTCACTTTTATCTAGTTCTTGATAAAATAGCATAATTTCCAAATGTTGTTTTCCAAAAAGCTCCATTTCATACACCTAACTACTAATAGCTTTATGGCCTTCACTTACTGTCAAAGCCAGACACTTGGCTTATTGCTTCACCATCACCTCACAAAGCTTGGCCTCACAGTATTCAAGCCTGTGGGCCAGCAGCGTGTGTGATCTCGTAGGAAAAGTGTAAACCCCAAACCCATCTATGTCAATGCCTAGATACTCAGCAGAGTCCAAGGATGAGATGCAGACACACAAGCCCTGCTGGCTATTTTACCTGGCAGGTAACTTCTCTAATTTAGGGAAGAAGACAATAACCTCAATTCCACACAGTGAAGGGATTAAATAAGTCTCAACTACACCTGTAATACCTGCAGTCACTTTCATTCACTCATTCAACAAAAATTAAGCACCTACTACATGCCAGTCATTGTGCTAGATGCTGGAGATATAGCAGTGAACAAGACAGGCTCCTTCCATGCCTTCATGGAGCTTACAGTCTAGCAGAGAAGACAGACATCAAACAAATAATTATAAAAACAACTGACAAAATAATTATAATTCCAGAAAACTACCAACAATTCTGTAGGCAAAATGGTTCACGCTGTGTAAAATACTGATAATCACTAATTATGGTCTAACCCATGACTAGCTCTCAACCTCCAGACTACAATTTATCCTGCAGCATACAGAATTGTTTCTAGAGCTTTGGAAATCAGCCTAACTTGGGAATCCAGACCACAGTGCAGAGCATTATTTGGGTAAATGGAAAAGGGACCCTCTAGTTCACAAGGGATGCCTTCTTTACCCGTCTTAAGAGCCTTCAGGTAATCTCCAAGGGCTTCCCTGACCTTGGCGGTGCCTGCAGTTTTCATAAGATCCTTCAGTATATTCCCATCTCCTTTCTTTTTACTCACGTTCACCTACAAATCAGAAAAATACAAACCTAAGAAAAATCTGGTTTGACGTAATCTTACAATACTGGGACATATGGATGAGGGATCTGTGATGGTGAGGAAAGGGAAAGAAGTGGATGTAAGAGACGTGACAGGTTTTCTTCATATAGTTTGAGAAGATGTAAGGGGTTTTTAATCAAGGGTCCATTGACCTGGTTGGTGGCCAAATCTTGAACGGACTTCGTAGAATGTGAACCCCCCAATTTGCATACGTTTTATGTATATATATATTATATTGATGATGTAGTCCATGGCTTTCACAGGGTCTAGAAATGCGCTGTCTAGTATGGTAGCCGCTTAGCCACATGTGGCTACTGAGCACTTGTAATGCGGCTGGTATGATTTGAGATGTGCTGTAAGTGTAAAATAATATACACCAGACTTTGAAGACTTAGTACCAAAAAAGAATGTAAAATAATCTCATTAATAACTTTGATACTAATTACATGTTAAAATGATATTTTTATATTTTGGGTAAAATAAAAAATATTAAAACTAATTTCATCTGTTTCTTTTAAATTTTTTAACATGGCTGCTAGAAAATTTTAAGTTCCTTATGTGGCTTTCATTATATTTCTATTGAACAGCGCTCATCTAGAACCCCAAAGCCAGTGTAATTAGGAAAACCAAGTTCCCAACATCCTGGTCTTGGGCTACATTTTTTTGTCAGGGAGGAGAGTTGGGAAAGGGAGAGGAGGAGGGAGAGGAAAGAAAAGAGGGAAGGATGGAAGGAATGGACAGGGGGAGACAGGGGGAGACAGGGAGAGGGAAGCATCAAAATGCTGCTCTGGGGATGCCTCTGTAGTAGTCTCAGAACAAAGAGGTGTTGGTTTGAAATATCTAGTGTCCCTGTGATTCGGTTGAGTTGGGCCTGCTCCCAGGCCCCAGTTCTAATCTGAAGAGTTTGTTCTGTAATACTATTGTACCACAGGCTGAATCTAAAAGACCAGTTTAATATGCTGCTGAAACACTTCTCAGCTGATGGATCTGAATACAGCAAAGTGAAATCACAGCCCGAGGGCAGCAACCACACGTCTGAAGGTATGTCGGAGACAGCCCCACTTTTACGGCCTTTTATAACCTTTAAGAAAGGCAACTCATAGTGGCTCAGTGTAACTTAGTTTTTATATCTTGAAGGCCTTCACACTGAATCCGTTCACAAATCAAAAAAGACCCTGTATCAAACTATCTTCATTTGGAAAATATAGCTGCTGTACAAATGGTCTCGCCCCAAAACCAAGCTTTTGGCGGAAAGAGGGCACTAACTGTAAACCAAGCATGGGAGTTACATAGGCTCTATCTCCCAAGACAACCAGAAGAGCCAGTCAAAAGCAACACACACTAATTTACTAAAAAACGTGGTATAACCAAGAGAGATCACAGCGAAAAGCTGAGAATTTTCACTATTGAAGGGAAGGAGCAACGATACAGAGGAGAAGCAGCAAGATCCCATTCACCAAGCTGTGCAAAATACCTGAGCACCTTCCAGTATGTACACTGTCACGTGTATCTGAAAGGTGAATTAACCCAGTGTCACAGATGAGGAGGCCACGGAGGGTGCAGTCACCTGCCTGGGCCCGACTCCTGGTCCACGGGGGTCTAGGGCTTCCCCAGCGTGCTCTTCCTCCTGCACCACTCTCCCACCCCACGCTGCCCCCAGGGTACAGCTATCCTCCTCGGCAAACGAGCCCTCACTGCTCACCAAAACTACCGCACAAGCACCACACAGTCCGATTAACAGTTTTTCAAATGCCCAACATGTCTAACAGAAACTTGATTTAAAAAAAAAAAAGAATAGAAAGAAACTCCATCAGATACCTCACCTCAGTGTCATCTACTTCATTTTCTTCAGACAGGTTGGGTATTTCAATCAACCCCTTGTGCTTCACACCAGATTCTTTAATTATACCTAAAATGAGCAAAATACGTTCCTCAATTACAAAGTAACAGCCAGTTTACATAAACCTGCCCTGCCTAACTGAACAGCTCACCCTCCTCACAGGGCACTGCCACCGTGGGGACGAGGCAGGGCCAAGCCTTCCCCACCACACACGCGCCCAAACCGACCCTGCTCCCCTGGCCCACATCACAGGTAAGCACCCTAGGAAGGCGGGGGTAAGAACCTGGCAAGTAAAGTGCACACACGATCAGGGGCCACGTGGAAGCACGGGACTGGAGTAAACGGCTCTGTTAACCAATGTTTCTTCTTTCATCCCCCAATATTCTTCACCAAGTCAAAGCAGGAGAAAGGGCTGTCTTGAAGAGGAGTCACAAAAGGGACAGGAAGGCAAAAAGGGACACTGAGTTCTGATCACAGAAAGAGTGGGGGAGGGAGGTGTGGCCTGGGGAAGTTTGTGTGGACTCTATGCAGCTGATTTCTTTCAAGACCAGAGTGTTGACTTCAATGACGACATCAAGGTGGTGACATAGGTTATTCCCGACTTCAGTCCCCCTCACAAAAAGACCAACTAGCTGCTATCCATGGACAAGACACCACTGTGAAAATCCCAAAACCCAGAGGTGAGGCTGCACGCTCTCCTGGACCAGAGGCAGAAAAGGACTGCATTGGAAGGGTATGAGGAGTGGTTTAACACTCTGACCAAACTGCCCCTGCGCCAGGCCAACACAGAACCACGCTGAGAGGGCCCCACTGCAGTTTTTCCAGCAGGAAAAGAGGGCAGAAGGTGGACATGCAGGTCCCCCGGCACTGTTGGATGCTTCCTGGGAGGGCCGCTGGGGTCTCAACTCATGGAGACCACTGGGAATCAGACAGGGATGGAGAAGGGGGGCAGGGCTTTCAGCAACCAGTGCTCAAATCTGGATGGGCCATGTTCCTGCTTGCAGCAGTGCATGAGCAGAGCTCAGCTGGCAATTCTGCCTGATTTGGGTCCCCAGGCAACAGGCCAAAGCCAGCTGTGGAGCCCATTCTACCGCCCTACAAATTCATAGCTCCACTCAACTGCTGAGTGTCGCTTCCCATCCTGCCCATCCAGGAAGCCCGACCAGAGAACGTGGGCAGCCTCGGAACCCAGCCTACAGCCCCGCCCAACTGCTTAACACAGCTTGTGGCCTTGTCCAGATGTAGAGCCCAGCAGAGACCCCACCCCACGGAGAACAGCCTCTAGCCTCCCCAACTGCGGGATACAGCTGGAAGCCCCTCCTGACCAGAGAGCACAGCCTGCAACCTTGTTCAACAGCTGAGCATACTCAGCACCCTATGGATGGTGAAGCCAGGCCTGCAGACCTGCCCAACTTCAAGGCACAATCTGTGTCCCCAGCTGGTTACAGAACACAGCCTGAGGCAAGGTCCTACCATGAAACCCTGCCTGCAGCCCTGCCTGAACACAGAGTCCAGCCAGCAGCACCACCTGGTCAGGGAGCGTAGCCTGAGACCCCACTCAACCAGCAGCAATGGCAGAGCCCAGTCCATAACCCTGCCCAATCATAGAGTCCAACCAGTGGCACCACCCTGCCAGGGAACACAGCCAGGGTTCCACAGACTCTGCCTAACCAAGGGTAACTGCAGAGCCCAGCTAATGGCCCCACGTAACCATGAAGCACAGCCAGCAACCCTGCCCAGTCAGGGAGCTCACTCAGCAGCCCTGCTTAAACATGGAGCCCTGTCGACTCACCCAACCACAAAGCCCAGCTACTGGTAATCCCCTACCCTGACCTCAGAGCACACTCAACTGGAGACCCTGACAGCAAGCCCTGCCTGCCCATGGACACTACTAGTTGACACATCCAATAACCCAAGTTGAATGGTGAAGGTTTTTCCCTGCCAAAGCAAACCTGTAAAACATGGAAGAAGAGACCACTTACATATACACACAGATACCAGTGCAAGGAATCAAGGCTCAAGAAAAATCAGGTAAACATGACACCACCAAAAGAACCAAATAAAGCTCTAACAACTGACCCAAAGAAATGTACATACATGGAGATGTATGAACTATATGATCAGGAATTCAAAATAAACCTCTTAAAGAATTTAGTGAACTATAAGAACACACAGACAACTAAATGAAATTAGGAAAATAATGCATGAACAAAATAAGCTCAAAAAAGAAACAGAAATCATTAAAAAAAACAAAGCCAGCAAAATTCCTGGAGCTAAAGAATACAATGACTGTACTGAAGAATTCAATAGAGAGCTTCAACAGCTAACCTGACCTAGTAGAAGAAAACAGTTAGTAAACTAGAAGATGGGTTATTTGAAATTGTCCAGTCAGAGAAACAAAAAAGAAAAAAGAATGAAAAAGAGTGAAGAAACAATATGGATCTCATGTGATACCATCAAATGAAATAACACATGCATTATGGAAGTCCCACAAGGAGAAGAGAAAGAAAGGGACAGAAAGTCTATTTAAAACAATAATGGTTGAAAACTTCCCAAACCTGAGAAGAGAAATGGACATCCAGATTCATAAGGCCCAAAGGACCCCCAAATAGGTTGAACTCAAAAAAGGCTGCACCAAGACACATTACAGTTAAATTGTCAAAAATCAAAAACAAAAAGAATTTTGAAAGCAGCAAGAGAAAAGTGACTCTTCACATAAAAGGGAGCTTCATAAGGCTACAGGTGGATTTCTCAACAGAAACTTGACAGGCCAGCAGTGGGATGATATACTCAAAATACTGAAAGAAACAATATGTCATCCAAGAATACTATACCCAGCAAAGCTGTCCTTCAGAAGTAAAAGAGAGATAGAGACTTTCCCAAACAAACAAAACCTGAGGGGGCTTAATGTCACTAAACCTGCCTTATAAGAAATGCTAAAGGACATTCTTCAAGCTGAAATAAAAGGATGCTAGTTAGCATCATAAAAACATATGAATGTGTAAAACTCACTGGTAATGGTAAATATACAAAGTCAGATGATCTAATATTGCAATGGTGGTGTGTAATTCTCTTACAACTCTACATTGAAAGTTAAAAAACAAATGAATTTAAAATAACCATAACTATGAGAATTTGTTATTGGATACACAATGTAAAAATATGTAAATTGTAACATCAATAACCTAAAATGTGAGGGGGGGAAGAAGTATAAATTTCTGTATGCTATCAAATTTATCAGTTTAAATAGGGTGTTATAAATATATTTTATATACACCTCAGGTTAACCACAAAGGAAAAACCACAAAAGGTTATGATAAAGGAGTCAAAGCATACCAGCACAAAAAGGCAGCAAATGACTAAAGAGCTGGCAAGAGAGGAAGCAAAGAACATAGGATATACAAAACAGTTAGGAAAGAATTAATGAAATGGCAATAGTAAGTCCTTACCTATCAATAGTTACTTTAAATATAAATGGATTAAATTCTCCAATCAAAAGGCACAGAATGGTTGACTGGATGAAAAAAAAACAAGACCCAACAACATGCTGCCTACAAGAGACTCACTTTAGCTTTAAGGATACACATAAACTGAGAGCAGAGGGATGGAAACAGATACTTCAAGGAAATATTAACCAAAAGAAAGCAGAAGTAGCTATACTTATATTAGACAAATAAGACTTTAAGCTAAAAATGGTCAAAACAAACAAAGAAAGTCATTATATAATGCTAAAGGTGTCAATTCATCAAGATATAATAATTGTAAATATTTATGCACCTAATACTGCAGCACCTAAATATATAAAGCAATTACTAACAAAACTTATAAGGAGAAATAAACAGCAATCCAATAATAGTTGGGGACTTTAATGCCCTACTCTCAACAATGGATATATCATCCAGACAGAAAACCAATAGGGAAATATCAGCTCTGAACAACACTATACATGAAATAGACCTAACAAACATATACTGCTCTCCACCAAAGAGCAACAGAATATGCATTTTTCTCAAGCACCCACAGAACATTTTCTAGGATAAATCATAAATTAGGCCACAAAACAAGCCTCAACAAATTCAAAAAGATGGAAATTATAATAAGTATCTTTTCCAACCACAAATGTTATGAAACTAGAAATCAGTAACAGAAGGACAGCTGGAAAGTTCACAAATACATGGAAATTAAAATACTCTTGAACAACTAATGGCTCAAAGAAATCAAAGGGAAAATTTAAAAACATCTTGGTACAAATAAAAATGTAAACGCAAACACTTATGAGATGCAGCAAAACCAGTTCTAAGAGGGAAGTTTGTAGCTATAAACTCATACAACAACAACAAAAAAGAAATATCTCATATAAAGAGCCTGATATTACACATCAAGGAACTAGAAAAAGAACAAACTAAGCCCAAAGTTAGCAGAAGAAAAGAAATAACGAGCAATCTACAGATTCAATGCAATGCCTGTTAAAATTCCATGGCATTTTTCACAGAAATAGAACAAACAATCCTAAAATTTGTATGCAACCACAAAAGACCCCAAACAGCCTAAGCAATCTTGAAAAAGAACAAAGCTGAAGGCATCATACTTCCTGATTTCAAACTATATTATAAAGATATAGTAATCAAAAGAGTATGGTACTGGCATAAAAAACATGTACACAGATCAATGGAAGAGAATAGAGAGCCCAAAAATAAACCCATGCATATGTGGTCAATTAAGCTTTGACAAAGGAGTCAAGAATATACAGTGAGGAAAGGACAGTCTCTTCAATAAATGATGTTGAGAAAACTGGCAGCCACAAGCAAAACAGTGATACTGGACCACCATCTTACACCATACACAAAAAATTAACTCAAAGTGAACTAAAGACTTGAACCTAAGACCTGAAACCACAAAAGCCCTAGAAGAATACATAGGTGATAAGCTCCTTGACAATGGTCTTGGCAGTGATTTTTAGATTTAACACCAAAAGCAAATATAAACAAGCGGGACTAGTCAAACTAAAAAGCTTCTGCAAAGAAAACCCAACAAAATGAAAAGGCAACCCACTGAATGAGAAAAAATATTTGTAAATTATGTATATGATAAGGGGTTAATATCCAAAATATATAAGGAACTTATAAAACTCAATAACAAAAAACAATCTGGTTAGAAAATAGGCAGAAAATCTGAAGAGACATTTTTCCAAAGAAGACATACAAATGGCCAACAGGTACATGAAATGGTGCTCAACATCACGGAATTATACATCAAAAGCACAATGCGATATCACCTCACACCTGTTATAGTGTCTTTTATTAACAACTTATTGACCAGAGATGTATTAATATGTCTTTTGTTACCTGAACGTTATTGACCGGAGACATATCAATACATTTTTAGAGAGTGATACAATTAACATCACCTTGCAAAGTTGTTAGAGCTTAAAATTGATCGAGGGTTCATTAATTAACTTATGATTGTCATTATCATTCACATTTTTCTCTGTTAGGTTTTTGTTCCAACCTTGTGTATATTATAAATGCAAGTTTATTAACTGTAAATTTTCAAAAATGACACGTGAAATTTTGAGTGAAGAATTTTTTGGTCAATTTTATGCAGATACTTTCTCTGATTGTCTGAGCAACATATATACTAGTGTCTCAGAAGATGATAATTCTTCAGAATATAGTTGATTCAGACGATGTGAATATCAGACCAACAAAAAGACAAAAAACCTTAGTGATTGGTTGATACAGAAAGTGAAAATGAAACTCATGGTGCTGGAGAATGCTCCTTTGCTTCTACAGAAGAGTGGATTGAAGACATTTCATGAAAATTAGAAGACTTTACAGGTGTGTCAGGTGTAACTACTGAATGTAATAACCCGCAAAGTGTTAGTGACATAACAGAATTAATTTTTTTTTTTTTTGGCAATAACTTTTTCAAGTTGGTTGCTTCTCAAACAAACTTGTATCACCAACAGAATGAAAAATCATATGAAGAGTATGGGAAGGCTTTAAAATGGACTGATGTAACCAATAGTGACACGAAGAAGTTTCTTGGATTAATAATTTTGATGGGACAAATAAGAAAGTCACACTGGAAAGAATATTGGTTGACTGATCCCTTACTTGAAACACCTGTCTTTCCAAAGATTCTGATGAGAATAAGGTTCAAACAAATAATGACGGCTCTTCACTTTAATGATAACTCAGAAATTCCACTTCCTACAGACAGAATTTCAAAAGTTAAACCTCTTTTGGATTATTTTCTACTGAAATTTCAATCGATCTATATACAATCAAGAGCTATCACTTGATGAGGCAACAATAAAGTGGAGAGGGCAACTCAGATTCAAAACCTATAATCCCAGAGAACTTACAAAATATGGAATTTTGGTCAGGATGGTTAGCGAAAGTGAAACTGGATATATATGCTACCTTGAGATTTACACAGGTGAAGGAAAGAAACTGCAAGAAACAATATTATCAGTCCTACAACCTTATCTTGGTTCACAGCACCATATGTACCAAGACAATTATTACAACAGTGTGTCCACATCTGAAATACTGTTGAAAAATAAAACCAGAGTGTTTGTGGGACTATAAGAGAGAATTGTGGTCTACCAAACCAATTAAAGGAGAAATCTAAAAATCTACAGGGAGAGAAATGACATTCTTATGGAAGGGAGAAGTGATTCTTCTTATATGGAAAGACAAGAGGCTAGTCCGCATGGTGACAACTATTCATGATGCCTCCATAACATCTACAGGAAAAGAAGACAGGAGGACTGGCCATCAGGTAACTAAGCCCACTTGTATATTAGAGTATAATAAATATATGAGGGACTTCCCCAGTGGTACAGTGGGTAAGACTCCGTGTTCCCAGTGCAGGGGGCCCGGGTTCGATCCCTGGTCAGGGAACTAGATTCCACATGCATGCTGCAACTAAGAGTTCCTATGCCACAACTAAGGAGCCCTGGAGCTGCAACTAAGGAAGCTGCCTGCCGCAACTGAGCCCACATGCCACAACTAAGGAGCTGGCAAGCCGCAACTAAGGAGCCTGCAAGCCGCAACTAAGGAGCCCACCTGCTGCAACTAAAACCTGGTGCAACCAAATAAATAAATATTTTTTAAAAATAGAATCACATCAAAAACAAAACAAAACACAACAAAAATATATGAAAGGAGTTGATCGATTGATCAATATCTGGCAAACTTCAATATCCTCCAGAAAACTCGAAAATGGTATAAAAAAGTGGGTTTCTGTTTGAGTAATTACAGTTTATTCTATGCGTTTAAAGTTTATTGTAGCCTTAATGCACATAATAAAATGACTTAACAAGCAATTTTTGTTAGCAGTAGCTAGAGAATGGGTAACTGACCAGTCTGGTGAATGCAGTGGTAGTCCCGCACCTGGTGCTTCTTGTGGCATTTCTAAAAGAGCCCCTCCACAAAGATTCACCTTGTTGACTATCAGGTAAAATAAAAGAACATATTCTATATGAAATAATACCCACAGGACTAATAAAAAATGCCACCACAAAGTGTAGAATCTGCTCTTCCAGGAGAAAGCACAGTGAAAAGTATATTTGTAATAGATGTTCTTTCCCCTGCACAGAGGTGCCTGCTTTACTGCCTATCACACTCTAACGAAATAATAGAATGCTTTAGTAAGACATGTACTAAGTTTCAAATAAATACATTAAGTGAAAAAAAGTTGTTGATATTTACTCAAACGCAGGTGTTTCAATATTCACTTACATAACAAATTGCCAGCCACAGGCGTTAGTTTCTGCAAAAATCCCCCAGTCAGTAATGTGTTACAAAGGGAAGAAATAATGAGCGTTGGCAAGGATGTGGAGAAAAAGAAACCCTTGTGCACTGCTGGTAGGAATGTAAATTGGTGCAACCACTATGGAAAACAGTATGAAGGTTCCTCCAAAAATCAAAAATAGAACTACCATATGATCCAGCAATTCCAGTTCTGGGTATATATCCAAAGGAAACAATAACACTAATTTGAAAAGATATATGCATCCACATGTTCACTGCAGAATTATTTACAATAGCTAAGACATGGAAGCAACCTAAGTGTCCATCAGTGGATGAACAGATAAAGAAAATGTAGTACATAAAAACAATGGAATATTATTTAGCTATAAAAAAGAAAAAAAACTCCTGCCAATTGTAGCCACCTGGATGGAACTTGAGGGCATTATGCTAAATAAAATAAGTCAGAAAGACAAATACTATTCGATCTCACTTATATGTGGAATCTAAAAGAAAAAAATAAAACAAAAAACCAAAGTCGGTGGGCTTCCCTGGTGGCGCAGTGGTTGAGAGTCTGCTTGCCGATGCAGGGGACACGGGTTCAAGCCCTGGTCTGGGAAGATCCCACATGCCGCAGAGCAGCTGGGCCCATGAGCCACAGTTACTGAGCCTGCGCGTCTTGAGCCTGTGGTCCGCAACAAGTGAGGCCGCAGTGGTGAGAGGCCCGCGCACCGCGATGAAGAGTGGCCCCCGCTTGCCACAACTAGAGAAAGCCCTCACACAGAAACGAGGACCCAACACAGCCATAAATAAATAAATAAAATAAATTTAAAAAAACAAAACAAAACAAAAACCAAAGTCAGACTTCCCTGGTGGCGCAGTGGTTAAGAATCCGCCTGTAAATGCAGGGGACACGGGTTTGAGCCCTGGTCCTGGAAGATCCCACATGCTGCAGAACAACTAAGCACATGCACCACAACTACTGAGCCTGCACTCTGGAGCCCGCGAGCCACAACTACTGAGCCCACACACCACTACTACTGAAGCCTGCGCACCTAGAGCCAGTGCTCCACAACAAAGAGAAGCCACTGCAATGAGAAGCCCGTGCACCACAACGAAGAGTAGCCCCCACTCACCACAACTAGAGAAAGCCCACGTACAGCAACGAAAGACCCAATGCAGCCAAAAATTAATTAATTTAAAAAAAAGAAGGTGCACGGATACAGCAATTAAAAAAAAAAAAAATCCAAAGTCACAGATACAGAAAACAGATTAGTGGTGGCCAGAGACAGGGGCTGGTGGAATGGGTAAAACGGGTGAAAGTGGTCAAAAGTACAAATTTCCAGTTATAAAAAATAAGTCATGGGGATGTAATACACAGTATGGTAACTATAATAATACTATATTGTATATTTGAAAGAAAGTAAACCTTAAAAATTCTCATCACAAGAAAAAAGAAAATCTTAAAACTGTATGGTGATGAATGTTAACTAGACTTATTGTGGTCACCATTTCTTGATGTGTACAAATATACAATCATTATAATGTAATATGAATATAATGTTATATGTCTATTATATCTCAATTAAAAAAAGGGATAAAGACTAGAGCAAAAATAAATGAAACATGGGACTTCCCTGGTGGTGCAGTGGTTAAGAATCTGCCTGCCAATGCAGGCGACACAGGTTCAATCCCTGGTCCGGGAAGATCCCACATGCTGTGGAACAACTAAGCCCATTTGCCACAACTATGGAGCCTGTGCTGTAGAGCCCGTGATCCACAACTACTGAGCCCACGTGCCACAACTCCTGAAACCCACACGCCTAGAGCCCATGCCCCACAACAAGAGAAGCCACCGCAATGAGAAGCCTGTGCACCACAACGAAGAGTAGCCCCCGCTCACTGCAACTAGAGAAAGCCCGTGCGCAGCAATGAAGACCTAATGCAGCCAAAAAAATAAATAAATAAAATAAAATAAACGAAACAGAGAATAGGAAAACAATAGAAAAGATTAATAAAACAAAGAGCTGGTTCTCTGAAAAGATAAACAATATTGACAAAACTTTAGCTAGACTAACCAAGGGAAAAAAAGAGGACCCAAATAAATAAAATTAAAAATGAAAGAGGAGACATTACAACTGATACCACACAAATACAAAGGATAATAAGCAACTACTGTTAATAATTTTATGCTATAAAACTGAACAACCTAAAAGAAATGGATAAATTCCTAGAAACATATCACCTACCAAGCCTGAATCATTAAGGACTAGAAAGTCTGAACAGACCAATTATGATTAAGGAAACTGAATCAGTAATCAAAAAAACCTCCCAAGAAAAGACCGGAATCAGATGATTTCACTGGGGAATTCTACCAAACATTTAAAGAATTAACATCAATCCTTTTCAAACTCTTCCCAAAAACTGAAGAGAGGGAACATTCCCAGACTCATTTTTAAGAGGCCAGCGTTACCAGTATACCAAAGCCAGTTAAGAACACTACAAGAAAAAAATTACACGGTTACTCAGCCGTCCAGTGGTTAAGACTCTGCGCTTCCATTGCAGGAGGCCCAGGTTTGATCCCTGGTTGGGGAACTAAGATCCGCATATCACACAGTGTGGCCAAAAAAACAAAAAGAAAAGAAAAAGAAAAAATTACAGACAAATATACCTGATGAAAATAGATGCAAAAATTCTCAACAAAATACTGGCAAATTGAATTCAACAGCACATTAAAAGGATCAAATACTATGATCAAGTGGGATTAATCCCTGGGATGCACGGACGGTTTAATACCCAAGTCAAATGTGATGCATCACATTAATACAATGAAAAATAAAGATAATATGATCATCTCAATTCATGCAGAAAAAGCATTTGAGAAAATTCAACATCCACTGATAATAAAAACTCCCAACAAAGTGGGTATAATAGAAACATATCTCAACATAATAAAGGCAATATATAGGACAACCCCACAGCTGACATTGTACTCAACAGTGAAATGTTGGAAGCTTTTCCTCTAATAACAGGAACAAGATAAGGGTACCCACTCTCACCACTCCCATTCAACACAGTATTGGAAGTCCTAGCCAGAGCAATCAAGCAAGAAAAAGAAATAAAAGGCATCCAAATTGGAAAGGAAAAGGTAAAATTACCTCTATTTGCATAGCACATGATCATATATACAAAAATATCCAAGAGACTGTTAGAACTAATAAATAAATTCAGTAAAGTTTCAGGACAGAAAATCAACATACAAAAATCAGTTGCTTTTCAATACACTAACAATGAACTATCTGAAAAAGAAATAAAGAAAATATCCCATTTACAATAACAGCAAAAACGGTATATACTTAGGAATAAATTTGACCTAGGAGGTAAAAGATCTGTAGATGGGAAACTATAAGACACTGATGAACGATATCCCATGTTCATGTCTTGGAAGAATTAATATTGTTAAAATGTCCATACTACTTGGGAGATTGGGATTGACATATATACACTAATATGTATAAAATAGATAACTAGTAAGAACCCGCTGCATAAAATAAATAAATAAATAAATAAATAATTTTTAAAAAATGTCCATACTACACAAAGGCATCTATACATTCAATGCAATCCCTACCAAGATTCCAGTGGCATTTTTTTACAGAAGTAGAAAAAACAATCCCAAAATTCACATGGAACCACAAAACACTCTGATAGCCAAAGCAATCCCAAGAAAGAAGAACAAAGCTGGAGGCACCACAATTCCTGACTTCAAACTTTACTACAAAGCAAGAGTGATCAAAACAGTATGGTACTGGCATAAACAAAAGACATGTACCAATGGAACAGAATCAAGAGCCCAGAAATAAACCCATGCATATATGGTCAACTAATATATGACAAGGGAAACAAAAATACTCCATGGGTAAAAGATACTACCTTCAATAAATGGTGCCGGGAAAACTGGATATTCACATGCAAAAGAATGAAAATGAATCTTACACTATACACAAAATATACACTATACACAAAAATTAACTTGAAATGGATTAAAAACTTAAATGTAAGACCTGAATCCATAAAACTCCTAGAGAAAAAAACAGGGAAAAAGCTCCTTGATGTTGGTCTAGGGACTACTCAAACAAAAAAGCTTCTGCACAGCAAAAGAAACAATCAACAAAATGAAAAGGCAACCTACAGAATAGGAGAAAATATTTGTAAACCATATCTGATGAGTTAATATCCAAAATATGTAAGGAATCATACAACTCAATAGCAAAAAAAAAAAAAAATACCATTAAAAAGATGGGCAAAGGAACTGAATAGACATTTATGCAAAGAAAATATTCAAATGCCCAACAGGTACCTGAAAAGGTGTCCAACATCACTAATCATCAGGGAAATGTAAATCAAAACCATAAAGAGATAACACTGCACCCCTGTTAGAATGGCTACTGTCAAAAAGAGATAACAACTGCTGGTGAGGATGTGGAGAAAAGGGAACCCTCATGCACTACTGGTGGGAATGTAAACTGGTGCAGCCACTATGGAAAACTGTATAGAGGTTCCTCAAAAAATTAAAAATAGAATTACCACATGATGTAACAATTCCACTTCTGGATATATAGCCAAAGGAAAAATCACTATCTCAAAGACATATCTGCACCCTGATATTCAATACAGCATTATTTATGGTAGCCAAGACATGGAAACAACCTAAGCGTCCATCGATGGATGAATGAATAAAGAGAATGTGACATATTTACACAATGGAATATTATTCAGCCACAAAAATAAGGGAAATCTTGACAACATGGATGAACCTTGAGGGCATTATGCTAAGTGAAATAAGTCAGAGAAAACCAAATAGTGTATGATCTCATTTATAAGTGTAATCAAAAAAAACCAACAAACTCACAGAAACAGAAAGTAGACTGGTGGTTGCAAGGTGGCAGAGGGAAGGGTGGTGAAGGTGGTCAAAAGACACAAAGGGCACATATAACTTCCACTTATATGATGAGTAAGTTCTGAGGATGTAATGTATAGCAGGGTAAGCAATACAGTATTATACACTTGAAAATTGCTAAGAGAGCAGATCTTAAAAGTTCTCAACATACACACAAAAAAATTGTAACTATATGAGGTGATGGATATTTTAACTAACCTTATTGTGGAAATCATTTTGCAATATACACATATATCCAATCATCATGTTGTATACCTTTCACTCATATAATGTTATAAATCAATTATATCTCAATAAATCTGAAAAAGCTAAAATTAATATAATTAAAATTTAATTAAAAAAAAAAAAAAAAAAAGGAAGACCAGAGTATTGTCTCCTCCCCAGCTGGTCCCACTAGCCACCTCTAGGACTAACTACTAGAGGAGAAAGCACACGGGGTCAGGGAAGCCCTGTTCCGTCTGCCCTCTGGCTGCTGCCTGGGAGTTGCTGGGTCTTATCCTACAAAGGAGCTGGTTGATGCTGTGAGCTAAGGGAGATGGAAGAGACACAAGACCATGAGTTTCCTTGGGGACCTCAGAGCCCCTGTCTTGGGGAGCTGGATGTGTAAGGAGCCAGACCCTGCTATGATCCAGCCAGGAACAGCCACTGAGGGAGCAACTGAGAGCAAACCCCCAGCCAGAAGGATTCAAGGCACAAGTGGGACTGCTTTTGATGCTCGCTGAACCTTCCCTGGGCTCTGGCCTGGCTCCAGTTAGCAAGACAGCCACTAGGACAGAGGCCCAAGGACAGCTCACAGGCAGCTCTCTAACCCAAACTCTCAAGAAAGGAGCTGACACGAGCTGAGGCCCAAACACAGCACCATCCTCCAGAACCAGATCTTGCCCTCTCTCCTCCTTTTCCTTTTCCCTTTGTCTTCATATCCATGGTTATTTCAACAAATATTTATTGAGTATAGACTGTCCACCCAGCAAGGAGCCAGGCACCACGGGAGAAATTTATTCATTCAACAAACACAACGTTTCAGACAGTGATCTGGAAACAAAACCAATCAATCCCTGACCCAAAGACCCAAAGAATGAAAACAACCAAAATGTCTATGAACTGATGAACAGATAAACAAAATGTGCTACATCTATACAACAGAACGTTAGTCAACAATGAAAAAGAATGAAACATGCTACAAGACAGATGAACCTTGAAAACATTATGTCAAGTGAAAGAAGCTACTCACAAAAGACCACATACTGTGTGATACCATTCATATGAAATGTCCAGAACAGGCAAATCCATGGAGACAGAAATTAGATTAGAGGTTGCAAGGACTGGGGGAGTGACTGCTAACAGGTACATGGTTTTGGGGGAGAGATGAAAATGTTCTATAATTGACTGTAGTGATGACTGCACAACTCTGTGAATATACTGAAAACCAGGGAATTGTACACTTTAAATGGGCGAACTGTATGGTATGTGAATTATATCTCAATAAAGCTGATATTTTTAAAAATCTCTGCCCTGATGAATGGGGAGGAAAGGGGAATCCAGAACAATAATAATGTAACCATATGTAGTGTGCCAAATATCAGTGCTTTGGGGAGAAATAAAGCAGGGGAGGGAAACAGTACAAGGAAGGGATCTGAAACTGTTAAGAGAATGGAGACAGATGGCTTTACTCAGGACGCAAACCTGAAAGAGCTGAAGGAGCCAGCAGGCACCTATCGAGGGGAAGAGTGCTCCAGGCAGCAGCTCCAGGAAACGCTAGTGCTCACAAGTGCCTGGCAGATTGAGTCCAGCTGACAGCTAAGAGCCCTAAAGAGCTCTGAGTGCTGGGAGAAAGGGAAGCCCACAGCTGGTTGGACAAGGAACTCCACGTGCAGTAAGGGCGTCCAGAACTCCAAACACCAATTCAGGGGCCCATAGCAGGAGTTCTAAATATATCTGTTGAATGAATGACTAAGGAATCAACCAACTCTGCCCCAACACAGCCCCCAGCCCCACCCGTACCTGGAGGACCCTGTTACCTTTCCAGCCCAGTTTGATGTTCCACTCATAGAAGAAAATCAGCTTTCCTTTGCGGCTGCTGCAGGAAGCCTCGCCTTCCACCTGCTTCAGCTCACTGATCTCGCAATGGCCAGCCTCATTCTCCACAGCGATGCCCACCAGGAGCTCGCGGAGCTTCCCCTTGGACCAGCTGGTGGCATCCCGCTCTGTCCTGCCGAGGGCCAGAAGAAGGGCAGAGCCGTGAATGGAAGCCCCCACTGGTGTCCACACGCCCACCCTGGGGAATCAGGGTAATGCCCTGGCCCAGTCCAGATCAGCCCAATTCCTCTCAAGCAGCTGTTGGGTGGTATTTTGTCTTAAAAACACTGGTTTATTTGGGGGAAAGGAGGTCTCGAAATCTCACCTGATGGAAATGGAGGGGTAAAGCCTGGGCCACATGAAAAGGTAATTATAACTGAAGTAACTTTTATCTTAATAAGACAAATTATCAAGTGTTTTCACACAGATACTATCTCATACAATCTTCCCAAATAATGTTCCCATTTTAAGGGGTGGAAATGAGCAGAGAGAAGTCCATTAAGTGTCCAAGGTGACAAGGCTGGGAAAGGAGAAGTCAGCTCTTCCCAACCCCAAGCCAGGGAAGGATGCCCTCACAGGCTAAGGCTTTGCTCTGCCCTGGACCTGCCTCAGCATCACCTTGATGGCCTTGAGGTAGCACAGCCCTCAGAGAAGCAGAGCAGAGAACATCACTTCCTGAAGCTCTGACTGAAGAGGGAGGGGCAGAAATCAGCCCAAGCCCCAGATGAGATAGAAAAAGGATGGGTAACTAGTTAGAACTCCTAGAAGGCAGGGCTCACCAGAGACTCATCAAGTTAGATGTGGAGTTGAGATCCAAATTCCTGTTCTTTCCAATACATACGTACCACACACACACACACACACACACACACACACACACACACACACACTTTCTACCTTCATTTTAACTCCCCAAAACTTCAAGGGGCTGGGGGGGAGGGGCGGCGCGGGGAGAGCTTCTAAGGTCACAGACTGCCGAAGCCGAAGCGGTAAGTGAAGAATGACTTCTATTCCTGGGACCCAACCCAACTTTCAAAAAGAGGAAAGTGAAGTCCCAGAGCCGGTGCAGATAAGACCCCGGGTCTCCAGGATCCAAGGGCTCCCCAAGCCCTCAGGCTAAAGACGACCATCTGCACCTGTGCAGCCCCCAACCCTCCCCACTTCCCCGGCCCGGGGCCCACCACGGCCCGGGAGGCGCCCCGAGACACCCGGCCGCCCCTGCACCCGGGGCACAGGGCGCCGGGCGCTCGCAGAGGGTCCCCCCCCCCGCCCTGCCCGCCGGCTCCAGAGGGAGGAGGCCCGGAAGCCGCGGCCCCGGCCCCTGCCCGGCCGCACCAGTGCCAGTTGTTCACGTTGGTCCCGTCCTCCCGCTCCTCCACGATCCAGCGCGGGTCCCCCTGGCCCCACTTGGCCATGTCTGCGCGGCGGCGCGGCCTCAGCGGAGAACAAGGAAGGGCCGCGGAGGCGCTACGGCTCAGTCGCCGACGTTTCCGGCCTTCGAGCCCAAGATCAGAGCGTTCGCAGCGCCCAGAAAGTGCCAGAAATCCCCGCCCCCTGCGCCACCCGGCCCCGCCCGCCCCGCTCGCCCCGCTGCGGAGCTCCGGGAGAGCGGGAGCGGGGCTGGTTCCGAGGGGCGGGGGCGCGGGGCGGGGCCCGGAGGGTGGAGGGGGCGGGGGGTGTCTGGGCTCAGGAAGCCCGCCCCCGGGAGGGGGTTGGGCCCGAGGCGGGTGCGGGCCAGGAGGGGAGGGGTCGGGGCCCAGGAGACCCGGGTTGGGGGCGGCGGTGGGTAGGAGAAGGGTCCGAGCCACGGCGCTGGCGATGGGGCGACCTGGGAGGCCGGGTGGGGTTTGCGGAGGCCCTGGGCCCCGCCGCGGGTCTCGCAAGTGCACGGGCTGGGGAAGGCCGGACGCCTCTCAATGGTTCGCTATTATTACTGCACCGATGACCTTCAGTGCTGGCAAGCGGGGCGGTGAGTAAGGGGCGCCTGAGAGCGGCACCGGGGCTGCAGACAGGAAGCGGCCGTCGGGCTGCCACCGGCCGTGCTGACGGTGTTTGGTCCTCTCGAGGACACGACCCTCGCGAGCACTTGGTCACCCTGTTTGCTGTGCGACCGACTTGCTGAGGTCGGAGCGCGCCCACGATGCGAAGCGGAGGTGGTCTCGGCGGAGCTCGTCTTCTCTACACCGTATTCGTGTTCTGTTGAAAGTTCCTACGGAGTTGGTGCCCTCTGGCTCTCCCCTGGACGCCAAGTCTCACGCCTTTCCGCCACCTGTCCAAGTAGCACGAGCTACCAAGTTCCCAGTTACTTCGGGAATGTTTACATTTTATTCATGTAGTAGTCCTTTCTAGATGACAAAAGAATGTGATTGCAAGCGTATTACTGCAGCTCGATTCAATTTTACAAAAATTAAGTGGAGGGCTTCCCTGGTGGCGCAGTGGTTGAGAATCTGCCTGCTAATGCAGGGGACACGGGTTCGAGCCCTGGTCTGGGAAGATCCCACATGCCGCGGAGCAACTGGGCCCGTGAGCCACAACTACTGAGCCTGCGTGTCTGGAGCCTGTGCTCCGCAACAAGAGAGGCCGCGATAGTGAGAGGCCCGCGCACCGCGATGAAGAGAGGCCCCCGCTTGCCGCAACTGGAGAAAGCCCTCGCACAGAAACGAAGACCCAACACAGCCATAAATTAATTAATTAATTAATTTTTTTAAAAAAATTAAGTGGATATTAATGATTCCTTTAACGAACTTTCACCTTCCAGCAAAAACTTTGCGCCAACTATTTGGGAAATATTGCTGACAGGTCTGCGGATATTTATTTAGCAGGCAGAACAGGTATGGAATTTTGGAAGTCTGGAAGTACCTCACTGTTCTGTTCCACTGTGATAGACTGTCCTCTGCCTGTGGTCTGTTCTCCTCAATGACTGGTAGAGAATACTTTCTCCATTTGCTTACCAGAGCTACTACATTCCAACGTCATTTTCCAAAAAGCTACAACAGTTTTGTAAGCAGACTGTTTACCAAGTGCTTTGACCCCCAAACAAAATGACATTTTGATCTCACCTTTTACACTTTACTTCACCAAATGCATGGACAGCTAACACAAGGTATCAGAAAAGAATTGGATGGGCAATACTAGTGGGTACTGTTTTCTTGTGAATTAGCTGTTCATCTTTTATTCAGTTCATAAAGAATATTACCAATGGAACAGCACATAGTGAGATATGTATCATTGGAACCTGGGGTAAGACTTACAAGAAAACTTACAGTATATGAAGTATTGAGAGTACTCAAAATCATAGGGACAGAAAGAACAGTGTTGCCAAGGGCTGCGGGGAGAGGGAAGTGGGGAGTTATTGTTTAGTGGGTATAGAATTTCAGTTTTACAAGATGAAACAAATTCTGGAGATGGAGGGTGGTGATGGTAGCACAACATTATGAATGTACTTAACACCACTGAACTGTACACATAATGGTTACAATGGTAAATTTTTTTATGTGTATTTTACCACAATAAAATTTTCAAAAAAAACCCTCTAAGTCAATGAGTAAAATGTTGCTGGGGAAGAGGATAATCATGCAATATGGAGGTATATCAAACATACCCCTGCTCAGTTTACTTACTAACTACATTCAAAAGGGAAAAGTAATCTTTACAAGGGAGAAATCTGGCAACTAACCACCTTAACCAAATGGTTAAACTCAGCATCACCAACAATGGAGCAAACTGACAGGTGTACACCATCACCTAAGTAGCATTCCTGCCAAAAATGCTTATTCTGAATCTAATCATGAGCAAACAATCAGAAAAATCCAAATTGAGGGAAATTCTGCAAAATGGATCTGGCCTAAACTCTACAAAAATAAACATTTCATGAATGTCAAAAGAAGACTAAAGAGACGTGGCAATAGATGCAATGCTTGATCCTAAATGAGCTCCTGGATCCAAAACAAACAGTTTAAAATGACATAATTGGGGAAATTTAAATTGCATTTCAGACTGCATACTGGATAACGTTGTGTCAATGTTAAATCTTCTGAGCAGTTAAACTTTGGTTACAAAGGAGAACATTCTTGTTCTTTGGAGATTACATGCTGAAATATTTAGAGGTAAATTGTCACGATGTCTGCAATTAACTCAGACAGAAAAGCAGATAAAGCAAGTGTGGCAAAGGTTGACACCTGGTGAATCCAGGTGAAGTGTATCTGAGGGTTCCTTGAACTATTCTTGCAACTCTTCTGTAAGTTTGAGATTATCTTCAAAAGAAAAACTGGGGGGAAAAATTGAGTCAAACATCTTCAGGGTCAAAGCATGGGTTCTAGCCTTTTGTAACCATCAGTACTAGGGTGGGTAAAAATTACACCACAACATTTATCGAGCATCTACTGTGTGTCCAAGTCTGCTGTATGCTGGAGTGATCACGAAAATAAGACATGGGGCTCAGGCAGTAGTGGAGGAGACCAGTGTGAATTCACCTTCATGGTAAATCCAGTGTGCCCTGGGAGCACAGAGGAGAAAGTGCCTAACTCTCCCTAGGGGAGTGTGGTGCTGGTGTAGTTCTCTTCTCAGAGGAGGCTTATAGAGTGAGGACTCTTGTCTTCAAGAGAGCAAAGGGGAGCAGCAAGTGCCCAGGCACAGAAGCATGGAGAAGCACACTGCACCAAGGGGGCTCTAACAGAGTCATGTAAGAGGGGCTACAGGAGATGAGGCTGCAAGGGGGCAAATTGCCCCCTCATGAAAGGCCTCATTTGCCCTGCTGAGGATCGTGGACTTTGTTCTGTAGGCAACAGGAAACCACTGAGGTGATCTAAATGAAGAAATGACGTGATCGGACTTGTGTTTTAGAAAAATCATTCTGATGACAATTTGAACAATGGACAGGAGTGGGATAAAAACTGGAAGAGGGGATATTTGTCAGAGTGGAGAGGAGGTGGCAGATCTGAGAGGCATTATAAGTGGAACCCGTGATATGGGCATGCAGTGGAGGAAGTGTTTTTCAGAGCCTGGGACTTGCACCTTGCTTAGTCACCATCATTCTGAGAGACTAGAATGAAAAGAGGCTGGCAGAGGGCTTAGGTGATCACCCTGGAGATCAGCATGCAGGGGATGGGCAGAAAAATGGAGCCTGAAAAGGGAAACCGAAAGAAGGAAGAAGAAAACAGAGAAGACATTTGATCATGGAAGCCAAGGGTTGGGATGGAGGGAGTGGTCAGCAGTGTTAGACATGGAAGAGGGCAAGTAGGATAATAAAGAAATTGTTCTTTGGATTTGACAGGAGGGCCATTGGGCCCTTTGCAGGGAGCAGTTTCAGTGAACGACTGGGGCAGAAGCCAGGTCACAGTGGACAGAGGAGGTGAGAAGGTTGAGACCATGCTTTCAAAATGTTTGACAGGATGGGTAAGAGAAATGGACAGTAGCCGGGTACGGATATGGAGTGAAAGGAGATTTTGCCTTTTCCTTTTAAATGTTTTCACATGCTGATGGGGACTAGCTGGTGAAAAGAGGGCCAGGTGGTAAAGCAAAGCCCCAGAAGCAATGGGAAGAGATGAGTCCAAAAGCAGCAAAGCCCCAGAAGCAATGGGAAGAGATGAGTCCAAAAGCAGGTGGGGCTCATCCTGGGATAGGAAGACCCAAGGAGAAAGGATAAGGATGGATGTTGCTATACCAAGCTTGATTTTGATCAGTTTGATCTGGGGAGAGGGAGAGGAGATGAATGAGGTGGCAAGTTGGACGACTTCCGGTGGCATCTTACCTGCAGCAAAGTGAGGGTGATGACACTGACAGGCTTTGGGGGAAGAAATGCAAAATGCTGTAAGAATGTCTTTTTTTCCCAGAACCCATCTATACCAGGGTAAGCCCAAATCATTGTCACCTTTTCTAAACACACCTGCGCCACACTTTCTCTGTCTAGAGAAAGGGGTTGAAAAGATTGTATCCAGGATTGACTTTCGTTAGCAATGCACTAGAATCAGGACTTTGATTCAAGTTTCACACCACAACAGGTCTAGAAGAGGCTAAGATTCTGCTTTTATAGAAGTCACCACTCTAATTTACTTCTATAATTCTGATGCCTATCTCTCAGTTTAGTTTAATTCCATTAATATTTATTTACCAGAATGCACGTGTGCCCCGCAGCCCACCAGAGCTCGCAGTGCACAGAGAGCAGGCGTTGCTCTTGGGCTCCGAGCTGTGCCCAGCACACAGCAGGCACCAGGAAATGTTTGTTTGGATAACGGAATGGAAGAGGGAACGAATATTTCTCAAACCTGTCTTTCCAACCTATTAGTAGGCTGTAAAAACAGTTCAGCAGGCATCCACCATCAGTGTTATCTCAATGAAAGAGAATAGAGTTTAAACATCAGAGTGATGACATGTGGTAAAGGTAAACATTGCTTCTTAAATCATCACATGTGTGGGGTATGTTATGGTTATATTGAGTGAGTTTGTTGTTGTTGTTTTGGTTTGGGTTTTTTTTTTTTTTTAGTGTTTGAAAGCCACTGCTGCAGCAAACACAAAGGTAAGTATGATAGCTTACAACTAACTGTTGATTTGTTTTGCGCATTGTAGAATCCCCAGTGCCTAGCACACAGCAGATCTCAATAAATACTAGTTGCATGAATGGGGGCAGGGGTAAGAAGGGGAGAAGTTAAAAGGATTTGTTTTAACATGGTTCCCATAGATGAGTTTATATAATAACACTAGGGACTATTTAGCACAGGAATTTCCCGTCTTTAGCTTTTCCATATGCTGTAGATTGAGCAAGTCTTTTATACTCTCTAACTTCAGTTTGCATGTCTATTATTAGACTTTCTCAACTAGGGCTCCTCATATGAACTGCAGAACACAAAATGACTTGAGTGACTATTTTCTTGATTCTTCCCAGGATGGTGTGTAAGTAGTGTCATTCTTAATACATAGGAGAAAAAAAATATTGGTTGAATGAATCATTTCATAGGAGTAAAAGAAGACGTTGGTTGAAGAGATATGAAAGGAGAGAACTGGGCTTTGAAGGTAGAAATGGGAGAGGTCTGTCCAGACCAAAGAAGAAAAGCATCAGCAAAGATGTGAAAGTCAGGAAAGTAACTGGGGGGAAGTAGGCTGGACACAAATGGAATGGACACTAAGACTGAAATGAGGACATTTTGAGGAAGGTGTGAAAGCCAGTGTGAAGAGTCTTTTTACGCCAATGTGAAGGAAATGTGTGCCGAGTTGTATCTCCCATAGCAGTATCAGACCATGCTGGCAGGCTCTGCAGCCCTGTGCTTGGATCCAAGTCTTGGCTCTGCCACTTACCAGTTGAGTGACCTTGGGCAAATTCCCTAACCTCTTTGTACTTCATCACCTCTTTGTACTTTGTAAAATGGGGGTAGTATTACTACCTATCTGTATTACCATTAGATTCAACTGCTAGTAACAAAGTAGCAATAACAAAATAATACAAGATAGCCTTTTCCTTTCATGTAAAAATAGGCAGTCCATGGTGAGTATGGAAGATATACAATCATCAGGGACCTGAGCTTACATTAGCAATCCTCACCACATGGCTTCCATGTCAGGGTCCAGTTCCAGTCAACACAACCACATTCTAACCAGAAGGAAGAAGAAAGACCAAGAGTACATCCTCAACTTGTAAGACATATCCCAGCACTTCTGCTTAGATCCTATTGGCCAGAACACATCACATGGCAACACCTAGCAAAGAAGGCTGGGAAGTAGTATCCTTATTCTAGTTAGCCATGTGCCCAGCCAACATTTGGGAGTTCTGTTCCCAAAGAAGGGAAGAAGAGACATTGGGGGACAACTAGCCGTGTTTGCCACCCAACCTCATAGGTAGTGTGACGTTAAAGGAATTAATACAACTAAAGCTCTTAGAACAGTTCCAGGCATGAAGGAAGCACTTAAAAATGTTTTTGTCTTATCCTCATGCTCCCTGGGTGGTCTCCTTTACTCCCAAACACAAGCTACCACCAAACTCCAAACACTCCTCAATTGACACTTCTAGATTTACCAGCCAAGCCAGGTAACTCCTAGAGGCAATGTTCCTGTCAAAGGAGTCCTGCATCTTGCAGTAATGGTATCCTTGCCAGTTCAGACATTAGTTAGGAGCACCCTGAGGGTGGCCTTGGCACAAATGCAGCAGTGTCTCAGAGAACAGCAGCAGGGCTGACTCTCAATTATGCATCCTGCCCAGGAGATCTGAGAGGTACATTTTCCTCTGTCACTTTACACCCCACTTTTACATAGCTTCTCTGATAGTTAGGATACAAACTAGGCTTCTGTAGCAAGAGACTTTCCCCACCCCCATCCCCCATTCCCCATCCCCCATTCCCCATCCCCAAAGTGGCTTAAACCAGTTGGAAGTTTATTTCTTTCTCACTAGTGGTTTAGGACCAGTGGAAGCTGGATGTGTGGGGCTTTCAGATTGTATGTTGCTGCTCTGCCATTTCTGAGATGCTACCCTCATCTGCTTTGTCAAAGATGGCTCACAACCACTTCCCTATTCTTACCTGCAGGAAGAGGGAAAGATAAAAGGCAGGTGTGCTTCTCTCCTTTCAAGGGCAAGACTCAGAAACTGAGACATCACTGCTATGCTCACCTCAATGGCCATAACTTAGTCACACACTCCCAGATAAAATATAGAGGAGGGAGTTGTTAATAAAGGAAGAAGAGTAGAATGGACATTTGGAGAATAACTTACAAGCCCTGGCTCACTGCCACATCCCTGAGCCTGCTTCTCCTCTTGTTCCCCTCCTTGCTTCCCTCTGTAGGCCTGTGGGCAACATCACCTATCATCCAAGGGCTGGATGTTTTATTCATCTGTGCTCCACTCTGCCCTAGTCTCCAGAGCTCCACCCCACATAGCTCAAGGGGGCACCGTCCATGTTGCTGTCTACACTTCACAACGAGTTGTACAGTAAGGCAACCTTGCTTATGCCTCACAGTTGACTGGACAGCCTATCAAGTCTACCTTCTGTGTTTTTCTTGAATCATTTTTTTCTTTATTCCATCCCACCCTGTTTTGCTCTGGGTCTTCACTTTTTACTGCTTGGCTCTTTACAATGTCTTTCCTAATGGTCTCCCTGCTCCCACTAGTTTCTTTCCTCTCCAATCTATATGTTCCACGGCCTCCGTAGCAATCTTTCTAACACAACTATTATATAATAGCTCTGCTTTACATTCTTGACTCCCTGCCTGCATCCTGTGCAGCAGCCACGCTCTGGGGCTCTCCAGCACATCTGTACCTCTGCACTTTCAAGACCCTCTGCCTGGGGGGCCTTTCCTCTCTCGCCTCCTTCACCAAGACTTTGCTCTAATATTTTCCTCTGCAAAACTTTCCTTGATGTCTCCTTCACCTCTCAGAGAGTGGCACTTCCCTCTGCCAGTACATTATATCATAGCATAATCACATCACACATTTTAATAGCTCTGAAATCAGAGGGCATCTTCAATTGGCAGTGCCCTTGACCTCTATTGAAGTCAAGTTCTCCCAGAGAGGACTGCCCAGTCAACCAAGGCAGTACCGACCAGAGACTCTGGTAGACAGCCTCTAGGATGACCATCAACAACCTCTGCTTCTTGGCCTTCATGTCCTTGTGTATCTCCTTCCCTTGAGTGTGGGCTGGACCTAGCAACTTGTTTCCAATGAACAGAGTACAGCTGAAGTCATGGCATGTCATTTCCAGGATAAGGTTGCCAAAACCCTGCTCATCTTCTTGTTCATTCTGGCTGCCTGTCTCTGAGAACTTGCTAGAGAAAGCCAGCAAGTTTATACATTCGTAAAGTTTTTCAAGTGTATCATAGAGTAAATTCCAGACAGTGGGATTGCTAACTCAAAAGGTGCTTAATATTGACAGAAACTGCCCAGTTATCTTCCAGAGAGACTTACCAACTTATACACCTATTTATGCTTTTCCCGCATCCCTTTATCAGTGTTGTCCATCTTTCTAATATTTGACAGCTTGATAGATTTAAAAATTCACACCTTATTGTTTTGATTTGAATTTAATTATGAAGTCAGGATAAGCATTTAAAATTTTTGGCCATTTATTTTTCTGCCTATACATATTATCTTTGCCTATTTAATTTTATTTATTTTTGGCCACACAATGCAGCTTGCAGGATCTTAATTCCCTGACCAGGGATTGAAACCGGGCCCTGGCAGTGAAAGCACCAAGTCCTAACCACTGGAATGCCAGGGAACTCCCCTCTTTGCCCATTTTAAAATTAGGTAATTTATATTTTTCTTATTCCTTTGGGTGAAATAATTCTTATGCCCCTGAGTGCTCTTAATAATTTCTTTATAAATATGGAAATCATCCTTTTGTCATAAGTGTTCTTAAAAATAGGCTTTCCCACAGAACTAGAACAAAAAAATTAAAAATGTGTATGGAAACACAAAAGACCCCAAATAGCCAAAGCAATTCTGAGAAAGAAAAACGGAGCTGGAGGAATCAGGCTCCCTGACTTCAGACTATACTACAAAGCTACAGTAAACAAAACAGTATGGTACTGGCACAAAAACAAAAATATAGATCAACGCAACAGGATAGAAAGCCCAGAAATAAACCCATGCATCTATGGTCAATTAATCTACAGCAAAGGAGACAAGAATATACAATGGAGAAAATGCAGTCTCTTCAATAAGTGGCACTGGGAAAACTGGACAGCTACATGTAAAAGAATGAAAGTAGAACACTCTAACACCATACACAAAAATAACTCAAAATGGATTAAAGACCTACATGTAAGATCGGATACTATGAAACTATTAGAGGAAAACAAAGGCAAGACACTCTTTCCCATAAATCACAACAACATCTGTTCAGATCCACCTCCTAGAGTAATGAAAATAAAAACAAAAATAAACAAATGGAACCTAATTAAACTTAAAAGCTTTTGAATAGCAAAGGAAACCATAAGCAAAACAAAAAGACAACCCACAGAATGGGAGAAAATATTAGCAAACGAAGCAACAAACAGGAATTAATCTCCACAATATACCAACAGCCCATACAGCTCAATATCAAAAAAAAAAAAAATCCAATCAAAAAATGGGCAGAAGATCCAAATAGACATTTCTCCAAAGACATACAGATGGCCAAAAAGCACATGAAAAGGTGCTCAACATCACTAATTATTAGAGAAATGCAAATCAAAACTACAATGAGGTATCACCTCACATTGGTCAGAATGGCCATCATAAAGTCTACAAACAATAAATGCTGGAGAGGGTGTGGAGAAAAGGGAACCCTCCTACACTGTTGGTGGGAATGCAAGTTGGTACAACCACTATGGAGGACTGTATGGAAGTTTCTTAAAAAACTAAAAATAGGACTACCATATGATCCAGCAATCCCACTCCTGAACATATATCTGGAGAAAACCATAATTCGAGAAGATACATGCACCCCTATGTTCATTGCAGCACTATTGACAATAGCCAAGACATGGAAGCCACCTAAATGTCCATCAACAGATGAATGGATAAAGAAGATGTGGTAGGTATATACAATGCAGTATTACTCAGGCTTAAAAAAGAGTGAAATAATGCCATTTGCAGCAACATGGATGAACCTAGAGATTATCATTCTAAGTGAAGTCAGACAAACATAAATATCATATGACATCACATATATGGAATCATAAAAGATGATACAGGGACTTCCCTGGTGGTCCAGTGGTTAAGACTCCGCACTCCCAACGCAGGGGTCCCGGGTTCGATCCCTGGTTGGGGAACTAGATCCCACATGCTGCAACTAAAATATCCTGCATGCCACAACAAAATATCCTGCATGCCGCAACAAAAGATCCTGCATGCCACAACTAAAGATCCCGCGTGCCGCAACTAAGACCTGGCACAGCCAAATAAATAAATATTAAAAAAAATAAAAAGATGATACAAATGAATTGACTTACAAAACAGAAACAGACTCAAGACTTTGAAAACGAACTTATGGTTACCAAAGGGGAAAGGTGGAGGGGAGGGATAAATTAGGAGTTTGGGATTAACATATACACACCACTATATATAAAATAGATAATCAACAAGGGCCTACTGTATGGCACAGGAAACTCTACTCGATATTCTGTAATAACCTACATGGGAAAAAATCTGAAAAAGAATGGATATATGTATATGTATAGCTGAATCACTTTGTTCTACACCTGAAACTAACACAACATTGTAAATCAACTATACCCCAATATAAAATAAAAATTAAATTTAAAAATTTTATTAAAAAATAGGATTTTCCAGCATAATAATCACCAAAATCAATGGTGCTGGAGCCAAGGATATGTGGCCCTGTGTTTGGTGGAATAGTGACATACAGTGGGATTGATAAAATGCATAAATGAATGGAGCATAATGGGAACCAGGTTTCTCACTATTGGAGAAGGAAATTATAGAGCAGGTGAAACTAGAGTAGACCTTGCTGGATTGGAATTGGAAGTATTGGTATAAGTTCATGATCTTTCTTAAGGATAGATAGCTATAGATATTGATATTGTGGTGGTTTTAAAGTAGGTCCAGGGCTTCCCTGGTGGCTCAGTGGTTAAGAATTCACCTGCCAATGGAGGGGACACAGGTTCAAGCCCTGGTCCAGGAAAAGCTCACATGCTGGGTAGCAACTAAGCCCATGCACCACAACGAATGAGACTGCACTCTAGAGCCCGCAAGCCACAACTACTGAAGACTGTGCACCTAGAGCCCATGCTCTGCAACAAGAGAAGCCACCACAGTGAGAAGCCTGCGCACCGCAACAAAGAGTAGCCCCCGCTCGCTGCAACTAGAGAGGCCCTCGCACAGCAATGAAGACCCAACACAGTCAAAAATATATAAAATAAATAAATAAATAAATAAATAAATAAATAAATAAAGTAGGTCCACATTTTGGTGGGTTTTTCTTTTATTCTCTTCCGTTCAAAGGTAGAGTATAATCTCCTTGCCCTTGAATGTGGGCTGAACTTAATGCCTAGGTGACCTCCAATACTAGGTCATGAAAAGGATACAGCATTCACCTTCTTTCTCTCTCTCTCTCTCTGCTTGACTTTGGAACCCAGTCACCAACTTGTGAGGAAGCCAGGGTCCCATGGACAGGCCATACATAGGTGTTCCAGTGACAGCTCCTGAGCTGACAGCCAGCAGCAACTGCCACATATGTGAATGAACAACCTTTGGATGATTCCAGCCCCAAGGACCCAAACATCATGGCACAGAGAAAGTCATTCCCCACTGTACCCACTTTGAATTCCTGGCCTCATAAACCATGAGAGACAATACAGAATTATTAATTACTTAAGTCACTAAGTTTGAGGGTAATTTGTTACATAGCAATAGATAATTAATATATATTATATGTCTGCATATACGTGTATTATGTGTTTGTACATACATATATTTCCTACCTCTGTCCACTGAGAGAGTCTAGAAACAATGATAACTCAGGAGTAATGAGCATACCTAGTGTGCAGATCTTGTTTTCAGAATACCAATATCCCCTAAAGAAATAGCTGATTCAGGGTCTGGGGCAGAGAAAGTACAAGATGAGCTTGGAACATCCTGTATAGCAAAGTGCTTAAGTATGTCTAAAGGACCAAGAGCCAACTTGAAGGGGTCCCCACTGGCCATATCTGGGAACATATGAACATCCAAATAAATAATGATTGTAAAGGATTATAACCCACTGAATAAAACAGGAATCTAAAAGTTCATACTGATATATTTAATGAATGAATGAATGAATAGGAGAGAAGGGAGAGCCTTCCTTTCAGTAGACTTCCAACTAATATTGTTTATTAATAAGTAAAAACTACTTATTAACTTTACAGGGGAGAAATCTGACAAACACCATCTCAACCTAGTGGTAAAAATTAAATTACATCAATACATATGACAGCACATGCCTCCTGATATGATGCACTGAGATCACAGGATCACCTATGGAATATTCCTGCCAAAGATACATGACCTGAACCTAATCATGAAGAAACATCAGGTAGACTTCCCTGGTGGCACAGTGGTTAGGAATCCGCCTGCCAATGCAGAGGACATGGGTTCAAGCCCTGGTCCGGGAAGATCCCACATGCCGCGGAACAACTAAGCCTGTGCTGAGCCTGCGCTCTAGAGCCCGCGAGCCACAACTACTGAGCCCGCGTGCCACAACTACTGATGCCCACGCCTAGAGCCCGAGCTCTGCAACAAGAGAAGCCACTGCAATGAGAAGCCCGCGCACCGCAACGAAGAGTAGCCCCCACTCGCCGCAACTAGAGAAAGCCTGTGCGCAGCAACGAAGACCCTACACAGCCAAAAATAAATAAATACATACATACATACATTAAAAAAAAGAATCCGCCTGCCAATGCAGGGGACACGGGTTCGATCCCTGGTCCGGGAAGATCCCAAATGCCGTGGAGCAACTAAGCCCTTGCTCCACGACTACTGAGCCTGCGCTCTAGAGCCCGCGCTCAGCAACGAGAGACGCCACCTCAATGAGAAGCCTGCGCACCACACAAAGAGTAACCCCCGCTCACCGCAACTAGAGAAAGCCCACGCACGCAGCAATGAAGACCCAATGCAGCCAAAAACAAATAAATAAATTTATTTAAAAAAATAAAGTCTTTATAAAAAAGAAAGAAAGAAACATCGGGCAAACCCAACAGTGAGGGACATGCTACAAAGTAACTGATCTGTAATCTTCAAAAGTGTCAAGGTCAGAAAAGTCAAGGAAAGTCTGAGGAACTGGTCCAAACTGAAGACGCTAAAGAGACATGACAGCTAAACAGAAAGCATTATCCTGAACTGGATCCTTTACCTATAAAGAATATAACTGGGACAACTGGCAAATTTTGAATGAGGCCTGTCAATTAGATGGCAATAGTGTATCAACGTTAATTCATGGATGGCCTTGGTTATGTGCATGTCCCAGTTTGTAGGAAATATGTGCTGAAGTGCTAAGGCTGAGTGGTATAGTGTATTTGCATCTTACTCTCAAATGCTTTAAGCACGAATTTTATGGAGAGAGAGAATGATAAAACAAATGTGTTAACAAACTGTTAACTGGGGAATCTGAGTGAAAGCATACAGTTCTTTGTACTACTCTTGCAACTTTTCTGTAAATTTGAAATGACTTAAATATAAAACTTTTTTTTTTAAATAGGCTTTCCCAGTTTGTTGTTTGTCTTTTGACTTTATTTTTTCCTAAACAGAAGTTTTTGTAAAAATACTCTAATTTACCAAGCTTTTCCCTTTTGGCTTTTGGGTGATATGTCTTGCTTGGGGTAATCATTTGAAGAAGGTCCCTGGGTCCACAGCTAATTAAAGAGGAAAGGTGATGAGTTTGATCCCACTTCTACAAGAGAAACACCAATGGGCATTGAGAAGGTAAGCTCAGCTTTTAACTGGAGCCATAGCTTAGCAGATGGAAATGGGGAGTCCTACAGCTTTGCGGCCCCCTGGGCAACTTCAGTTGAATTTCTGGTGGACACCTCAAATTTGGCAGAGCTATCCCTTCAACTAGTCACCTCTCTGGACATTCCTATCTCTGACAGTCAGATATCCAAACTCAGGAGTCACTTTTGTGTCCTCTCATTTTTCCCATATCTAGCCAGAAATTGACATTCTTTACTCCTGGTGTTCTGCCACCTCCCTATTCCAGACCCTCATCCTTCAACCCTGAATTGTCACTAGAGTCATCTCCATTCATCTCCAAGTTGCTACTCATCAATAACCTAATCCTGTAGAAGAGTTCTCAGGGACCCCCCCCCTTAACTGCCTTAAATTGTTTATTATACACAGTGTTACTTTAAACCATGTAGAAACATAAAACTGGATATCAACTCATTCTTAGAGCTCTCATTCAATTCTAAAACCAAAACAAATTTACAAATAAAATACAAACAAAAGTATAAAACTAATAAAATTCAAATTAACATTTAGTTAATTTGACTCACCCCGTAGTTGTGGCACCATTGATTGGCTCTTCTGGAATTCCATGTGCCTGTACTATCATGGGCACTGATGGCCAATTTTCCCACTATTTTCTTCTACTGGAAGTTTTACAAAACCTCAGCTAGTACAGTCAGTCACCAGGAAATTGGCCTTCACTTTGACATAGATGCATTACTTATGGATTCATTCCTTCTCTACTCTTTTCTTGTTAGTTTATGACAAAGTAACTTGGTTTTATAAATATGGACTCAGATACAGGCAATGAAACCATGACATCATATGGGAATACTCAGCTATAAATGGTCATCTAGCTATGTCTGAAATTTCTTAGAATTTTAAATATTCAGAGCAACATGATTCACAATAGACAAAAGGTGAAGCAATACAAGTGTCCATCAACAGATAAATGAATAAACAGATGAATAAACAAAATGTGGGATATGCATACAAATGGAATATTATTCAGGCTATAAAAGGAAGGAACCTCTGACACATGGATAAACCTTGAGGACATTATGCTGGGTGAAAGAAGCTGGTCACAAAAGGACAAATACTGTGATTCCGCTTGTATGAGGTACTTAGTCAAATTCGCAGAGATAGAAAGTACATTGGTTGTTACCAGGGGCTGGGGTGGTGGGGAATGAGGAGTTCATGTTTAATGGGTACAGAGTTAGAGTTTTGCAAAATGAAGAGTTCTGTGGATGGATGTGATAGCTATACAATGTGAGTATACTTAATATTACTTAACTGTGCACTTAAGATGGTTAAGATGGTAAATTTTCTGTGTATTACGGACAAAGGATTAATCTCCAAAATACATAAACAGCTCATGCAGCTGAATATTAAAAAAACAAACAACCCAATTAAAAAATGGGCTGAAGACCTAAATAGACATTTCTCCAAAGAAGACATACAGATGGCCAAGAGGCACATGCAAAGCTGCTCAACATTACTAATTATTAGAGAAATGCAAATCAAAACTACAATGAGGTATCACCTCACACCAGTTAGAATGGGCATCATCAGAAAATCTACAAACAACAAATGCTGGAGAGGGTGTGGAGAAAAGGGAACCCTTTTGCACTGTTGGTGGGAATGTAAATTGATACAGCCACTATGGAGAACAGTATGGAGGTTCCCTAAAAAACTAAAAATAGAATTACCATATGACCCAGCAATCCCACTACTGGGCATATTCCCAGAGAAAACCATAATTCAAAAAGATACATGCACCCCAATGTTCATTGCAGCACTATTTACAATAGCCAGGTCATGGAAGCAACCTAAATGCCCATCGACAGATGAATGGATATAGAAGATGTGCTACATATATACAATGGAATATTAGCCATAAAAAGGAATGAAATTGGGTCATTTGTAGAGACGGGGATAGATCTAGAAACTGTCATACAGAGGGAAGTCAGAAAGAGAAAAACAAATATCGTATATTAACGCATATATGTGGAACCTAGAAAAATGGTACAGATGAACCGGTTTGCAGGGCAGAAATGGAGACACGGATGTAGAAAACAAACATATGGACACCAAAGGGGGAAAGCGGGGGTTGGGGGTGGGGGTGGGATGAATTGGGAGGTTGGGATTGACATATATACACTAATATGTATAAAATAGATAACTAATAAGAACCTGCTGTATAAAAAATAAATAAATAAAATTCAAAAAAATTTTTCTGTGTAGTTTACAATTCAAATTAAAAAAAATTTTTAATGTTACCATCAGGTGAAAGATCAATATTTTTAAGTGCCTGTAGACAACACACAGGCTGTGAATGAATACTTCTGTAGACCCCCTCCCCCAGTGCACACTGCTTTACTCCATTCTCCACCCTATACCTCTAGTCTGGGATCCTCAGAGTTACCTTACTCTGACCCCTCACTACACTTTGCTGTTACCTTTCAACTCTCCTCAATGCCAGCCTGGCTCCAGCTAACTGGTGCCCACCAAACTCAATACACATTCTCACCTCTTTGCCTTGGCTTGTGCCTGTCGCCATTGGAAATACACTCTTCCCTCTGCTTGTATTAGCCAATCTTTCCATTCCGTTAAGTCCCTTCTCCTCCCCACAGTGGAATGGTCCCAGACCACAGAGACTTCTCCCCATCAAAGGGTGTCAATACTCCCCATTTAGCATTAGTCACACATTCTAAATTATTTTATCACTTATTCTCCCAGTCACTCAATAAACATTTATTAAGCATATGCCGTATACATGACAATGCGCTAGACCCCTGAATCAAATGCTATGTTTTCTGCTTTTTACCTCTCTCATAGCCCCTTACGTATCTTACAGATGTTTACTGCAATGGTTTGGATGATGTTGTACTGGTCTGTACTGTCATATTCCACATATGAAAAGGAAATTTTAAACTACTGAAATCAAGAATAGTATAGGACTTCCCTGGTGGTGCAGTGGTTAAGAATCCGCCTGCCAATGCAGGGGACACGGGTTCGAACCCTGGTCCGGGAAGATCCCACATGCCGTGGAGCAGCTAAGTCCGTGTGCCACAACTACTGAGCCTGCGCTCTAGAGCCCGCGAGCCACAACTACTGAGCCCACGTGCCACAACTACTGAAGCCCGCACGCCTAGAGCCCGTGCTTCACAACAAGAGAAGCCACCGCAATGAGAAGCCCACACACCTCAACGAAGAGTAGCCCCTGCTCGCCGCAACTAGAGAAAGCCTGCGTGCAGCAATGAAGACTCAGCGCAACCAAAAATAAATAAATATATTTTTAAAAAAAAAGAATAGTATAATCTCAGGATTTGCCTAAATAACAGGATATTCTGTCGGTTGATGGTAGTTGTTTTGGTATCAGTCTTAAAAAGCAGTTGTCAGGACAAGAAAGGTTTCAGGACTGAATTCAAAGGGAATTATATAGTAGGAGACGCTACATGAAAGTTTCCATGATGATAGCAGTAATGTTATTTGGTCATAAATGTCTGTGATCAAAGCATCAAGAACCTGTGCTGTTTCCAAAGTCCCCCTTGAATATTATTTACCTAAAAGACATCTGCACAAACACAAATAACTTTATTCACATGTTAGAACAGTGTTTGAGTAGACAGAGTTTTAAGGACACAATACAATCAATTTCTTGAGCTCAGATTTGAGTTTTTAGAAAAATCTGTATTCAAGCTCTGGGTATTCTACTTACAGAATTTTGCACATAGTCCACCTATTTTGCACAAAGGTGAAATACTATCTGTATTTACTTAATTCCCCATTATTTTGCTGTTTCAACATGATTTTGTACCCCCAGTCATTTCATTGTTAGTCTAAGGTTGCATCTCTTTCACTCTCAGCCTTTTTTGAGCTTCATTTTCTCTCTTTATGTAATCGAGTATAGCTTCGAGCTATAGGATTGTCCTTTCCAAGGTCCACAACAATTACCTCCCTAGAAAATGTCACTCCTTTTAAAGGTCTTTTATGGTTGTCAACAACTGAAGGACTTCCAGTGACAGGTATGGGTGGTTTTTGCAAACAGTCATTCTGTAAGAGAATGGAACAAATAGTATAAGTGATCAATTTATGAATGCAAGAGCCCTGCTTTTAAAAATATAGGTTATATGTACCTTGTTAGTGAGAAACAGAAAAAGGATTTCTAAATGATATAGGAAACCAGTAGTAATCCATCATGATCTAATCTTCATATTTCTATGGTTATAAAAGCACACATTGCTATATTCAAATAGCAGTTGGTGGCATGTGTTATTCTCTCTACAAAGCAGTCAAACCCAAGAGCCACCTGGACCATCATTCTGTCTCCAACTGGCCATGGGTCTTACGTTGGGAGGGCACGTGAGTTGTTCTTATTAGGGAGCCCCAAACATGGAGCTCAAGAAGGCCCTGGCAATGTTTACAGGCTGTTGTAGAAGGAGCCTGGAAGTAGAACAGGCATTTGGGGTCTGGTCCTGAGCTCAGCCATGGCGGAGAAGTGACTTTGAACAATTCATCTTATTTTCTCATTTGTAACATGAGAGGGTTGGATCCCCAAATGATCTCCAAGGCCTCTTCCAGCTCTAACATCTTAGGATTCTGAGTAAAGCAAAATGAAGGGGAATTATTAAGAAAACCACAAATGTAAGAATGAAGATGGAACAAGTGTCCAGGCATGGTATGTGTAACTGACTTAACAAAATGAAGCAATAAGCTAAGAAGAATGTTTTAGATGACTGAACATTGCACTCCTTCCAGATACAAACCTAAGTTACAGACAAGACCATCCTTCATTATACCTAGCCAAGGAATTTACCTCTTCTTCAATCAAGCTCTAAATGCCCCTTAAGAGTAGAAAAGCCCATCACCTCTTGACCATTTTCTCCAGCATTCTCAGCCTTTTGCTTCTCTTTTATTTTGTCCTCCTCTTCATCTTTCACATCCCCTCCATTTCCTAAGCGTGTGGCCACCACTGCTTTACTCCGTCTCTGGACAAGAATGCCAGGTCTCGTGGGTACAAGAGTCCTAGAAAATCAATCAGCAATGTTTTTAAAATTCATACGTCTTAGCCACCATTATCACACACAAAAATGGCGTTCTACCACAGTCTAAGATGCAGATTTACTTTTCTTTGTCTCCTGAATTGTTCATCTCTGTATTAGCAGCTGTACAATCTTCACCTCCATTAGCATCTATACAAGGACGTTTTTCTGTCTCTTCATCTGTCCTGCTTTGGGAACTGAAATCAAAAAGGAAAAAATTTGGAAAAGAAAGAATGGTCTTGATGTTAAGGCTTGGAAAGGAACTTCACTTTTAAACAGGAAATTAGCATTTCTAAAACCCTGAAATAGGAAAAAACAGATAGCTACAGCCTTATTATTTGCTGCATTTTAAATTGTTTTATATTATTTCTAGATACATTTACTAGTGTGACTTTAAATCTGATCCCAATTTATCAGCATGGATTTATACCATTTATATAAAAAAACCACCAATAAAAAGAAGATGCAACTGAGGCAAATTAGAAGGATGACGAAGAAAGTGAATGCTGTGGTTTCAAAGCTCATAGGGTTAGCTAGAAGACTCATCCACTCTCACAGTCACAGATCGTCCAGGTATACTTTTCCAACCCAGTTTGAATGTAGTTCTCTTGTTCTTTAAATTTTCTGGAAACAGAAGAATAAAAGGGTGCTTTCATTGTTGTTCTCTGGATCCGCTTCATCAGATATGCTCTGCTTGCTTTGGTGGCGTGGACTCACACGGGTTAATTTCTCTCCATAAACGTGGTAGGAGCTGAGGTGGCTAGAGGGGAGACTGAGCTGGGACACGTGGGACTCAGCCCACCTCCCCTCACCCCAAAACTATCGGAATTCAGAGGACAGAGGAATTGGAGCAGCTGGAGCCGAGCCCAGCTCCCCATTCTTCCTCCTGCAGCGACATCAGAGAATCACGGAACCACTGAGTTAGAGGGATCAGAGCACCAGGCCAACCCCGCCCACCACCTGAAGTCAGAAGAATCACGAAACTGCCCCCTGGGCGCCAGTCTATCTGTCCTCCCCTCTGAGAGGGCCGGAGTGGCTTTGGATAAGGATTTTCTTCCTACACTCCAAATACCATCTCTCAGAAACAAATACTGTTTCTTTCACAGACTATGAACAATCAGTCCACTTCCTTCTTACACAATCCGTCTCCACAGCCCTGTGGTCAGTAATCGACTTACTTCGTAATGGTGTTCTCTCCAGGCTAACTAGCCCACGTCCTTCAGATCCCACATCATCGGACGTAATTCCCGGACATACAAAAAAAGTACCAGCTCTGCAGGCCAGAGCTGAAGAAGCAGGAGTAGAATAAGACGATCAGAGTAAAGATGACCCCCCGCCTGATGCCCATGACACGGACGGGGAGAGTAGTGCTAGGATTTTCTGAGAACAGGAGGATAGAAGGAGTATGGCAGCTGCTGCCAACCATGTCTGAAAAAGTCAGAAGGTGAGCCCTGGGGATTTTTGGGCTGCAGTGACACTGGCTCTTCTCTAGAGGGGCAGGGACATTGATTTCTTTATCTTTGAATTCTCCACCAAGTCAGAACCTGCAAATTCCATAAATGTTGAATGAATGCGTGTGTGTGGGGGGGTGGGTGGGTGGGTGTGTGGGTGTGTGTGTGTATAGAGTTTGTTGGAGGGCTCAGGCCAAAGCTGATTTTGCAGAATATGTGAACATCTCAGCCACTCCTGGCAGAGTGAAGTTTTGCAGAATTTTTGGAGGCTTCCTCCAGCTAAAGCTCCCAGATGAAGACTCAGAGCCTGTCTCACCCTCCTTACACTACACTGCTGCCAGACTGAGATTTTAAGAGCCCAGATCTTCTCATGTCTCATGTATTCTAGCAACGCACAATGGTAATATTTTATATCTACCTACTGGTGGTTACACAGGTCCAGACATACATAAAAACCCATCAAACTGTGTGCTTAAGATTAGTGCACTTCATGTGCTCTATGGTGTGGATATTATACCTGAATAAAAAGGTATAATTTTTCATCCCCGTGCCTAAATTTGAGTGTGTGTGGTGCAAAGAGTAATGTGGGACTAGAGTGCACCCTTGCTGGTTGGCTCTGTCTCCAAGATTGTTTGCTACACATAACACATATTCTGAGACCAGGGACCTTTGGCAAGAATATAGTAGTAGCGGGCTTCCCTGGTGGCGCAGTGGTTGAGAATCTGCCTGCTAATGCAGGGGACACAGGTTCGAGCCCTGGTCTGGGAAGATCCCACATGCCGCGGAGCAACTAGGCCCGTGAGCCACAACTACTGAGCCTGCGTGTCTGGAGCCTGTGCTCCGCAACAAGAGAGGCCGCGATAGTGAGAGGCCCGTGCACCGCGATGAAGAGTGGCCCCCACTTGCCACAACTAGAGAAAGCCCTCACACAGAAACGAAGACCCAACACAGCCAAAAATAAATAATAGATAATAAATAATTTAAAAAAAAAAAAAAAAAAGAATATAGTAGTAGCAAAAAGTAAGGGCTGGTAAGACTGTATCATTAGGGCTTTCTTTCACTGAATGTGGCTTGCGAACAGATACCCTAAATTGTTAATTAACATAATTCTGAATATGTATAGTTAATATAATTAGAGTATAGTTAATACAAATTCTGAAAACTGGAAGGTTATCAAACTTTGGTCTCTAAATCACATTGTAAATGCATTGGACTGTAAACTTTGTGATGCCATGGAATCTTACTCAGAGATAGGTCTGCAGAACCTAACACAGTGTGCCTTGCACACAGAAGGCATGTGTTCAAAGGTTATTTGTAGTGGAACATTATTACCAATTCTACAGAAATAAAAAATATTCTAAGAGAGTACTATGAACAATTGTATGCTAACAAACTGAATAACCTAGATGAAATGGAAAAATTCCTAGAAACAAAAAACCTACCAAGACTGAATCATGAAGAAATAGAAAATCTGAATAGAACTATAATAAGCAGGCTGAATCAACAAACAAACAAACAAACAACCTCCCAACAAAGAAAAATCCTGGACCAGATGGTTTCACTGAGGAATACTATCAAACATTTAAAGAAGAACAAACATCAATGTTTCTCAAACTAATCCAAAAAAATTGAAGAAAAAGGAATACTTCCTAACTCATTCTATAAGGCCAGCATTACCTTGATACCAAAGCCAGGCAAAGATACCACAAAAAAAAAAAAAAAAAAAAGAAAACCTAAAGACCAATATCTCTCATGAATATTGAAGCAGAAATCCCCAACAAAGTAATAGCAAACTGGGGCTTCCCTGGTGGCGCAGTGGTTGGGAGTCTGCCTGCTAATGCAGGGGACGCGGGTTCGAGCCCTGGTCTGGGAGGATCCCACATGCCGCGGAGCAACTGGGCCCGTGAGCCACAATTACTGAGCCTGCGCGTCTGGAGCCTGTGCTCCGCAACAAGAGAGGCCGCGATAATGAGAGGCCCACGCACCGCGATGAAGAGTGGCACCCACTTGCCGCAACTAGAGAAAGCCCTTGCACAGAAGCGAAGACCCAACACAGCCATAAATAAATAAATAAATAAAAATTTTTAAAAAAAGTAATAGCAAACTGAATTTATCAGCAGCATATTAAAAGGATTATACACCATGACCAAGTGGGACTTATTCTTAGAATGCAAAGATAGTTCAATATACAAAAATCAACATAATACACCACATTAATGGAATGAAGGGGGGAAAATGATCATCTCAATTGATGAAGGAAAGGCATTCACCAAAATTTACCATCCTTTCATGATAAAACACTCAACAAAGTAGGAATAGAAGGAAACTACCCCAACATAGTAAAGGCCATATATAGAAACGCCACAGCTAATATCATACTCAATGGTGAGAAAATATTTGCAAATCATATATTTGATAACAGATTAATATCCAGAGTATATACAGAACTCCTATAACTCAACAACAACAACAAAATCCAATTCATATATGGGCAAAGGACTTGATTAGATGTTTCTCCAAAGAAGATATACTAATGGTCAACAAGTACATGAAAAGATGCAACATCACTAATCATTAAGGAGCCAATCAAAACCACAATGAGATATCACCTCACACCCCATTAAAAGGCTATTATTAAAAAACAAAGAAAAAACAAAACCAAGTGTTGGTAAGGATGTGGAGAAATTGGAACTCTTGTGCACTGCTGTTGCAAATGTAAAATTGTGCAGTCGCCGTGGAAAACAGTATGTCAGTTCTTCAAAAAAATTAAACACAGAATTCCATATGATCCAGCAATTCCACTTCTGAGTATATACACAAATGAAGTAAAAGCAGGGGCTCTAACGGTACACCCATGTTCATAGCAGCATTATTCACAATACCCAAAAGGTAGAAACAACCAAAGTATGCATAGACAGGTAAGTGGATAAACAAAATGTGGCATACACATACAACGGAACGCTGTACAGCCTTAAAAAGGAATGAAATTTTGGTATGCTACACGTGGATGAACAGTTGAAGGCATTATGCTAAGTGAAGTAAGCCAGATACAAAAGGACACATATTGCATGAGTCCACTTATATCACATTCCTAGAACAGTCAAATTCATAGATACAGAAAATAGAATAGTGGTTACCAGATGCTGGGGCGAGGGGGAAATGGTGAGTTATTGTTTAATGGATATAGAGTTTCAGTTTGGGATGGTGAAAGAGTTCTGGAGATGGATGGTGGTGATGGTTGCACAGCAATGTGAATATACATAATGCCACTGAACTGTACACTTAAAAATGGTTAAAATGGTAAATTTTGTGTTGCACATATTTTATCACAATTTTAAAAAATTATTTGTGCAAAAAAGGAAGGGTAACTAATCTGTAAAGTGGCCTGGTACAAGGCAGGCACAGGAGAAACAAGACACCCAGCACATAGAGATCTTTTTTCAACCTCCATCCATTTGCTCAGTTTGTTTCCCCACTGTAATTGTCCTCCCCCTACCTCAGCCCTTTACGTGTCCCCACCTCTAAATCCTCCAAGACTTGGCTCTTGGACCGCTCTTCCATGGTGCCATCACCACCCACTGGCCTTCCTTCCTTCTTGCTTTTGCTCAGTGACATACCATGTCACCTGCCTGCATCCCAAACCCTTGTCCCGTTCAGCTCCAGCCACAGACATGCCTCTCCCTCCTGCCTTCAGTCTCCTTTGGGGTGGTGGCCAGAGGATATGGACTCCTGGCAACAGGGTCCACAGCAAGTTGTGCTCCAGATGGGTCCAGGGTGCACGTAAATCCCCAGCCATCTCCCTAAGGCCTTGATCCATGTGATCTGGTGAGCTCCTCTGACAAAGTATGATCCCTGAATTGCAGGATCAAGATGAGGACATTCAGAGGACCCACAAGTCACAGCTGCCTGAACTTGGCAATCAGGCATGAGCACAGGACCCAGGCCTGGCTGATCAGAACAGTCTACAGTTCAAGGGTCAACATGTGACCTAACCAGCTCGGTTAGTCTCAATGTCAAGACATTTGCAGAAACTATCAGCACAGAAGAGAATAGGGCTGAGAGAGGTGTATGGAGAGAGACAAATTGTACATGACTCTGCTTGATCTAATCATGCTTGAAGCCTTGATTTTCAGTGTGGTCTGGAAGTGGGGCTTTCAGTTATATGAGCCAATGCTAATATAACATTTTGGCTTAAGCTGGTTTGAGTGGGGTTTATGTCTCTTGCAATCCAAGATTCGCGACCAAAACACAGAGTGGGGTTTATGTCTCTTGCAATCCAAGATTCATGACCAAAACACAATGTAACCAACATCATACTGCCTCCCTTTCTGAGCCCTCGATTCCTAACCTGAGATTCCTTGATTCCTCACACAAGAGCCACTGAGCCCGTCAACCATGTCCTGACTTTGTTGAACATCAAATATGTTCCCTCTAGCCTCCAAGACAAGTGGAATAAAATGAGTACTTTTTCTCTTTCATCAGATTAGTGCAGCCTTTTTCCCTACCACAGCTAGTGGGGCTGCTTGGAGGTCTTATTTTAGATTTTGGAAAGCTAAATGGAAGTTACTGAAACTCATCAACATCGAGCTATGATATTTAACAGGGCACTTGGATTGAAACAGTTTTTCCCTTCTACCTTAATGGCCAAAACCTGTCACTTTTTACTAGAGGAAGGAAAAAAATGATATTAAACATCAAGGTAAATGGCTAGTATGTCAGTACATATAATGTCCACACAAGAGAAACATTCTGTTGAGAAACCTTCATTATTTATGATTCACAGTTAACCTTTTCACACAGAAACTGTTGAAAACTTCAGAAAGTCACTGCAGCTTGATAAGGTTTTTAGGCAATCCATTCATCACCCCGTTGTTTCTCACGGAACAAGTAACACTGAGCTAGACAACAGGAAACGCTGCCCTTGGGAGAGGTGATGACACCAAGACAACACTTCTCTCATCAAGGAGACAGGCACCAATTCCAAAATGCCAGTTAAGCAGAAGAGCCTACAAATTCACTGCAAAAGATTTAGCAACACTTTATAGCTAATATCTATCCATCTGGAATTGAAATGTCTTTGAGAGAGGGTATGTCAGAAGCAGTGTACTATTAATATTACATTATAACCACCAAAATTGGGTAAATACATTCCTGGCTTCAACCACGATAGCCACAACACTCCTGAGATGTCTGGGAAGAGTGTTAAAGCTGACCTGATTCATCGGTTCCTGGGAGACTTCCTGACCTCAGGAATCCAACCCAGGGAAGAGGCGATAGGACATTCTTTCCTACCTCAGGGTTTGTATAGGCTGCTTTTGCACTTAAATTGTTCTCAAGCCCCTTTCCCATTTCCCATCCCTGCAAAAACCTGTAACAAGCAGTGAGAGCCATAACCAAGGGGCAGATGGGAGACTTCCTTTGGTGTTTTAGTTTGGAAGCTCGAGGCTTAGAGGTTGATGGCAGTGGTTTTGTTTTGTTTTCTCCTTTTCTATTTGTTCTGTTCAATCTGTAAGCTTTTTGCTTTTATTTCCTTCTAAACATAATTTTCTCTAAATCATTTGTACTGTTATGATTTTGTATATCTTATTTTAATGTTTTAGTTTTTAGTTTTGATCAACCCTTTGATCTCAACATTTCTGAAAAGGATATTAAGGAATTATCTAGGGCAGAGCTTCACTAACTCGCTGTGGTGAAGGAGCAGGTTTTTATTTTTAATCTCAGTCCACTGAGGACCAATATTTTAGTAAAACAAAATTAAAGCAATGATACACTTGGATATCACAGCAATGTAAAATAGCTATTTAAAGTTTCTAGGTATTTACTCTCAATTTCTGCATTTAGTTGCAGACCAGTGACAATTAGGGACCAGCACCAGTTCACAGGTCACATTCAGAGTAGCACTGGTTACCAATTCCCTCATTTATTTGTTTTAAATGGCATTTTTCATTGTAGAAAATTTGGAAAATGAAGAAAAAAGAAAACAAAATCTCTTATGATTCCACCACCTAGAGAGAAAAACTTGAAATATACTGATATTTTATACTATATATACTGATATATGTGCTTACATATGTATGTGTGTGTGTGTATATATATATATAGTGGTTGCACAGCCATCATCACAATCTAAATTTAAAGCATTTTTATCACCTCTACAAGAAACCCTCTGCCATTAGCAGTCACTCCCTACTCCCCACTCCCTAGTCCCTGGGAACCACTAATCTAATTTCTGCCTCTACAGATGTGCCTCTTCTTGACATTTCGTATAAATGGAATCATACAATATGTGTTTTTTTGTGTTTGGCTTCTCTCAATTTAGCATAATGTTTTTTTGGTTTTTTTTAACAGCTTTATTGGAGTATAATTGCTTTACATTGGTGTGTTAGTTTCTGCTTTATAACAAAGTGAATCAGTTATACATATACATATATCCCCATATCTCTTACCTCCTGCGTCTCCCTCCCTCCCACCCTCCCTATCCCACCCTTCTAGGTGGTCACAAAGAACAGAGCTGATCTCCCTGTGCTATGCGGCTGCTTCCCACTAGCGATCTATTTTACATTTGGTAGTGTATATATGTCCATGCCACTCTCTCACTTTCTCCCAGCTTACCCTTTCCCCTCCCTGTGTCCTCAAGTCCATTCTCTAGTAGGTCTGCGTCTTTATTCCTGTCTTGCCCCTAGGTTCTTCATGACCTTTTTTTTTTTTTTTTAGATTCCATACATATAGCATAATGTTTTTAAGATTCATCCATGTTGTGGCATGTAACAGTATTTCATTCCTTTTTATTGCTGAATAACATTATGTTCTATGAATATATCAAATTTTGTTTATCCATTCATCAGTTGATGGACATTTGCGTTGTTTCCACTCTGGCTATTATGAATAATGCTGCTATGAACATTCATATGTATAAGTTTTTGCATAGACATATGTTTTCATTTCTCTTGGGTAAATACCTAGGTGTGAAATTGCTGAGTCATATGGTAACTCTGTGTTTAGCATTTTGAGAAAACACATATCTATTTTATAATTTAAAAAATTAGAACCAGTGTATATACACTTTGTTAAACTTAATACCATATTTATTATGAACATTTTGCAATGTCTTTCAATAATCTTCAAAAAGATGACTTTTAATACTTATACATTTTTCCCTTTTATATAAGCATTGCAATTATTTTCTTATTGTTGGAACCTACTGCTTTTATACATAGCATTGATGGGCATATTTGTACATAAATATGTGAGCACAACTCTGATACTATTAAATCTTTACTTTTATTAAATGTTAATCTTTTCATTTATTTTCAAAAGCTTATTGGCTTCTGGCTCTTTTATTTTAAATTTCATCCATTTTGTGTCATTGCTTTTTGGCTCCAAATATCTCACATATTGATCCATTATTTTTAACTTCTATTTATTCCTCCCCCCCTTTTTTTTTTTTTTACCTTATTTCTAGTTTCTTAGATTTAGTCTCCTCTCAACCTTTGTTATGGCAAAAGTAATATTCTGCTTTAGGTTTAGAAACTGTTAAAAAAACACTTTGATTTCATTATAATTTGTCTCATTAACTTATACAAAGGGGGATAACAGAAGGGGATAATAAATCACAATCATCTAAAAAACCTAACACTTATTCTTGCTTTTTTTTTTTTTTTTTGCTTTGGGGAAGAAAAAAATTAGAAAAAATACATGCATCGATGATGTGACTTGAATTTTAAGAAACATATTTCATAAATAAGCACTATTTCCCATAAATGCACTCTTTCTGATTCGAAGCAATTTTCTTCTTCTTTTCTTTTTTGGCAAAATATTTAATGTCTGTAAGTGTGCCTCACCCTCCCATTCCTGTTATGATTCGATAGCCTCTCCAAACTGGCTGTACCAGAGAAAACATGGGCACATTTTCCCAGCGGGATTCGAAAACCATTAAAGCCCTGGTCCTCTTGACTCAAAAATGACTGCAAGTGAGTTCCTTCCACAGCATGCCTCAGGCGTCTCTGCTCAAGGGAAAAAGCCCCCCATTTCTACAAGACTCCTGAGGTGTTCTGTTATTCTGCAGCTTGGCACTGGGAGCTGGGCAGCTGGAAATAGTGGTAGGCTCGGGCACTGCAGAGGTAGTCCCCATACACAGTGAGAAGCATCATGGAGGTGGAGAAGGTCTTGTAGCCAATGTTATCTAGTTTCTTGGCAGTTGGCATGTTGTCCCCCTCTAGGATTCAGCTCCCAACGCGAGCTAGGGCCCCGCGGGCCAGACGTAGCATAACCCCCCGCAGCAAGGCTGGAGCCCGCAGTGGTTGCCCAGAGCAATTTTCTTAAGTCTAGAAGTTAGTTTCTCTTGTAGATGTCAAAGTCTTTCTTGATCATGAGCCTTTATTACCCTATTTGAATTAAAAGAAACCCCAGATTCACAAATCTGCCATTTGAGCAATTTAGTTTTTTAGAAACTTGCTTAAACTTCATTAATCAAACACTTTCAACTTTTCTGTTACCTTTTCAATCTCAAGGTAAAAATGATCATGGTACATCACTGATTACCTAATACTTCCTCTCTGTATAAGATTTTGGTTACTGCTGGGTAAAAAAAGGAAAAAAAAAAACAACTTTTTTTTAGTCGACTTTGTTTTTTAGAACATTTTAAAATTTACAGAAAAATTGAGAGGATAGTACAGAGAGTTCTCATATACCTCATACCCAGTTTCCCCTATTACTAACATATTACATTAGTGTGGTACATTTGTTATAGTTAATGAACCAACATCAACACATTATTAATAACTATAGTCCATAGTTGTTTCAGATTTCCTTAGTTTTTGTCTAATGTCTTTTTCTGGTCCAGGATGCTACATTATAATTAGCTGTCATGTCTCCTTAGACCCCTCTCTGCTATTAAAGTTTCTCAGACCTTCCTTGTTTCTGATGACCTTGACTGTTTTGAGGACAACAGGTCAGATACATTGTAGGATGACCCACTACTGGAATTTGAACATATATATTTTTAATTCCAAATTTTCTCTGAAGTAAGACACATCCTTTTTTTTTTATTTTATTTATTTTTGGATGCATTGGGTCTTCGTTGCTGTGCGCGGGCTTTCTCTAGTTGCAGCGAGTGGGGGCTACTCTTCGTTGCAGTGCATGGGCTTCTCATCACGGTGGCTTTTCTTGTTGCCGAGCATGGGCTCTAGGCACTCAGGCAGGCTTCAGTAGTTGTGGCTCGCAGGCTCTGGAGCACAGGCTCAGTAGTTGTGGCACATGGGCTTAGTTGCTCCTCAGCATGTGGGATTTTCCTGGACCAGGGATCAAACCCGTGTCCCCTGCATTGGCAGGCAGATTCTTAACCACTGCACCACCAGGGAATCCCAAGACACTTATTCCTTTTTTTAAAATTTATTTATTTTATTTATTTACTTTTGGCTGCATTGGGTCTTTGTTGCTGCGCGTGGGCTTTCTCTAGTTGCGGCAAGCGGGGCCTACTCTTCATTGTGGTACGCGTGCTTCTCATTGCAGTGGCTTCTCTTGTTGCAGAGCACGGGCTCTAGGCACGTGGGCTTCAGTAGTTGTGGTTCGCGGGCTCCAGAGTGCAGGCTCAGTAGCTGTGGAGCACAGGCTTAGTTGCTCCGCAGCATGTGGGATCCTCCCAGGCCAGGGATCAAACCCATGTCTCCTGCGTTGGCAGGTGGATTCTTAACCACTGTGCCACCAGGGAAGCCCCCAAAACACTTATTCTTAATCCCACATCTTCTATCCTTCTATTGTTGATTTACTCAAACATTTTAAATTGTCTTCTTCCTCTTTGTCTACATTTATATTTTTCCTTTATTTACATAGATGTTTGGTAAACAGCATAGCCAGGCTATAGGCATAGTTTTAAGAAAACAGCCCACTCTATGGCAGGGGGTTAGCGGCACCCCCATCCTGCACATCCTAACGCATTCTCTACACCCGATCATTCTACTTCTAGCCTTAGCACTTAATCACCCAAAGGCCTCACTTCCTAATAACCTTGGGGGTTAGAATTTCAACATGAATTCTGGTGGGACACAAACATTCAGACCATAGCATCAGCCAACACCAAGTGGAACAGATCCCAAGCACCCAGTTGATCTAAGCCAACCCATGGAATTATAAGAGGTAAAAAAATCCCAAACCCCATTTCCTAACACATCAAAATTACAGGCTTTATTCTACATCTGAGTAGACCCCAAACCCCTTTCAAGATTTGTCTTGGGAGCAAGGGCAGAGGGGTCTCTTGACACTCAGGGAAGATTAAATGTCTGATGTTCAGCAGGGGTGGGGAAGGTGGACCTTATTAAAAGTAATCAAAATTCAAAGAGACTATTTGAAAAGAGGATTCTGATCAAATACATTTGAAAAGAGGTCTAATAAATACTTGAAAAGAAGGGGAGTCACGGTGTTTCTCAAGAAAAACAAAGGAAAGTATGCCATTGAAGATCTGTAAAGGGATCATGATGTTTGTTTGAGGGGGTAATACACTAAGACTAATTTTTGTTCAAGTTTTAATTAACTATGTGACAAGAGAAGTTGCTGGGAGTTTTGGGTTTTTTGTTTGTTTTTGGCAAATGGATTAGGCTAATTTCCCCATCTTTATAATTTATCACTTTCACACTGGTTATTTCTACTTGGTGGAACCAACTGTGAAATTATCTTGTACTTTTCTCTCACTCTATCTGGCTCTGTCCTCAGTATCCCTTTTGCTATGGGACCCTTCAAGTTCATTGTATCACTGTCAGTAGGGGAGAGGGTTGTTTAGAAGACTGAGACTTGTTTGCTCTCTAGGGCACACATGCTCTAAAGATGTCTACAATTGGGTATTGGCACTTTGACCAAGACAAGTCCTGTCTTGGGAGGAATCATTTATCACAAAGAATGAAAAGATTTTGTAGTCAGTATTGTTCTACTCCAGCTAATTTTATTTATTATCAAGGACAAATGGGGCAAATTCAATCAGTACTTGCAGGGTATCAAAAGCGAGAGTGGGTGAGACATATAATATTTCCTATAATTAACATATCTATAACAATTTGACATTTGAATATGCTGCTTTTGTAGAATATTTGAGCTTTCAATGTTTAGAACTTTTAGTAAACATTCAAAGCAAAAATGTCAGTTTTCCCAATAATTGTTCCATATGTCATATTTCATGACTGTTGGAAAAAGAGCAAAAGGCTGGGAAACAAACAATAGATGCCTGTGTGACAAAAATGAGATGGATCCATTTGGAAACAGGATTCTACTAGATAACCAACTTTAAAAAAAATTTTTTTTATAATTATTACTTTTTAAAATATTTATTTATCTATTTGGCTGCACTGGGTCCTAGTTGTGGCACATGGGATCTTCGTTGCTGTGTGCAGGATCTTCCTTGCAGTATGCAGATCTTTAGTTGCGGCACACGGGATCTTTTAGTTGAGGCGTGCGTGTAGGATCTAGTTCCCTGACCAGGGATCGAACCCGGGCCTCCTGCATTGGGAGCGTGGAGTCTTAGCCACTGGACCACCAGGGAAGTCCCAAGATAACCAACTTTTAGATAATAATATATTCATACAACTCAAAACATTTTAAATATAGAAAGGTTATTTCCCATCATGAGAAAAAAATTTGTAACTATATGTGGTGATGGATGTTAACTAGAATTATTGTGATGATCATTTCTCAGTATATACAAATATTGAATCATTATGTTGTACACCTGAACCTAATATAATGTTATGTCAACTATATCAATTTAAAAAGAGAGAGAGGTTACATGGGAAAAACGTCTCCCACACAGCCCTGACCCATTCTGTCCAGTTTCCACACCAGCATCCATCCCATCCCCAGGAAACCACTGTTATTAGTTTCTGGTGTTTTCTTCCAGAATGTCTTTAGGCATATAAGCAATACAGATATATATTCTTATTTTGTCTTAAAAAATCTTTTTGTTGAAGCATAACATTGATACATATAGTAAGTTCCAATATCTGCAAGAACATTTCCCCAACATCTTCCCCAAAACCCTCACACTCCCTTCTAGACAGTATCCCCCAAAGATAACCACTATTCTGACCTTTATCACTATAAATTAGTTTTGTCTGTTCTTGAGTTCCATATACATGGAATCATGCAGTATATACTTTTCTGTGTATGGCTTCTTTCACTCAACATTACATCTGTGAGGTTCATCCATGTTTCTGTGTATGGCAATCTCTTGTTCTTTTCTTCTTTGATATGTATTATTCCACTTTCTGATTATACCTCCATTTGCCTACCCATTCTACTATTGATAAACAGTTTAGTTGTTTCCAGTCTGAGGCTGTTAAGAATAGTGCTGCTATGAACATTTTTATACATATCTTTTGGTGGATATAGCACTCATTTCTGTTGCCTATATAGAATGGTTTAGATGGGCCATATATAGGCCTTAGAAGATACCATAAGACAGATTTCCAAAGTAGTTATAACAATTTATATCCCCCCAGCAGTGTATAACATCTAGTTGCTCCATACCCACAACAACCCTTTGTTATTGTCAGTCCTTTTAAACAATATGAAACAAAGTATCATTATTCACCTTGGGAGGATGCTAGGGAGCCAACTTATTATTTAAACCAGTAAATAAAGGGGAAATCAAGCATTTTTCTGTTTTTCTTATATGATCTCTACTTCAGGATAACCAAATAATGAGAAATTTCTTTTTCTGGATAAGAGTTTCAGATAAGAAACAGAGGAGAACTATATTAGAACTCAGATATGATCATTTTTCAGTCCATCAAGTATCAATGGATATAGGCATTGCTATTAACATCACAAAAAAAGAGACAGTCAGACACCAATTAGACTCCTAATGGGATTACACATCAACACCTATAATGTAGTCTTACCACACTTCCTTGAAAAAATTTGAATCTCTATCTGAACAAGCCTCTAGATCTAATTACCAGTTTACAGGAAACATAAGGGCCAGAGGAACATGTCAAACAACATCACAGGGGGCAATCATCTAAATGCAGACTACAGGGAAATCATATAGGAAGATAACCTGGTTTTGTCAACAACAAGAAATAAAGGAGATTTTTTAAATGATAGAGAGGAAAACCATAGATTAAAAGAGATTTAAGATACCTATGAAACAACTACAACACGTAAACTTCATTCAAACCCTGATTCAAACAAATTGTACTAAAAGAGAAATAAGACATTCAGAGAAGTGTGAACACTGATTGGGTAGTTAATAATATCAAGGAAGTGTTAAAATGCTTTTAGGTGTGATAAGGTATTGTGGTTATGTTTTTAAAAACATTCTTATCTTTTAGAGGAATATACAGAAATATTTACAGATTAAATTACATGATGCCTGGGATTGTTTTAAAAATAATCTGGGACTTCCCTGATGGCGCAGTGGTTAAGAATCCACCTACCAATGCAGGGGACATGGGTTCGAGCCCTGGTCCGGGAAGATCCCACATGCCATGGAACAACTAAGCCCGTGTGCCACAACTACTGAGCCTGCACTCTAGAGCCCGTGAGCCCCAACTACTGAGCCCATGAGCCACAACTACTGAGCCCTCACACCACAACTACTGAAGCCAGCATGCCTAGAGCCCATGCTCCGCAACAAGACAAGCCACCTCAATGAGAAGCCTGCGCACCACAACGAAGAGTAGCCCCCGCTCACCGCAACTAGAGAAAGCCTGTGTGCAGCAACGAAGACCCAACGCAGCCAAAATTAAATAAATAAAATTTTAGAAAAAATCTGGATGGGGAAAATGGAGGGTCTGGATGATATATGATTATCCATATGTTGATAGTTGATGAATCTGGGTAATGGAAACATTGGGTTCATTATATTATTCTCTCTGCTTTTGTATATGTTTGGAACTTTCCATAACAAAGCTTTTAAAAATACTTTTAAAAACTGTCCCTATGGTATTTGCTATAATAGCAAATATTTGGAAACAAACTAGATGTTCACAGTATGAGAACAGCCAAAATAAACGTAGTATATTTGTATAGTGAAATAATATATACAGTAGTTCTCAAACTTTTTGGTCTTAGAAACTTTACACTATAAAAATTATTAAAGACCCCAAAAGTTTTGTTTATGTAGGTTGTAACTATTAATATTTTCTATATTACAAGTTAAAACTGACAAATTTTAAAATTTGTATGGATATATTAATCATTTTAAAATACTGATAATAAACCCATAAAAATTTATTAAACAGAATATGGGACATGTAATATTTTACATTTTCAGGATGCTTTCAACTGCAAGTAATAGAAAATGTGACTAGGGACTTCCCTGGCAGTGCAGTGGTTAGGGCTCCATGCTTTCACTGCAGGGGGCACGGGTTCAATCCCTGGTCAGGGAACTAGCCATGTGATATGGCCAAAGCAAAAAGAAAGAAAGAAAAGAAAATGTGACTAAAAATAGCTTCAATAACAAGAGATTTATCATCTCACATGACAAGAAGCCTGAAGATAACAAGGCTCCAGGGTTGATTAATTTCAGGGTCAGTGACATCATCAAGGGTCAAGATTCTATCTTTCCTCTTTGCCACCTCTGTTTATGAACAGGCTCCCTCGTAGTTATGAGATGACTATCACAGCTGTAGGTACCACACAAACGTCAAAGGCAGAAAAATGGGACCTAGAGAAAGCCTGTGTGCAGCAATGAAGACCCAACGCAGCTAAAAAAAAAAAAAAAAGAACTGGTCTTGTACAGTGCTTCCCTAACTCAGCTATCAAAAAGAAAAATGGGACCATCTGGGGTTCAACATAAACATCAATGACTGGTTCTTGTTCATTTAAAACACCATAGCAGGGCTTCCCTGGTGGCGCAGTGGTTGAGAATCTGCCTGCTAATGCAGGGGACACGGGTTCGAGCCCTGGTCTGGGAAGATCCCACATGCCGCAGAGCAGCTGGGCCCGTGAGCCACAATTACTGAGCCTGCGTGTCTGGAGCCTGTGCTCTCCAACAAGAGAGGCCGCAATAGTGAGAGGCCCGCGCACCGCGATGAAGAGTGGCCTCCGCTTGCCACAACTAGAGAAAGCCCTCGCACAGAAACGAAGACCCAACACAGCCATAAATAAATAAATTAATTTTAAAAAAAACCATAGCAACGTTGTAAATCAACTATACTCCAATATAAAATAAAAATTAAATAAAAAAAATAATAAAACACTATAGGCCAAGTTATAGTGTTAACAGTGAGAGTGACCTCTCTCCCCTGAGGTTTCCCCTGAGCACACTGGAAAGGACGCCAGCAATCCAACTGGATGTCCCAAGCTAGTAAATATAATCCAAATGGAATATTAGGATAATAAGCAAGAAAAGTCCTCAGATTTAAAGAATAAACTAATCATTTTATTTTATTTACTGCATACTTTTGCATTTATGCCAACATTTTCATCTATATCATCTATTTTCTCAAAGGTTATAGTTTAAAGTACCAACTTGGAAAGTCAATCTATCACTTGTTGCCAGGTGTTCTATATGTATTTGGCTCATTTAATCCTCACAACAACCCTGGGAGTTAGGCATTATTATCATCTCCACTTTCCAGATGAAGAAACTAAAGCATCAAGAGATTTTGTGACTTTCCCAACTCACACACCACTCTGTGAGGAGCTAGGATTCAAATCCTAGCAGTCTGGCTCCATTGCTCTCAACTAAATGCTTACCTCTATATGGTTTTAGAAAAATATGCTCAAGCACATGAGTTGAAAATTTAAGGCTAATTGGTAGAAGCATATAGAGTATAATTTTCAAAACAATAGAAGAAAATAATCAAATAAAACTTGATCGATTCAGCAGAAGGCCAAAAAAAGGTGGGGGAGGGGAATCTTTCTCTCTGGCTGATAATTAACCACCGTCATAAACAACAGAGCAACTACCTACACCAGGAAGTTGGTGACAAACCTACTGCTTCAAAGGGTCATAGCTGTCCTTCACCCTAGAAAGGCAACAGTACCTAAGACATTAACTCTGCAAAAACGCATGTGTGTGCAAAATCACAGATGTTATCTGTGTCTTCAGATTCAGACCCATTTTGTCATGGCTTTGGCATGAACTATTATTTCTAGGATTACATAAAGAAAAATAAACTCATGGCCTATATTGAAAGAGAAAGACCTCAAGAAAACAGCAAAAGGATTACAAGAATAGATGAAGAAAGTCATGGGGTGGAGAAACCAATGTTGGAGCTAGCAACAAAGAAGGATTAAACGCCTTGATTTGCTTCACTAGAGAGTAACCTGTATAAAAACGAAAAGGGGATGGATGGGATGGCAACAAAGAGAAAGGACAGTAAGTTTTAAAATGCATCCAACTAGTCCAAAACTGAACTTTGTCTTACCTAACAAACATGTCCTGCCCCGGAGCTCAAAGCTTCACCAGCTTCTCGGTCCCAAGCCAGAAGTTTGGAAGTCAGCACAGACTCCTTGCTCTTTCACCCTGTGTATCCAATAATGACCAAACCCAGCTGATTGACATCCTACTTATTTTCCAAACCATTCCGCCTTTCCATCTGTACCACCTGTGACCCGGGTCAGTCAGGATGTCATTAATCCTGCCTAGTCTGTTACAAGAGCTGTCTAACTGGTCTCCTTACTTCTGAATTTGTTCCTCTTCAATTCACCCCTTACCAACTCATCAAAGTTATTGTGGTCAAATACAATTCTGGTAACGCCACTCTTGGCCTAAACCCTTCGGCCGCTCCCCATCACCTACCAAATAAGCTTTCAGTTCAAGTCTCCGCCTCTTTTCTCCAGCCTCATTTCCCATTGCGATTCTTAGCATTCTCTAAAACTGTGGTGCTGTGCTCTTGCTGCACACCTGTCCGTACCCTTGTCACCCCAGCCTGAACTCCTAATCATTCCTCATGGTTCATCTCATGTTGTCCAAGAAGTCTTCCCTGCTGCCCAGCCACACTCAGTGCTCTGCAGTGCTTACTGTGATGCACTGAAATCATTTCTTTTCCTGTCTGCAGTACCACTAGACTGAGTTCTTTGAGGAAAGGGGTTGAAGCTTATTTATATTTGTATACTCCGAGTCTGGCATCCATTTGAAAAATATTTATTGAGGACCTGCTATGTGGCAGGCACCATTCCATGGGCTGGGGATACGGTGGTGAACAGGGCAGACAAGGCACCTGCATTTCATGGTGCAGACAGTCTGCTTCTAAGAGACACAAAAGGCACACCTGTGGAATGAGCTGGATTCTATAGGTGCAAATAGAAAGTATTTTTTCTTTTCCATCTGTCCTAGACAAACTCCCTTTGCTGAATAACGTTTTCCCTGCCCCCACCTCTTAGATAATAAGTGGATAAATAAATGAATGCTCTCTTTGTTTTGACTTTTAAAATCCTAGCCCAGTGAAATGATCAGATCTTCAAACTAATTTAGAGCATCTCCCCTTCTCTAGGAGGGGTCTGACAAAGCCTTGACCAGTGAATCACTGCTGTTTCTTTCCACTCCAGACTTCCTCTCTAACACTCTGGGTGATACTGGGTGAGGTTAGAATGCTCTCTGCCATTCTGAAATCTGGGGAAGTTGAACTGGGGATATATTCAGTTTGGGTTCAATGGGATACATTTATATGATTTCCAGTTACTTCCATGTATAGTGAAATTATTGCTAGCTGTCCTGGTATAGGAATAGCTTCCTGGTAGGGAATACTCCTCCCTACCACTCACAGGGCTCACTGGCCCTGCAACATGAGACAAAGGTGCCAGGCCAGGGCTGGATAACAATATGAAAGTGTCCTACAGGAAATATTTTAACAACGGAGGAGAAACAAGTTTCAAATGTAAAGAGCTAGAAGCTAGTGTGTGGGAGACTTGTCTAGTTATTTGACTTGTATCATTGTAAGCAGAGGACTCATTGGAAAGCTCATTGGTCAGAAAGAAGTTTTCTCTTGGGCAGGAATGTACACAGTCAATGTCATATGAAGAGGTGATTGAAGAGCATGCAGCCAAAACACAGAAGAAAAAGTATTATTGAGATGTCTCAGGCAGTTCATTTTAAGAAAATATTATCTTGGGACTTCCCTGGTGGTGCAGTGGTTAAGACTCCGCGCTCCCAATGCAGGGGGCCCGGGTTCGATCCCGGGTCAGGGAACTAGAATCCCACATGCATGCCGCAACTAAGTGTTCACATGCCACAACTAAGGAGCCCGCCTTCTGCAACTAAGTTCTGGCACAACCAAATAAAAATAAATATTAAAAAAAAGAAAATATTATCTTATTTTTCTGGATGTGTAACATTTGTGATATGTTTGTGATATATTTTTAAATTATATAACTTGTTTATTTTCTCTTCTTAAGTAAATATTTACTTTAATACCTCATTTTATTTGTAACTTTATGTTCTTCTTTTTAAAGAAGTACCAAATGTAGTAGAGCTTCAGGGTCCACAGAACTGCATCCAACCCTGAGCAGGGTATGTACGTCAGAAGCCCTCCAAGAAGTCTCTTTTAAAGAGGGGTTAGCCCCTCCCTCCCCACAACCATGGGAGGGGCACACATGCAGAGCATATTGACAATGATCTCTCCTGGGAAATCCTCCCTTGAGATCCCCCAAACTCTTTTATGGGTTATGGGTGGGTGATTGCTGTTGTAGGAAGAACCAACTTCTCCATCCCTTACTGTGCGTGGGGTCCTAGGAGTACTTGCTACCTCCTATACCATGCTTGGCCTTTGGAGTCTCTGCTAAAATTCTAAGTCAGAGCCCCTTTCTAACATTCTACAACATGAGTAAACAAACATGAATTTCAGATCTTGGGTAATGCTATTAGGAAACTTAAATGATAGAGATTAAGAATGGAGATTACTTTCCATGACCAGAACCTAAATGAGGAAAAGGAGCCACTATGAGAAGATCTGGGAGCAGAGAGAAGAACAAGTGCAAAGACCCTGAGGAGAAATACCTGGGTATAATCAAGCGTCCAAAAGAAGGCCAGTACATCTAGTGTGTAATAATCAAGGGGATGAGTAGTCTGAGCTGGAGTCAAAGTCTGGCAGGAGCTAGATCATACGGGATTTTGTGAATTCTACAGAAATTTATTTTATTCTAAATAATGGGAAGTCATTGGACAGCTTTAGTAGGGATGTGATGTGCGTAGCTTTTTAATTTTATTTTTTATTATCATTATGGTTGCTATGGGAAAGCAGATTGTAGTCAGGAAGGAGAAAAAGCAAGGAGGCTGGAAACTGTTCAGATGAATTGGATTAGGTGATCCAATCAAACCACTGAGGTTAAAAAAAAAAAAAGAAAGAAAAATCACTGTGGTGATACAGAACTAGCCTGAGACATGTGGGTGCCCTAAGCAGGTAAATAATTCAGCACTCCTTCGGTCAGCAGGTAAATAAAACAGCCCCAAACTGGCTGTTTTCAGGGTTGGTGACAATCAAGCCTTCAGACAACATTGCAGACCTTGGGATGCCACCCTGATTGCAGCCTTATGGGAGACTGTGAAGCAGAGGGCCTAGTTGAGCTGTGCCCAGAATGCTGACCTACAGAAACAGTGTAACACATGTGTGTTGTTTTAAGCTGATAAATATTGGGATAAATTGTTACACAACTGGCAGGTAACTAATGTAGCTCTCAAGTGAAACTGATGCTCTTGATCTGAGGACCACACTGAGTAGCCAGGAAGTAAAGGAGAAGAATAAGTTCACTGAAGAAGGGCTAAAGTAGTCAACAGAAGGCACTGGGTCTGTGGTTTGAGAGTGTCTTGGCTACTGTTTGTCTCCCTGGCGCAATTACAACCAGCATAAAGAAACCAAATGTTTGCGTGCACGTCTTTCTTCACCTGTCCCAGAAGTTGCTAATGATTTGTAGGTTCTCTGAAGAAAGAAAATCATTGGGATAGGGACTCAATAAAATTGGTAAATTCTCTTGAAAATTTACTTAGGATTAGAAAATTATAATTTTCTGTAAAGTTCATTACTGATGATTTCAGTTATCTTCACAGACTTGATTTTAAAAACCAATACCTTCATTTTAGGTATTGATTTTTAAAAAACTGCTACTGAATTTAAGAACTTGAAAGAAAAAGTCAAGGCCATTGTTTCTCTCTTAGAATGTTGTATTACCTAAGCCAGCCAATCAGATCTTCCAAGCGTGTGGTGGGATAAAAAGAAATACGTGCGTTATATTTTTAAGAATGTACAAAATTGTTCATAACATAGCAGCTCTATTCATCATAGTAAAAAAAAAAACTGGGGGGGAAAGCAACATCTAACAACTGGAAAATGAAGAAACAAATTGTGGAATATTCATACAATGGAATACTATGCAGCAATAAAAAGAATGCACTACTGATATATAGAGCAACACAAATACATTTTTAAAACATTTTGTTGAGTGAAAGGAGCCAGACACAAAAAGATAGACACTGTATGATTCCATTTATATGAAGTACAAGAACAGGCAAAATTGTAGTAATACTAGAGACCTCTGAGTAGGGGGTATTGAATGGAAAGGCCACAATGGAACCTTCAGGCATGACAGAAATGTCTCACGTATAGATCTGGGTGGTGGCTATATGGATGTATATACATGTAAAGTTCATTGAGCTGTAAGTTATACCTCAATTTTTTTTAATGGAAAAAAAAAGGAGGTAATGGGATAGAAGATCTGGTAAGATATCTGAGCTGCAAATGTAAATTTGAGATTTTTCTGCACAGAAAATATTTAATGTCATATGTCTGCACGAGATCAATTGAGAAGAGAGTTTAGATAGAGGAGAGACCCCCAGATTAAGCTCTAGGGAACCAGAGGTTGGGAAAAGGAAAATAAGTCAGCAAAATAGAGATCATGAATGAGAGAGAGAAGGAGGAGAAGAATAAGGTCTCAGAGAAAATGAAGAATGGAGTGGTCACCTGCATGAAACACTACTGAGAGCTAGAGATGAAGACCGAGAAGTTTCAGTACAAAAGAGACATCAAGCTGTCAGAATAGGCTCTGTCTAAGGTAGTCCAATTACCCTCCACTTCCAACTCTGACTCCACCACCCATGACCTCAACACACAGCCCTTAAGTCCTGAGAGCTTCTGATTTAAAGAACAATCATAGCTTTTAAAAAGTCTGGGGCTTCCCTGGTGGCGCAGTGGTTGAGAATCTGCCTGCCAATGCAGGGGACACGGGTTCGAGCCCTGGTCTGGGAAGATCCCACATGCCGCGGAGCAACTGGGCCCGTGAGCCACAATAACTGAGACTGCGCGTCTGGAGCCTGTGCTCCGCAACAAGAGAGGCCGCGATAGTGAGAGGCCCGCGCACCGCGATGAAGAGCGGCCCCCGCTCGCCGCAACTAGAGAAAGTCCTCGCACAGAAACGAAGACCCAACACAGCCATAAATAAACAAAAATAAATAAATTTTTTAAAAAATGAAATGCTTAAAAAAAAAAAAAAGAATAGGCAATTTAGATCAATTTTCCTAGAGGACAACTGGAAAAGCCAGATAAAATATTTTAAAATATCTGTTTTAAAGCATATGAGAGCAAATAAGGCCATGAAGAATTACACGCCAAGATTCAGGAGAAAACAGAAAGATGGAAATCTAGGTAGCTGAGTTCAGTATTTGGGGCTCTGCCAATCTTCCAATTTCAGAAGGTGCAGCTGAGAAGCTGGACAGAGCTTTGTACAGACTTATGGGGTTGGGGAACATGATTTAGGGCAAATCCTCAGGCTTTGGGTTGGGACGCAACAGGTCACACTAGAGGAGTAGGTTAAATAGGCCCTCATAAGCACTAAAGCCCAATTCTGAATTATCTCAATTTTGGAACAGATTAAGTTGTTCTGAGATTGATAGTGTTCCTAGCCATCTGTCAGAAGCAAACATGAATTCTCTCTTGAGGGAAAGGGCACTATTTTAGGCTTCAAATTATCTCTATAATTTTTCATAGACAATGACCACATTTCAAAAAAAAATAGCCAGGCATAAAAGGAGACAAGTTGATATATTCGAAAATCAAGGGGAAAAAAAAAAAAAAAGACCCAAAGGGGAACCAGCAAGTGGAGTTATCAGATATAGATGTTAAAATAGCAATTCTTAATATGTTCAAAGAAAAAAGACAACTTTGGTGCAGAGCACTGAAAACTAAAAGAAATAAATGGGAATTATAGAACTAAAACAAACAAACAACCCCCCCCCCCAAAACCCCAGAAACTAAGAACTCAGTAAATATGTTTAACAGCAGATTGTTTAAACAGGACCAAAGAAAAAGTACCACCTATCTAAAAAAACTGATAATTGAACCATGTTAAAATTAAGACCTTCTGTTCATCAAAATATATTAAAGTGAAAAGACAAGCCAAAATGAGTTCATGTACAAAGGAAATATATTCAGAATGTATAAAGAACTACTCCAAATAAGAAAAAGACAACCTAATAGAGAATGGGCAAAAGACTTGAATGAGCACTTCACACAACAGGATATCCAAATGACTAACAAACATAAATGGTGCATAAATTTAAACATATAACAGACCAAGAGCTTTTGGTTTTAAAAACTCTTTCCTGCATATTTCTGAAGGATGTAAATAGTATACATCCTAATTAAATTTTTTAAAATACTTTTAAGATTAAAGCAAGTAAGATGTTGGAAGAACATACACCTATCTATTAAAAGTAGTTACCTTTAGAAGGGGAGGATTTTTCATTTTTTATATTACATATTTCTGCATTAAAAAAAGTTACTATAATTTTATTTTTGTTTCTAATGGATAACATTCACATGGTTCAAAAAGCAATACATTATAATGCATACACTGAGAAGTCCCTCACCCTGTCTCTGTCTTCCCCTCCACCCCACAGGAAATCATGATTATTCGTTTCTTATGTATCTTTCCAGAATTTATGTGGAAACAAGAAAGGATCATAGAATCTTATTCTCCTTTCCTACACAAAAGGCATATCTTACTTACTTGCGAAGTAAAAAGCCCAGATAGGTACCTGGGCTTTTTACTTAGCAAGATATCCTAGAGATCTTTCCTTATCAGTACATAGGGAACTTCCTCATTCTTTCTCACAGCTGCATAATGCTCCACTGTGTATATGTACTATTTATTTATGGCTGCATTGGGTCTTTGCTGCTGCCCGTGGGCTTTCTCTAGTTGTGGCGAGCGGTGGCTTCTCTTGTTGCAGAGCACGGGCTCTAGGCTCGCAGGCTCAGTAGTTATGGCGCATGGGCTTAGTTGCTCCACGGCTTGTGGGATCTTCCCGGACCAAGGATCGAACCCCTGTCCCCTGCGTTGGCAGGCGGATTCTTAACCACTGAGCCACCAGGGAAGTCCCTGTACTACTGTTTTCAAAACCAGTCCTCTGATGGATATTTGAGTAGTTTCCAACCTTTTGCTAATTACAATAAACAACTTCATATGTCATTTCATATGGAAGCAAGTGTATCTATAGGAACAATTCCCCAAAGTGGGATTGTTGGATCAAATTGTTTGATAACCACGAAGGGTTGCGACATTCTTCTCTCCCATCTGCACTGTGAGGCAGCGCTCGTTTCCCCATATACCCCTACAGAGTACAGTATATCGCCAAATGTTTCAATGTTTGCCAATCCAATGAGTGAAAAATAGTATCTCAGTGTAATTTGCCTTCTCTTATCACAACTGATGCTAAGCATCTTTTTGTATGTTTAAAGCGTATTTGTAATTATTTTTCTGGTAAGTCTTTGTTTTCCAGTCCTTTGCCTATTTTTCTAGTGGGCCGTTGAACGTAAATTGTTAGATATTTTACAAGGCGTACTCAGTATATATTTGTATTTGGGAAAAAAATGATTTAAGAAGGAAAAAAAGATGTTAAAACTTCAGTCATAAAAACGAATATACCACCAGCCTTTCTGCCACGAGCCTGGAATCCGGCCAAGGTGGCGGTGGGGACGGGAATCCTCAAGGAGTCTGACCACTGCGACAGGCGCCAGACCCGACGACGCATGCTCGGAAAAGTCTCGCCTGAATCCGTACATCTGTTGCGCATGCTCCCCTGCTTCCAATACAAAATCTGTGTGCGCATGCTCCTAAACCTGCCTTCCTGGGAGATTTCCCACAAAGAACTGAAGGCGTTTGCTGCTCCGGATTGCTGGCGCTACAAGTCTCGCGTGCTCCCCTGCTGTCAGAAAATGTCCCGAAGCACCATCCCTGATTTGAAGAAGGAATTCCACTACAAAACCAGGCTTCTTCCTGTGGCTCTTAAACAAACAAACAAAAACCCCACTGCATTACGTCAGCGGGTATTCATCACCGCCCCTCTCTAAACAGTGTCTACAGCGAGTCTTTCAAATTGATGCTTTATATTGAGGAGGAAGTAGATGATAAATGACTTTCAAGCGTGTCAGGAGTCTAATAGTAAGCTATATACTTTTAATGTTCCATAGGCTGCGACAGAGAGAGAGAGAGGCTCCTAGACAGAAAAGGCGGGGGGGAGGGGGGGAAAGAATCTATTATTCAAGGAGAAAAAGATGCTCTGACTTTCCCCGTTTGGTTGACGCGATGGAGAATTAAACCTTACCGAAGGATACCATCGACTCCAAAAAGAGTGCTGCACCAGTCACGTTTCTGCATTTTGTGAGGCTTTTTGAAAGCTCTAGAGGTAATGCCCAGGGTTTTTAAACTGAATCCTGGAAAGGCGGTTCTGGATGCCTGAGGACTGTTTTCCCCAATAAGAAGCTGTAATGTTGGCTCCACTCTCCCCTCCCCGCAAAACATCTTGTGTTCAATACCTGGTTATATGTGGCCTAAAGAGAGAAGTTTGTTTAGGGACCAGTGAATTTTTTGTTAGTGAGTCCTGCCAAACTTTACCTTAATATTTTAAATTTCCCTTTCTAAATAATAGTTTGAAATGTCAGATAGTACCTGCTAAGAAGAGGGTGAGATAGCGATGGCTGAGCCAAATGTTTCTTCAAAACACGCAGTTTTTCCTACCATTTCAGAAGCTGCCAATGCCTGGTGAGATACTTCATCAAAGCTCTAATGGGCCAGCTTATTTCAGAAAATGGACCAGAGCCATGGCTGCATAAATGCAGCTTTGCACAACTATGGCGCTCGTGCTTGGAGCCAGTTGGATCAGGAGACCTGTCCCTAAACTAATGTATCCCGTGTCCTGGTCTTTATTAATAAAGTTAGTTATAAAATAGGTGCACTGTGTTCGACCACTGTGAGAGTAAGTTCTTTAATAGCAACTTTGGGTCAGATTTCTGCATTAGAATTTCTTTTTATCTTTTCCTGAAACTTATAACTACTTCTTACTCTTGATGTTTATTTGGATTTAGCAATGTGGATATTGTTGATGGCCTTTGTAAAAGTATTTTCAATGGCATTGTGGGGTCAGAGGTGCAATTAGGGTGGATTTTAAGAGAGAATAGGAGTCAGTAGAAAAAGCATGTGTATACCAGTGGTCTTTAAACTAGGACACACAAAGACTTTCCAAGGGACTAATTTTCAGGTCTTCAATTTCATATAAACTCTTTTCTAAAATTGCATTTTCCTAAAAACACTCTTCTTGAGAGCAGGCCTGTGTTGTGGGCACAGGTTCCCCTTTCCCACTTCAGCTTCCACAGTCACTCTTTTCCCTTTTTCCAAAAGAAAGGCATACATCTCCTCCTTGTATGACAATGGCATGTTGCCCCAGGGTGCAAAATGTCCAGGGATGACAAGCAGAGGGACAATTCACAACATTGACATTGAGTTGAGAAAGCAGTAACTCCAATAAATTATTTTGAATGTTGGGTGTTTTCATATTCTTTCAACAAAATTGAAGAAGATGATAATGTGATAATAGTACACAGAGTCATTTGGGGCATTAATTTAGGAGTCCAAAGAAATGACTGATATTGCTGCAACAGATTTTCTTCTATTTCTGTCTACTTACTAATGTGAACAAGTTTCTTATCACATAAAAATGAAAAATTGGAATTTAATTGATGCTGAGCCCCATCATTCTGAGCAGTAAGCTATCATCAAAGATATAAGCCAATCAGGGAATTCTCTGGCAGTCCAGTGGTTAGGACTCCGCGCTTTCGCTTTCACTGCCAAGGGCCTGGTTTTGATCCCTGGTTGGGGAACTAAAATCCTGCAAGCCATGCAACCAGAAAAAAAAAGAGAGAGAGAGAGAGAGAAATATAAGCCAATCAAAAAAATCTACTCATTTCACTTAAGATAGCATTTCCAATAAAATTTTACTTCAATGTGATTTTGATCTGTTATGTGTTAATAATTACAACAAATTCACAAGACACTTTAACTTTTAGAGACTTCTGGTCACAGGAAAAATGTAAACATTTTAATTTCATACACTTTTTTTTCAAAAAAGTATGATAGGGCTTCCCTGGTGGTGCAGTGGTTAAGAATCCGCCTGCCAAGGCAGGGGACAAGGGTTTGAGCCCTGGTCCGGGAAGATCCCACATGCCGCAGAGCAACTCAGTCCGAGAGCCACAGCTACTGAGCCTGAGCTCTAGAGCCCACAAGCCACAACTATTGAAGCCCGCGCACCTAGAGCCTGTGCTCTGCAACAACAGAAGCCACCGCAATGAGAAGCCCTCGTACCTCAACGAAGAGTAGCCCCCACTCGCCGCAACTAGAGAAAGCCCCCGTGCAGCAACGAAGACCCAACACAGCCAAAAATAAATAAATAAAATAAACTTAAAAAAAAAAAAAAAAGTATGATAGGTAATCAATAGAAGACTTTGAAGCATAAGATATGTTACATTAGGATAAAATTCTATGAAGAAAGTGAATTAGAACTAGGAGTTAAACTTAAAAAAAGGAATGATGAAAAAAACAAACAAACAAACAAAAAAACAAACAAACAAAAAAAAGGAATGATGTAAAATTTGTGCGCTAAAGACGAGCTTTTTAAATTGTTTTTGGTTTTCTAGTGAATGATGAATATCATGTTTAGATTTACTGATATATTTTAAAGACTGATGTGGCAGTGTTAAAACACCAATATTTACAATATTCTGGAAATTACAGCCTTTGCAACTATATAAACAATGTGAAAAAATTTAAAAGTTAAACTAATAACGTGCCAAGGGGGTACATAGCTTTACAAAATTCTTCTAGGGTGTTGTAAGCAAAAAACTTTGAAGACCACTACTGAGGAAAAATTCTTTCAGGTTTTGCTGTGAGGGAGAATGGAGAAATGGGATAGTGGCTGAAGGGTAAATACTGGGTCAAGAGGAATGATATAAAGTATGAGATGAGGCATGTTTTGAAGCTGATGGGAGTGGAGGGGAGGAAAAATTCTTCTCTACCCTCTTAGGGTCTCCAGGTGGGCTTCAGAATTAAGCTAACATTAGGACAGATGAGCAGGAGAAAGGTATACAAGTTGTATTAAATTTTTACATGTACATGGGGCCTTTACAAGAGACTGAAGGCCTGAAGAATTGACTAGATTAGAAAGCTTTTATACCTTTTAGACGAAGACACCATAAACTTGTGAAGAAATGACAAGATAAAGGGGTTTGGGCTGGTGCAGTAAATTAAAGGAAAGTGGCTTCGAGATATATTGGGGCAGGGCAAAACAGATGAGTTATTTTAGTAAGTTTGTTTGTAGAGATCTATTTCAGCATTGATTCCCAGTCTATGGTGATAAAAGTTTTCTTCTCTTCCTGGTACAGGGAGGACACCTTTCTCATGCGAAATTTTATGGTGTTTTTTAGGTAGAAAAAAGGAGGCCAGAGAACCCTTCCTGCATCTGCTGTTTCTTAAGTGCCCTTGGCTCAAAATAATCAATATGCCAAAGTGACATATTTTGGGGTGGTATGTCCTGATAGAGCTGATGTAGGAGAGGGGAGTGAAGTTCTAGGCCAGTGAGAGCCAAAGGGATCCAGGGTAGAAGCAGAGTGATTGGTCAATTTTGATACAGGAGGCAAGGAGAAGGAGGCTGGAAGTATAGGTAAATGATAGATATGGTGGAAGGAGATGAGATAGTCTCCCTTTTTTTTTTCAATAAAAAATGGAATGAGATGGGGCATCAGCTGAGAGGTGTGGGTGTTGTGAGAAGTGAGTGTTTAGGAGATGTTGAGAAGTAGGAGACAGACCACATTATATATAAGTATAATCTTATCTGAAATCTACATTTACAACCTAGATAGATGTCCAAATGTGTTTGGTAGTCTGTGGAAAAACATATGCTTTTGCTTTATGGAAGGGAACTTGTGATCTATCACTCAAGGAATTCTTATCAAGAGAGAAAACATTAAAATTAAAATTTTTTTCCTATTATCCAACCCCATATAAATACTATCACAGTTTTCACTCATATTTCCAACATTTTGAAATCCCCTTACAAATCTCAAAAAGTCCTTAACGTTTGATATATATTGTCACCTCTGACTCTGAAAGACTATGCTGGAATACTAGAGGATCGTCACTGCCTTTTTTTTGGATATTTTCACACGTTTTATGTCAACTTGAGAAAAAATACGGCAGTCATATAAGTCAAATAATGATAAAAGTCCGTGTTATACCAGAAGTGAATACGGAAGAAATTTTTATTTTAAAACTCTGCTAAGGGCTTCCCTGGTGGCGCAGTGGTTGAGAATCTGCCTGCCAATGCAGGGGACACGGGTTCGAGCCCTGGTCTGGGAAGATCCCACATGCCGCGGAGCAACTAGGCCCGTGAGCCACAATTACTGAGCCTGCGCGTCTGGAGCCTGTGCTCCGCAGCAAGAAAGGCCGCGATAGTGAGAGGCCCGCGCACTGCGATGAAGAGTGGCCCCCACTTGCCGCAACTAGAGAAAGCCCTCGCACAGAAACGAAAACTCAACACAGCCATAAATTTAAAAAAAAAAAAAAAAAAAAAAAAAACTCTGCTAAAAGTGCTTTGTTCCTAAAATCAAATTTGTTTTGTTTTCTTCATTGAAATCTTAGAATGGTGCTGAATATTTTAAAAATTGCATTGGTTTGTGTAAAGATAATAGATTTTTGTCAAATTGATCACTCGATAGCAAATATATTTCCTTAGTTCTTAACAAGCCTACTATGTAAAACTAAAATACTAAAAAATAGGGCTTCCCTGGCGGCGCAGTGGTTAAGAATCCCCCTGCCAGTGCAGGGGACATGGGTTCGAGCCCTGGTCTGGGAGGATCCCACATGCCGCGGAGCAACTAAGCCCGTGTGCCACAACTACTGAGCCTGTGCTCTAGAGCCCATGCACCACAACTACTGAGCCCGCGTGCCTAGAGCCTATGCTCCACAACAAGAGACACCACTGCAATGAGAAGCCTGCACACTGCAACGAAGAGTAGCCCCCGCTCGCCGCAACTAGAGAAAGCCCGCATACAGCAACGAAGACCCAACGCAGCCAAAAATAAATAAAATAAATAAATTTTTTAAAAAAGTTAAATAAACTTGAGTAATTTCTTGATTTCACATGGTACTTGTTTATTAGCAAAGAAAAGGATCCTCTGCTATTTATTTTCAGAATTGATTTGATTTCACAAGGGAGAACGTAATGGTGGCCCATATAAGGATGATATCAGAGCAGGGCAACAGGGATAACTCTATGGTAGCAGGTAATGGCAACCCATTGTGAGGAGAGCATTGGAGAGAGGGGCAGGGGCAGGGGCAGGAGACTGGCTCATACAGAGAATTCAACACATAATAAAAAATATTTCAGGGACTTCCCTGGTGGTCCAGTAGGTAAGACTCCACACTCCCAATGCAGGGGGCCCAGGTTTAATCCCTGGTCAGGGAACTAGATCCTGCAGGCATGTCACAACTAAGAGTCTGCATGCCTCAACTAAGAAGTCCACATGCCGCAACTAAGAAGCCCATGTGCCACAACTAAGAAGCCCACATGCCACGACTAAGAGTCTGCATGCTGCAACTAAAAGATCCCGCATGCCACAGCGAAGATCCCGCATGCCGCAACTAAGACCCAGTGCAGCCAAAATAAATAAAATATTTTAAAATATATGTATATTTCAGATAATGGTAGCCAGATTTCTCACTGACTGACAAGGAAGAAACAAAAACAAAAAGGGAGAAAATTAGATGAATCCCGTGGTACTGACCTGGGTTTGGAGTTATCAATGTGAAATAATAGTTTACAATACAGGTGGATAGTTACAGAAATAAATATAGAAGGAAGGTATATACTTATACTTCCTAGGTCTGACCACAGAGTGGGACTGGAAGCAGAAATATCCCAGTAGAGTGTATCTAGGACCTAGATGTTGGTTTCTAAATAACATCGTCACTAAAAGGAACCAGTGTTCCTTGAATAAATAGCTGATTCCAGAGAGGAATAGGGAAAATACAAGTTGAGCTTGGAACATCTTATTGTGCTGAGAAGTATGGAAGTGATAAAAATAAATGATGGAGAGATGCCAAGAGGACTCAGGATCCGGCTTGAAGGGGCTCCCACTGGCCAAGTCTGGGATAATTTGAGCATCGAACCAATGATATATATATATATATATATATTTAACCCCATTTCTGGTACATTCTAGCAGAGTCACCACAGGCATTTAATCACCTTGAACCTCATTATATTGCTTTTTTTTAAAAAAATAAATTTATTTATTTTATTTATTTATTTTTGGCTGTGTTGGGTCTTCGTTGCTGCGCACGGGCTTTCTCTAATTGCGGGGAGTGGGGGCTACTCTTCTTTGTGGTGTGCGGGCTTCTCATTGTGGTGTCCTCTCTTTTTGCCGAGCACGGGCTCTAGGCACATGGGCTTCAGTAGTTGCAGCATGTAGGCTCAGTAGTTGTGGCGCATGGGCTTAGTTGCTCCGCGGCATGCGGGATCTTCCCAGACCAGGGCTCGAACCCGTGTCCCCTGCATTAGCAGGCAGACTCCTAACCACTGCGCCACCAGGGAAGCCCGAACCAATGACATTTATATATTATAACTCATTGAATTAAATAGAATCCATGATATAAACAAATGAATAAAATAGGGGGAGAAGAGACAGCTTTTTCTTATAGTAAGAGAGAAATACAAAAATACCATCTGGCAACTATCACAGTAGTAACTGAAGAAAGAATCATCAATAGGTGCTAACACTAGTAGATAAAAATGTGATGAGGAACTAAGTATTTGTATAGTTTCATAGTATCTCCACACAAAATACTTATTAATTACAAAGAAGAAAAATAACTTCACAATGGAGAAAGTTAGAAGACATCATCTTAATCAAGTGATCAAATTTAACACCACCAACAATGTACAAATTGGCACTGTGTATCACTCAATAGGATATGAGTGTTCATCGGACAAATCCAAACTGAGGGACAGTCTATGAAAATACTATGTCTTATAATCTTCAAAAATGTCAAGGGCGTGAAACTCAGAGACTCAGGAACTGTCCCAGATTGAAACAGTCTGGAGAGACATGACAATTAAGTACAAGGCACGAACTCAGATTGGATCCTTTATAGGTAATATAAAGAATATAATTGGCAGAATATAATTGACAGAATATAAAGAATATAATCGACATCATCAAAAAATCTACAAACAATAAATGCTGGAGAGGGTGTGGTGAAAAGGGAACTCTCCTACACTGCTGGTGGGAATGTAAATTGGTACAGCCACTATCGAGAACAGTATGGGGATTCCTTAAAAAACTAAAAATAGAGCTACCATATGATCCAGCAATACCACTCCTGGGCATATATCCAGAGAAAACCATAATTTGAAAAGATACCTGTACCCCAACGTTCATTGCAGCACTATCTACAATAGCCAAGACATGGAAGAAACCTAAACGTCCATTGACGGATGAATGGATAAAGAAGATGTGGTACATATATACAATGGAATATTACTCAGCCATAAAAAAAGAACAAAATAATGCCATTTGCAGCAACATGGATGGACCCAGAGATTGTCATACTGAGTAAAGTAAGTCAGGCAAAGACAAATACCGTATGATATCGCTTATATGTGAAATAGAAAAGAATGGTACAAATGAACCTATTTACAAAACAGAAATAGAGTCACAGATGTAGGAAACAAACTTATGGTTACCAAGTGGGAAGGGGGGTGGTGGGGAAGGGATAAACTGGGAGACTGAGATTGACATAGACACACTACTATATATAAAATAGATAACTAATAAGAACCTACTGTATAGCACAGGGAACTCGACTCAGTACTCTGTAATGACCTATATGGGAATAGAATCTAAAAAAAAGTAGATATATGTATATGTATAACTGATTCACTTTGCTGTACAGAAGAAACTAACACAACATTGTAAATCAACTATACGCCAATAAAAATCAATTTTATAAAAAAGAATATAATTGGGACAATTCACAAAACTTGAATGTGGTCTTTGGGTATATATGGGAATTCTCTGTACTATTCTTAAAACTTTTCTGTAAGTTCAGAATTACTTCAAAATAAACTCTTTTTTTAAAAAAAGATTAATTCAATTGGTTTCAGAAATCACTTTAAAAAAATTAATTCATTCATTCATTTTTGGCTGCGTTGGGTCTTTGTTGCTGTGTGCAGGCTTTCTCTACTTGTGGCGAGAAGGGGCTACTCTTCCTTGCAGTGCGAGGGCTTCTTATTGCGGTGGCTTCTCTTGTTGCAGAGCACGGGCTCTAGGCGCATGGGCTTCAGTAGTTGTGGCACATGGGCTCAGTAGTGGTGGCTCGCAGGCTCTAGAGCGCAGGCTCAGTAGCTGTGGTGCATGGGCTTAGTTGCTCTGTGGCATGTGGGATCTTCCCAGACCAGGGCATGAACCTGTGTCCCCTGCATTGGCAGGCGGATTCTTAACCACTGCGCCACCAGGGAAGCCAGAAATCACTTTTAAAAAATATATTTACTATCTTGGCCAGAATTCCTTAGAACTCTTTTTTTTTTTTTCCCCCTAGAATTCTTCTGGCTCTGTTAGGATGCATTTGCTTGCAAGTAACAGGAAATCTAACTCAACTGTCTGAAACAATAAAAAAAAAAAAACATGTTCTCACAAAATGTTCTGGGGTAGTTTAGCCAAAGTGTTAATCACCAGCCCCAGATTTTCATTAAATTGTTCCCCTCTTCCGTCTCTCAGCATAGCAGCTTTGTCCTCCTCTCTTGGCTCTCTCTCCTCATGACTGCAATACGGTTTCAGCAACTCCAAGCTTAATGTTCTGACATTACAACATCCAAAGGCCTGAAAGGGAAGAAGAGTACATCCCTTACTCATGCCTATTTTTAAACATCAGGGAAAATTTCCCAGAAGCGCTACAACAGACTTTCCCTCACCTCCCATTATCCATAATCACATGCTCCTGCTTAAATGAACCACTGGCAAGGGAATCTGAATCACCATTACTAGGCTGGACTAATCAAAATTCACCTTCTGGGGCTAGTAAAGGGTCAGCTTCCTTTACAAGCATTTTACCACTTAATACCTGAACAAAATTGGAATTCTATTAGCAAAGAAAGAAGGGAATGGCTGCTGGGTAAGCAACCAACATTATCTTCCACATAACACTCCTTAATTTGATTGAATTATCTTTAAAGATTTCTTTAGATAGCTCTGTCTTCCAGTGTATAGGAAAGTTAAAAGAATATATGTTATATTTAGTGGATTAATGAATTTACTTCACCACATTCAGGGATTTGATTTTTATAAATCCAATTATAACCAGTTCAAACCTCCACTCACAGTCCCCTCACTCCTTTGAATCACATCCATCCCACTGCTGGCTTCCCTGGACACATAATTCATTTATCTAGTCACTGGCTTCCTCTCAACCTCAGCAGTCACTGAGATGGAGTCACATCTTCATCTGATCACCGTCTGTGTGGCCCAGTAGAGACCAAGGTATAGCTTGAATGGAGTAGGAAAGAAGGGTGAGCGATGAACAAAGGGATTGTAGGGACGACCCTGCCCCCTTCCCACATACGTTGATTCTAAAAGTGGAAAACCAAACAACAATGTTTACATTACTATGATTGTGTAAATACTGTTCACTGAAGAGCCAAAGACTTTTTTCTCTGATTGTACTTTCTTCTCTGGTTCCAGTGCATGACTGAAAGAAGGTCCTCTTCATGTCTCTCCTCTGTTGGGTCCCTTGTTTTTTGGGTAACCACACCTTCTTTTCCTTTTGTTGGTGTATTACATACACAAATAACCTCCTGAGACAGTATGTATGGAAGGTAAACTTCCTGAGTCATTGATTAACTAAAGATCTCTCCACTCTGCTCTCATACCTGATAGTTTAGGCACAGAATTCAAGATTCAAAGCATTTTCTATTGTCTTCTTTGCCTTGCTCCATTGTCCTCTACTTTCCCATGTTGCTCTTGAGAATACAATGTCATTTCAATTCCCTGTAATTTGACTATGGCTTGGTTTTTTCCCTCTGCAGAAGGTTTTAGAGTCTTCTCTTTATCTGTGGCATTGTGAATTTCACTACGATATAGATACACCTTGTTTTTTCATTCTTTTTTTTTTGGGGGGGGGCATCACTTACTTTTACTTTTTATTGTAAAAAGCACATACAAGAATTTTAAGAAATGATTAATATAAGACAAATCAGAACCATGGTTGAGTTATTAAACCCCTTTTTGTATACATACACTAAAATTCCAAAAGTAGAATATCATTAAATATGAGAAATATGGTAGCACTATCATATATACACAGCTCACACAGAGATCTGTCTGGGTCATCTCTGAATCTTTTATGTACATGTCATTGATACAAAAAGCCTGCAATTGAACTTCTACTCTCCAGTTGTCCTTTTCCTGATATATATGGTTAAATATTTAAGGAACTTTAGAGATATAAAGAAAATGCATTGAATGCTAAGAGCTCTATGTGCTTTACTCTGAACAATTGTGCACTGTACCTTGGGAAAAAACTTTTGTAGTCCATTCCTAGCTAAGGTAGTGGAAGACTCTTCTAGTTCCTTTTTAGTCAGTTTATTTTTTTCCTAGTCAGTTATTTGAGGGCAAAGTACAAAAATAGCTTGGGAACCAAATCCCATTTTTACATTGTTAAGTTCATTATAAAATGCCAATCAATTTTTAAAAGTCACTAAAAGGACACTTTCTGTAGCAAAAAAGGGCTAAGTTCAAGTTTTTGTTGTTTGACAAAGACACAATAATGCAATACATACGTCATATAATCATTACAGCCTAAAGTGAAGTGTATGCAGTTTAGGGAAAAACAACTTTGCAATTATTTGTTTCTCGTCTCTGTCCCAAACAATGAGGAGAATCTCTTGTCATTTTATCTATGTACTTCTTTTTTAAACCTTAGTTTATATGCTGAAGGTTTACTAATCTATTTATATTCAAAACATGTAATGGCACTTTTCTAGACACAGTGGCTTCTCAGTGGTTTAGCTGAGTTCTTCTGCATACAATGAGTTGACTTCTAGGTAGCTGACAACTCCTGGGTGGGGCTCTCTCCTAGATTGTTTGTTTCAGTGTGAATGACAAGAAGCTGGGCACAATTCTACCAGATGCCCCAATCCAAGTCTGCTCTTCTATTTTAATCTCTCATTTCAGCCAGTGGCTCTTCCAAGAAAAAATCTTGAGATTATCCTCAATTTTCCACCCCTGTCCTACCATTTCATAACTCAATTTCCAAGTTTTGTTGATTTTATTTCCTAAACAGCTCTTGACTCTCATGCTTCCTATTTCATCCCCACTTAATCATTTTATGTGTCAATTTGGCTACGTTATAGTACCCAGTGAATCTATAATTGAGACAGGAAGGAAGAGGGCAGGGCACAACCATTAAGAACAGGATACCACGAAAACCGGTTAGAACCTACTAGGCCCAAGATGGCAGAAGATTCGACTGCCAATAGACCTTGAGCCTCATTATACACTCATTGTAATATATTAGCATACGCTAAAGGACACACCCACAGGTGCCATGACAGTTCTGAGGCCGACCATAAAAGGCCAAAAAGTGGGTGGTGCCCCAATTCCTGGAAATCACCATCCCTTCTCCAAGATAGTTAGAATATTCCTGCCACTTGTTAACCTGTGAAATTACCCAGTCCATAAAAACTAATCATCCGCACACCTTGAGGCCGCTCTCACCTTCTGAGATGGCCCAAACTCTGTGAAGTGTGTTATCTCTCTAAATAAACCTTCTTTCACTTTACTATGGCCTGCTCTTGAATTCTTTTCTGCATGAAATGAAGGACCCTCACTTGGTGGCTGGTCCCAGGGACTCACTCAAGACCTGGGACAAGACCATCCTCTGGTGCTCCATTTTTTCCTACAACATAATGATTTCAAAATAAAGTTTTTAAAAATAAAAACTATATAAAGAGTTATGCTAAAAGAAGCCTAGCTTCTCCAACCCTAACCCCTCTATCTCATTCCTGCTGCCCATAGATAACCAGTTTTGTTATTTTTTGGTTGATTTCTGTTTCTTTTTGCAAAAATAAATAAATGTGTTTGTTGTTGAACTAATATGGATATATTGCTAAGCAAAATAGTGAATATATATATATATTTTTAAATAAATTTTATTTATTTATTTTTGGCTGCATTGGGTCTTTGTTGCTGTGCGTGGGCTTTCTCTAGTTGCGGCGAGCGGGGGCTACTCTTTGTTGCAGTGTGCGGGCTTCTCATTGCGGTGGCTTCTCTTGTTGCGGAGCACGGGCTCTAGGCGTGAAGGCTTCAGTAATTGTGGCTCACGGGCTTAGTTGCTCTGCGGCATGTGGGATCTTCCCAGACCAGGGCTCGAACCCATGTCCCCTGCATTGGCAGGGAAGCCCCGCCTATTTGGATTTTATTCAAATGAAAGGAAAACTTCTATTGTGTTTGAGCCATTTGGGGATTTGCAGTTAGAATTACCTTAAACCAGAATTTAGTGTGTAATAAATTCAGCATCTCAAACTAGTGGAGGAAAGAATTCTATCCAATGTGTGTTTATTGATACCTTGGAAACTGGGTAGTCATCTGAAGAAAAATAAAGTTGCATCCATAGTTCACACATTATACCATGAAAACTTTCAAATGAATCAAATACTTAAATGGGAAAAATAAAACCATACAAGTTCTAGAAGGAAACATGGAGAATTTCTTTATAGCCTTTAAATGTGAAAGACCTTTCTACATGTGACTCAAAATCTAAAGTCATGAAAGATTAGATTGGTAAATTTGAGTAGCTAAACATAAAAACTCTGAATGGCCAAAAGACACCATTTACCAAGTAAAAGTACAAATGATAAACAGGAAACTTCTTCACTTTGTTTCCTCAGCCTTAAGGGTGGTGGCTATACCTGCAATTACTCTAGTACCTCAATGTCCTCTTTTCATTTTTTAAATCCTCCATTGCCTGTTTAATCAATTTCTTTTTTTTTTTTTGGCAGAGCGGCTTGTGGGATCTTACTTCCCAGACCAGGGATCAAACCCGTGCCCCCTGCAGTGGAAGTGTGGAGTCCTAACCACTGGACAACCAGTGAAGTCCCTAACCAATTTCTAATATTAACACCCATCTATTGAAACACCTAGTATGGTTTCCGTTTCCTGGCATGCAATCTTTTTATAGTCTTTAATTTTTTAAAAATTTATTTATTTATTTATTTATGGCTGTGTTGGGTCTTCGTTTCTGTGCAAGGGCTTTCTCTAGTTGTGGCAAGCGGGGGCCACTCTTCATCGTGGTGCGTGGGCCTCTCACTATCGCAGCCTCTCTTGTTGCAGAGCACAGGCTCCAGACGCGCAGGCTCAGTAATTGTGGCTCACGGGCCCAGTTGCTCCGCGGCATGTGGGATCTTCCCGGACCAGGGCTCGAACCCCTGTCCCCTGCATTGGCAGGCAGATTCTCAACCACTGCGCCACCAGGGAAGCCCTAGAGTCTTTAATTTTTAAACCAGGTAAACTATTTTTAAAAAACAAGGGACTTCCGTGGTGGCGCAGTGGTTAAGAATTCCCCTGCCAATGCAGGGAACACAGGTTCGAGCCCTGGTCTGGGAAGATCCCACATGCTGCGGAGCAACTAAGTCCATGCGCCACAACTACTGAGCCTGCGCTCTAGAGCTCACGAGCCACAACTACTGAGTCCACATGCCACAACTACTGAAGCCCGTGTGCCTAGAGCCCGTGCTCCGCAACGAGAAGCCACTGCAATAAGAAGCCCGTGCACCGCAATGAAGAGTAGCCCCCGCTCACTGCAACTAAAGAAAGCCCGCGCCCAGCAACGAAGACCCAACAGAGCCAAAAATAAATAAATAAATAAATAATTTGTTTTAAAAAAAAAGAAAAAAATAGAACAAGGTAGTTGGCCTTAATCAGATATAAAGGCCTTTAGAAAGCCATAGTAGGGACTTCCCCAGTGGCACAGTGGTTAACAATCCACCTGCCAATGCAGGGGACACGGGTTCGACCCCTAGTCCAGGAAGATCCCACATGCTGTGGAGCAACTAAGCCCATGTGCCACAACTACTGAGCCCGTGCACCACAACAAAAGAAGCCACCGCAATGAGAAGCATGTGCACCGCAACGAAGAGTAGCCCCGGCTCGCTGCAACTAGAGAAAGCCTGCGTGCAGCAACAAACGCAGCCAAAAAGAAATTAAAAAAAAAAAAAGTTAAAAAAAGAAAGCTGTAGTAATTAAGACAGTGTAGTTCTAGCACAGGATTAGACAAAGACCAATGGAACAAACTAAGGATCCCAGAAAAGCTTATGCATAAATGGAAACATGATACTACATGACAGGCAGCATTATAAGTCAGGGAAGAAAGTATGAATGAAGCTGAAATCATTTTATATTTAAATGGAAAAAAATAAGAATCAGATCCTGGGACTTCACTGGTGGTGCAGTGGTTAAGACTCTGTGCTCCCAATGGATCAACTAGGGTTCAATCCCTGGTTGGGGAACTGGATCCCACATGCATGCCACAACTAAAGGAAACTGCCTGCTGCAACTAAGGAGCCCATGTGCCACAACAAAGGAGCCTGTGAGACGCAACTAAGGAGCCTGCAAGCCACAACTAAGACCCGGCGCAACCAAATAAATAAAATAAATAAATATTAAAAAAAGAAAAAAGAATCAGATCCCCACTTTGTATCACACACGAAGTCAATACCAGATAGATTAAAGTTCTAAGTGTGAAAAGGCAAAACTTTAAAACTTTTTAAAAACTTTTAAATTTATTTTTGGCTGTGTTGGGTCTTCGTTGCTGCACACGGGCTTTCTCTAGTTGCGGCGAGCGGGGGCTACTCTTCATTGCGGTGCACGGGCTTCTCATTGCAGTGGCTTCTCTTGTTGCAGAGCACGGGCTCTAGGTGCACGGGCTTCAGTAGTTGCAGCACAGGGGCTCAGTAGTTGTGGCTCGCAGGCTCTAGAGCGCAGGCTCAGTAGTTGTGGCGCATGGGCATACTTGCTCCGCGGCATGTGGGATCTTCTTGGACAAGGGCTCGAACCCGTGTCCCCTGCATTGGCAGGTGGATTCTTAACCACTGCACCAACTGGGAAGTCCCAAAATTTAAAAACTTTTGAAAGTAAATATTGGTGTAAATATTTGAATAAGAAAGGATTTCTTGGGCTTCCTTGGTGGCGCAGTGGTTGGGAATCTGCCTGCCAATGCAGGGGACAAGGGTTCGAGCCCTGGTCCGGGAAGATCCCACATGCCACGGAGCAACTAGGCCCGTGGCCACAACTACTGAGCCTGTGTGCCACAACTACTGAAGCCCGCGCACCTGGAGCCCGTGCTCCGCAACAGGAGAGGCCACGACAATGAGAAGCCCGCGCACCACAATGAAGACCCAACACGACCAAAAATAAAAACAAACAAATAAATAAATTAAAAAAAAAGAAAAAAGAAAAAGAAAGGATTTCTTAAATGAGACTCAGAAAGTACTAACCATAGGGAAAAAACTGTCAAATATGACTACGTTAAAATTAAATTCCACGAACAAAGGCACCTTAAACAAAGTGGAAAGCAATGCCACAGTCTGGAAGAAGATATTTATAGTGCATAGAATCAATAAAGGATTAGTAGCCAGATTATAAACATATCCTACAAAATCAGATTTTAAAAACTCAATAGAAAAATGGGCAAAGGATATCAACAGGCAATTTTCAAAAGACTAAACACACTTGGGCAATAAACATCTGAATATATGCTCAACCTCAGTAATAATCAGGAGCATATAAATAAAAATAACAAGTCACCATTTCATACTCATTAGACTAATAAAAATTAAAGTCTATCAGTACCTTGGTAACCATTCACAAACATTCAGACCCTAAAGGTAGGAATGGGGATGCTTTGAGGTGATCACGTCTTGTTTTGGCCAATTAAATGTGAGCAGAAGTGATGTCCGTCACTTCTGTGCAGCAACTTTCACAGCCAGAGTGGGAGCCCTTTAGTTCTTTCTCCCTGCCTCTCAGAAGCACGTGTCAGGATGGATCCTCTCAGCCCAGGTCCCTGAGTGACTGCGACGAACGGCCTTTCACTGTTTACCTGCACTGCACTTGCAGCAAGAAACAAACCTTTGAATTAAGTCACTGGTGGTTCTTGGTTATTGTGGCTTAATTTAGTCATCCTGACTGATACAACCTTCATTGTTGGTGAGGAAGCTGAACAACAGGGACTCTCACATACTGCTAGCAGGAGGCCAAGATGGTACAGCAACTCTGGAGAAAAGTTTGGAAACTTTTAGTCAATTTGTGCAACTCATATATGCACAAGGACAATGATGGAAAGTTTTTATTGCAGCATTATTTTAAGAAAAAAACTGAAAATAAACTCAGTGCCCACTGACAGGAAATAGATATATACATTTTTGTAGATTCATAGAATAGATGACTATAGAGTAGCTAAAATAAATAAACAGAAGCTATCTGTCTCAAAATGTATAAATCTCAAAAACATAATTTAGAGTATAAAAAAATCATATAAGGAGATGAGTTCACTATATAAAGTTTAAATAGTATATTATGTTATGGATACATAGTATATGTAGTAAAAGTATAACAACATGCATGGGCATAATAAACATCAAATTCAGGGAAGTGTTTACTTCTGGGAAAGGAAGAGCTAGAAGCAGTGTTATCTATATAGGGTGAGGGTATTTGAAATGCTTCATTTCTTAAAAAAAAATATATATATCATATTATGATGTTAAAATGCTGGGTGGTAGGTACCTGAATGTTTGTTGTATTATCCTCTGTACTTTTCTGTCTAGTTGAAATATTTAATAATAATTAAAAAGAAAACACAGGCAAACAACAATGAAAAGAAAGAGCATCTATAATTCTGCCTCACCTGCTCCATCCCTGAAATGACCTCTATTAACATATTGGTGTAAACCTGTCTAATGCTTCTCTGTGTCTTTGTGTCTCTGCCCAGCTGGCTAGGAGGAACAGGGTGGCAAGCCTTCAGATAACTGCAGTGAGGACACTGCAGAGTTTTGCAGGCTAGATATTTTGGACCTCAACTTACTCATTTAGAAGACATAGTTTTGCTAAGTTAAAATATTTATTAAAAGGAGAAACATTTCATTATTCTATATTTAAGAATTTGCATTAATTCATTTCCCATCACTTATTTTGAGTTTTTTAACATTTTTCCTCTCTCAATTTTTCAGAACTATTAGAGACTTCTAAATGCATATAAAACCTTTAGAATAAACATACAAAAGCATGGCTATGAGAATAGACAATTCTGGCATTGAAGAAGGGCGTCATATTTAAGCTTGATCTTTTAAGTGGTGTTTCTCGTTTTGTTTTTCTGCTTTTCTACCTTTTTCTCATTTGCCTTCTAGGATTCCTTATTAGCTAAAATTCCTCTTGTCAGCTCTTTCCCCAATATTCTGTTTCCTTCTACAAACAATATGCGTATGCACACTTGGTAAGGAAGACTAAGCAAGCATGAAGCTTAATGTGATTTAATTTAAACTATGGTTTCCTTGAGCTTTTAGCGCCGCCTTGTGGCAGCACTCTGATGTCAGAATCTATGCTTTCCTGATTTCTTTTTATGGTCCTGAACACAACTCTGACTGAGGTTTACAGTATTAGTCATTTAAAGATATCATGTCACATAGCAGTATGGTTCTCAACGTGTCTGCAATAGAGTCACCTGGTGACCTTTAAAAAAATACTAACCTAGGCCCACTCCAGAACCACTGTCAGAGAGACTTACAGTGATTTGTTGGACAAAGCTAGATATTTAACAAATATTCAGCTATCGCACATCACTTACTGGGAAAAAGTCATGTTTCTTCCCTGAGTATATGACTACTTAACATTAGAAATGAATAATGCACTTTAGAAATCCCCCCTCAAGTATTTGTTCTTGACGTAAAATAATTCTGACAGTTGCCTATGTTTCTTGCTGAAGTTTCACTTTTTCTTAATTTTTTTTGAAATTCTCACCGGCATGTGGGATCTTAGTTCCCCGACCAGGGATCAAACCCGTGCCCCCTGCAGTGGAAGCGTGGAGTCTTAAACCACTGGACCGCTAGGGAAGTCTCTTGAGAGTCTCATAATTTCAATGGTCAATAGCTTCTGGTTGGCTCAATTTTTTTTTTTAAAGAATTTTTGATGTGGACCATTTTTAAAGTCTTTCTTGAATTTGTTACAATATTGCTTCTGTTTTATGTTTTGGTTTTTGGCCGTGAGGCATGTGGGATCTTAGCTCTATGACCAGAGATCAACCCGTACCCCCTGCATTGGAAGGCGAAGTCTTAACCACTGGACCACCAGGGAAGTCCTCAATTTTTTTCTTTAATTTGGGAAAATGTATTATCTACAGACAAGCATAGTCTAAAACAACCTACCACTCAAAATTAACAAATGTGAACACCGTTGTTTGTTTCATATATAATTTTACTAACACAGTATTAAGAGTTGGTTGGGGAGTCAAGGTCAATAACAGCAGCAAAAGCAGTGAGAACATCTGACTGTTAAACTGTGGCAACGTTGTGAATGCAACACGATTCAGAGAAGAGAGAGGTCAGCAGATTCATGGAGAAGGTGACATTTGAGCAGGGACCTGGAGCAAGGGGAAAACTTCAATAGGTAGCAAAGCAAGAGAGCAATCTAGATGGGAGAACAGCATGAGGCAAGGCCAAAAGTGGGAATGAGCACAACATAGTTATTTCTAAATGATAATGGTCTAATAATATTTTACATTTTTTGAGCACTTACGTATGTCAGGCACTGTTCTAATTGCTTTACATGCACGTGTTAACTTGTTTAACATAGCAATACCGTCATCAAGGGCACATTGCTCAGGTCATTCTTTTCTGTTTCTCTTAGACAAGTTGCCATGTCTGAGACTCAGTTTCTCCATCTGGAAAAAAAAAAAGCAGATAATACTGTTCTGTGCATGGATATGTGCATATAGGTAAACACAAGAAGAGACTAAATAGAAAATGATATACCTGTTAGGGTAAATTGGTAGATAAATGGTAACTCTATGTTTAATTTCTTTCGAGGAACTTCCAGACTGCTTTGCAAAGTGCAAAATAGCTGCTCCATTTTACATTCTCACCGGGAGTTCATGAGGATTCCAATTTTGCCACATTCCTGGCAACATTATTAGGTGGTTTTTTGGTGATAGCCATTCTACTGGGTATGAAGTGGTAACTCATGGTTTTCATTTGCATTTCCCTCATGGCTAATGATGTTGAGCATCTTTTCAAGTGGTTTTGGCCAAATGGCCATCTTCTTTGGAGAAATGTCTATTCAAATCCTTTAACATTTAAAAAACTGGGTTGTCTTTTTTAAATTTTGAGTTGTAAGAGTTCTTTATTAATTCTGGATATAAGTCCCTTATCAGATATGTGATTTGTAAATATTTTCTCCCATTCTATAGGCTGTCTTTTCACTTTCTTGATTGTGTCCACTGAAGCACAAATGTTTTTAATCTTGGTAAAGTCCTATTTATCTATTTTTCCTTTTGTTGCTTGTGCTTTTAGTGTCTTATCTAAGTATCCATTGCTAAATCCAAGGTTGTAAAGATTTACCCCTGTGTTTTCCTCTAAGAGTTTTACAGTCTGCTTTTACAATTAGGTCTTAGATCCATTTTGAATCAATTTTTTGTATATAGTGTGAGATGGGGTCTAACTTCACTCCTTTGCATGAAGCTAGCATTTTCCCAGCACCATTTGTAGAAAAGACTGTTCTTTCGCCATTGAATGGTCTTGGCACTATTGTTGAAAATCAGTTGGCCATAAATAGATGGGTTTATTTCTGGACTCTCAATTCTGTTTCATTGATCTGTATGACTATCCATATGCTAGTACTACACTGCCTTGATTACTGCACCTTTGTAGTAAGAGTTGAAAGCAGAAAGTGTGAACCCTTTGTTCTTTTCCAAAATTGTTTTGGCAGTTCTGGATCCCTTGAGTTTCCATATGAATTTTAGGATTGGTTTGTCAATTTCTACAATGAAGCCAGCTGGAAATCTGACAGGAACTGTGGTGAATCTGTAGATCAAGTTGAGGGGTATTACCATCTTAACAATATTAAGTGTTCTGATCCATGAACATGGGATAATCTTCCCATTTATTTAGATCTTCTTTAATTTCTTTCAACGATATCTTGTAGTTTTCAGAGTACACATATTACACTTCTTTTGTGAAATTTTTTCTTAAGTATTTTATTCTTTTTGATGCTATTGTAAAGGGAATTTTTAAAAATTTAATATTTATATTTTTCATTGCTAGTATATAGAAATAAATTGATTTTTGTATATTGATTGTATATCCTGAAATCTTGAACTTAATTATATGTTCTAATAGTTTTTTAGTGGATTTCTTGGGATTTTCTATATACAAGATCATGTCATCTGTGAATAGATATGGTTTTACTTTTTTTAAAATTTATTTTATTTATTTATTTTTGGCTGCGTTGGGTCTTCGTTGCTGTGCATGGGCTTTCTCTAGTTGCGGTCAGTGGGGGCTACTCTCTGTTGCGGTGCGTGGGCTTCTCATTGCGGTGGCTTCTCTTGTTGCAGAGCACGGGCTCTAGGCGCATGGGCTTCAGTAGTTGTGGCTCGCGGGCTCTAGAGCGCAGGCTCAGTAGTTGTGGCACACAGGCTTAGTTGCCCCGCGGCATGTGGGATCTTCCCGGACCAGGGCTTGAACCCGTGTCCCCTGCATTGGCAGGCGGATTCTTAACCACTGCGCCACCAGGGAAGCCCTACTTCTTTTCCTATTTGGATGCATTTCATTTTCTAGCATGGAAGACAAATTGCAAACCGACAGACAAAAAAGAAAGAAAGAAGGGGTTTCCCTGGTGGTCCAGTAGTTAAGACTTTGCCTTCCAGTGCAGGGGGTGCGGGTTCAATCCCTGGTCGGGATCCCACATGCCTAGGGGCCAAAAAACCAAAACATAAAACAGAAGCCATATTGTAACAAATTCAATAAAGACTTAAAGAAAAAAAAGAAAAAAATAATGATGTAATAATGTCAGATTTGTGATTTGTACAGAAATAAACTATGATGGTGTAATGAGAGTGACTTGGGTAGCTACTTTAGATTGGGTACATGGAAATGCCTCCTGTGAGGAAATGACATCTAACCTAAAATCTGAATTATAATAAGAAGGCTTCTAGACAGTGGGAACAGTAATGTGAAGGAGCTAAATGGTGGGAATGAGCTTACTTATTGGAGGACCAGGTAGGCCATGTGACTGGAATGTAGTAGCAAGAGGGGAAAGGAGATTGAGAGGCAACCAGGGGCTAGGCTGTGTGGGACTTTGTAAACCCGGGCAATGGAAGTAGGATTTTATTCTAGGTTTGATGAGGTGCTACTGGAGTGTGATGTGATCTGATTCACATTTCAAAATTACTGTAGTTGCTTTGTGAATAATAGAGGTTAGAGTGGGAGCTGGAATCACTTAGGAGGCTTGGAGATGTTAATAACTTGGAGTGATGGATTATGGCGATGGAGGGAAGCAAATGGATGTAGGTTTTATGTCAGACTTGCCGATGAATTGGATGTGGGGAGTGAAGGAAAAAGAGGAATTATGAGGAATTTCTAAACATTTGGCTTGTGCACTTGAGTGGGCAGTAGTGCCATTTACTGAACGAGCAGGGAGTTGGTGGTGGGTTGGGGAGATATAACACAAGTCCTGCTTTTATTATGTTAAGTTGGAGACACCTACTGATATTCCAAATACAAATGTCAAGTAGGCACTTGGATAAACAAGGCTAGAACCACAGGGAGTGAGCTGGGATCACCTGTTTTCAGTTTGAAGGAGCTGCCAGTGAGCCAGGAGGCACTCTAAGAGAAAATGTTTCAGGTAATCCAAGGTAAAATTGTTTCAAGGTGTTGGAATGTGCTGATAGGCCTAGACTTCAATCCCAGTGTGCGGATTACTTTAGCTCCCTGAACTTTCTTCTCCACCTATAAAATGGGGATAATACCCGATTTGGGGGTTTATTGTGAGACTGAAGGAGATAAGGTACTTAAGAGAGCTAGCAGCATTCTCAGCAGCTACTAATTTAGCAACCACTCTTCCACAGTTTGATAAGAACTACTCTTGTCATAGACAAGTAGTAAAAGCGAAACTAGCTACGTTTTCTCAAGGAAAGATAATCTTGGAAGGAGAGCTGCTATAAGACCATGCTGCAGCCTCACTCTCTCCTTCAGTAAACCTCTCTGAAGACAGCCCAGGTCACTCACCACCACATAGCAGGAAATAGTTTTCCTACCTCTTCCTACAAATCCTGTTTGTACTGCTTAAATAAGGCAAGAGGTTTAGTATAACGAAGTAACAAACGATGTCACAGCAACCACTGAACTATTATGTGCCTCTTTTCTTTCTTGCATTAAACAAACACACATCAGTCTTAGCAACTCAAGTTACAGGAAGAGGGATATCAATCTCCCATCTTAAAGACTTTTAAGGGCACTTCCCAAATATTAAAATAACGGAATTCCCTGGTGGTCCAGTGGTTAGGACTCCACACTCTCACTGCGAAGGGCCTGGGTTTAATCCCTGGTCAGGGAACTAAGATCCCACAGTGCAACAATAATAATAGTTAACATTTCTGGAGGCCTTACGATTAGCCAGAAAATACTGTGCTAATTGTTTTAGATCTCTAAATCATTTACCCGCCCCCGCAACAGTCCTATAAAAGTGGAAATAATATTATCCCCATATCATCCTCCCCGATAGATCAGCTTTAAATGAGAGAGTTAGCCAATTAGAATTGAACTGGCTAAGGACTTCCCTGGTGGCGCAGTGGTTAAGAATCCACCTGCCAATGCAGGGGACACGGGTTCGAGCCCTGGTCGGGAAGATTCCACATGCTGCGGAGCAACTAAGCCCATGTGCCACAAATACTGAGCCTGCGCTTTAGAGCCCGTGCACCACAACTACTGAGCCCGTGAGCCAAAACTACTGAGCCTGCGCGCCTAGAGCCCATGCTCCGCAACAAAGAGAAGCCACCGCACTGCAACGAAGAGTAACCCCCGCTTGCCACAAATAGAGATAGCCCGCACGCAGCAACAAAGACCCAACGCAGCCAAAAATAAATAAATAAATAAATTTTAAAAAAGAATTGGACTGGCTAGGTATTCCCAGTGCCTTTTAACTGAGCCGTGTGAAAAGGTGAGGTTCATAATAGTTCTTTAAGGAATAGTTGAGGGTTGAAGAATTAACTCGAGGTACTGGAGATAAAAGGGTTTTTGTTTGTTTGTTTGTTTTTATACTAAGATTTGCCTGTGGCAGATTAGCATGATAGGGCTTCAGCCTCAGCTTCCAAAGCACTTAGCATATCTCACAATACCTGGCTGAGTGTTCTGAAGAAGGACAATAACAAAATGACCCAACAGTATGGAATCAGCACTGTTACCAAATTATCTTTTCTGCAGTATTTTACCCTTAAATGTTTTGTTGAATCTTTACCAGGATAATCTCATTTAAAACAACCTTAAAATTTACAAAGTTCACCTCTTCCATGAAAACCTGTGATCTAGAGCCCATCCGAACATTTTTGAGAAGATGGAATGATTCAGATCAAGGGACTTTGCAAACAACTTTTGTCATTAATGTTTATTTCAATTAAATAAATGTGAATTCAGAATTAATGGAAGATAAAACCTCAAAGTATTTGGCAAAACAAATGCTATTACGAGTTTGATTAAAATGTTTGTGGTACCTGTGCTTGAATTACAGACGTCCACAAAATTAAAAGCACATTCTGAAGAAAATCAAATTCTGATAAATTCTGTTTGTAAAAATTCAGCGGTACAGTCCCCCCAGGGGAGAAGTAATTTGCCTTGTTACCATCAGTTAAAAATCAAATGAGCATATTTTCCTCTTTTAATTGTGACTGTCACAGCACTGTAGAACATGTACAAACCTAAACCCTTTTGATCAGAGTAAACTAAACAAGACGCTGGTATTTAACAGGGCATACAGATCATGTAGTATAAAACATTTTCTTTTGAAAATAAAAATTTTATAATCTGTTTCAAAAATATCAAACAATTGAAAAATATATCGACTGCAACAAAATTTCCAAACAGAAGTTCAAAAATCTTGGCAAAGCCATACATATAACATCAAATAAAATCTAGCTTCACTTACCAACTAAAACACTCATTAAAAATAATGATTTCTGTATGTCTAAACTGAGTGTAACACTTGGACATTTCAATAGAAATTGCTGTTCTGTCATACACTATTAAAGTCTGTTCTCTAATTTGAAGAAATTTCAATTATAAGGCAAAGGAAGACTAAAAATAGAAACAGTGCATCTTAAAGTTTTTCAGAGACCTACATATAAGTAATTTCCAAACACATAATTTTTATATGCTTATGGTTTGGAACAAATTTTCCCTGAGCACTCTTTCTGCTTGGTTAGAAAATTAAGACATGATCTATAGAATAGAATTTGATTTTGATTTTTCTTAAATATATGCAATTTTTCATCCATCAAATGTATTTGGGAATATTTCCTTCTAGACATCTCTAAAGTAATAACTAATTATAACTGTTTTAAGGGGCTATTCGAATGGCTATAGAAATATGGTTGAGTTTTAGTGCCCTGAGAACTGTACAGAGGGTGTCTCATACAACTGAAATGATTTACTAGCTTTAAAGTTATCAACGGTTATTTTAACAAATTCAGAATGGTACTAGCTTCACAGAAGAAAGAGGTAATAATCAGTAATTCCAGCTCAGATGACCAATAATAACTACTAAAAACTAAAAAAAAACAAACCAACAACAAAAAAACACAACTAAAAAAAAAAAAGAGTTGGATTAACATTGTGCTTTCTATGGAATAATGCTGAAAAAAATTAAGGCTTCTGCCCAACACAGGAATACTTCATCTTGAAAATTTATTTAATGCAGTCTTGAGATCTGTAACTCCTTAATAGTCATGCAAACTTAAAATTAGCATCACTGGAAATTTCATCACACAAATTGCAGTTCTCAGTGCTATCCCAAGATCTACAGCCCAAAAGACATACTATAATTAGTGCACATGTACCATACCACTACCAGCTGTGTTCCCCTAATTTTTAAGGTCTTAAAAAACTCTTAGCTACTTGAGAGTTTAGACCTCTTCTCTTTCAAATAAATAAAGGATAACAAATACTAGGAGCCTTAACTATGCAAATTTGTAAATACTAATTTTCTACATAGCCTAGCATCACACCAAAGGAAAATTAGGTTTAAGAAGTTTCATATTTACAATTAGATTTCATAAGACCTAACTATATATTTCCCTTAGCACTACGATTTATGTGGCTTGCAAGAATAATTAATAAATAACTTAAAACATTTAGAAGTCATCGTTCTGAAGACCTTCAAGAAGTGATGAGCAATTTCAAATGTCCAGAGGTGAGTCTTCTGTCTTCTTAGTAATATTTTAAGGTGCTTTACGCAGGCCGACCTTGACCAAAACGACTTTTAGACCTAGATTTTTTAAACAGAAAAGAAGGTCAGAGGTGCTTCTAAAACAATAAGTTGCCACTGCTTTAGGTCATGTTTGCTTGACAGTGTCAAAGTTTAATGAAACTTCATGTAGCTCCATAATCCATTTTCAAAAATTCTTGGAGATGTGTTTTGGAATTCAGATATTTTTTAATTTGGGGGAAATAATATGTACATATATTGTATATCATGAATCTGGAGCAGTGCCCCACAACCAAACACATTAATACTTCTTCAGTGAAACAAATGAGCATTTACATTAAGTGGGATAAATAAAAACTATAAATAGTACCACAGTAGCTCAGGTCAGGCTTGAGTTGCCACAAATGTATGAAAAAAGCTTTTGGCTTTCTGAGCTTTCTGGATTTCAGAATTGCAGATAAGGCATTTGGATCTGTAGTATTAATAATCAAATCTCAGTTACTGTTAATCTTTCAAAGAAAATCTGTGCTGTAAAATGACACAGAACATACAAATTAGATTTTATTAAGAGAGATAGAACAAGAAACAAGAAAGGTTTCAATGATTTATATAAAGTAGTAATATATTATCTACAAATAGTATAAAAATTCTGCTAATTCACACTATAGCTTACATTTTTATCACAGTTGGATCAGAACGGAGCTGACTCAATAAACAAAAAACTTTAAAAAAAGTATACTTTCATTAAATTTTGTGATCATGACCTTTTAAAGTCTTAACTTTTAAGTTAAAATCTGGTTCTAATTAATGTCTTGATGATCAAATCCCTGAAACAAAATAAAACCAAACTCAAATTATGTGCTTCTAGTGTTCATATGATTTTTCCAAAAAAAAAAAAAAAATCACTTCAAAGCTAGTGGCATTCTGAATTCATTTATGCTGATTCACCTTGTGTTTTTCTCTGAGCTGCTTTGCCGTGCATTGACTGGCACTGAGGCCTTGATTTGTGCTTCAAGCCTGGAATAAATACCTCCTGCAAACTGCAGAGTAAAGGAGAAAAATTAAGTTATTATCGTTAAGGAACCAGTAGAAGCTCTGCTTTATTGAAATGGCATTACTTGTTAACTTAGAAGTAATTTTATTTTGATTTTTTAAATTCAGGCTCTGAGTTACAATTTATTTTTATTATTTTATATAAGTAAAATTCACCCATTTTAGTGCACTGTTCTGAGTTTTGACAAGTGCATACAGTTGTGTAACCACTCATAATGGAGACATAAAACAGTTCAAACACCCCAAGAAAATCCCCTTGTGCCCCTTTTAAGTCCAACGATTTGACACTACCCATTCCTGGCAACCACTGACTTGTTTTATGTCCCTATACTTTTGCATTTCCCAGAACATTATATAAATAGAATCATACAGTCTGTAGCCTTTTGAATCTGGCTCCCTTTGCTTAGCATAATGTGTAGGATATTCATCTATGTTGCAACATGTATCAATAGCTCATTCTTTTTATCTATTCTACAGTCTTACTCATTTATCATGTAAAGAACATTTGGGTTGTTTCTAGCTCTTGGCAATTCTAAATAAAGCCACTGTAAAGATATGTGTGAAATGATCTGTATGGTGAGTAAACATTTAATGCTATAAGAAACAGCTAAACTGTTTTCCCAAGTAGCCATTCCCTTTTGCATCCTTACTAGCTATATACGAGAGTTCCAGTTGCTCTATATTCTTGCCAGCATATTTAAAAAACTTTTTTAGCTGCAGAGCAACTAAGCCCGTGTGCCACAACTACTGAGCCTGCCTGTGCTCTAGAGCCCTCAAGTCACAACTACTGAAGCCTGCACGCCTAGAGCCCATGCGCTCCACACAAGAGAAACCACCGCAATGAGAAGCCCACACACCACAACGAAGAAGAGCCCCCGCACGACACAAATAGAGAAAGCCCGCGCGCAGCAACGAAGACCCAATGCAGCCAAAACAAAACAAAACAAAACAAAACTTTTCTAGGCATTCTAGTGGGTGTATAGTGGTATCTTGTTGAGGTGTTAATTTACATTTCCCTAATGACTAATGTTGTTGCATCTTTTCCTGTGCTTATTTGCCACCTATATCCCTTCTTTCTGAAGTGTATGATTAATCTTTTGCCCACTTATTGTCACTGGATTGTTTATTTTATTATTGAGTTTTGAGAATTCTTTATATATTTTGGATACAAATCCTTTACCAGATAAATATTTTACACATATATTCTCATAGTTTATGGCTTGTCTTTTCGTTCTCTTAATAATGTCTTTCAAAAATAAGCTTTAAATTTTGATGAAGTCCAATTTGCCAATTTTTTCCTTTTATGGATAATGCTTTTGGTGTGGTAGCTAAGAAATACTTGCCTAACCCATGGTGATAAAGATTTTTTTCCTGTGTTTTCTTCTTGTAGGGCAGTAAATTTTTAAATAAAAGAATTAGGGGCAAGTGTAACTGTGAATACATAATACTGGTACTAATGATGATACATAATGTTATGACTAACATGTAATTCCGTAAGAGTACAGGTATTTCTTGTGATCATTTTCAGCAAGATAACATCTTATTTTAAAGATAATGTCTAAGCACTGCATGCAGAGTTGATGAAAATTAGCAACTTCCAGGGGGTCACCCTCTGGACAGTCTGCAGTGCAGAGTTAATCTGCTCTTGGTTGGACATTACACTTTCAGTAACAACGTACTTTACTATGTGTGTTATAGAGAGGACCTATGGACTGTAAGAGGTGGTGAAAAACTTACGTGAACAAACAGGCTAACTGGTACAGAATATAAAAAGACATAAAAGGGCTTCCCTGGTGGCGCAGTGGTTGAGAATCTGCCTGCCAATGCAGGGGACACGGGTTCGAGCCCTGGTCTGGGAAGATCCCACATGCCGCGGAGCAACTAGGCCCGTGAGCCACAATTACTGAGCCTGCGCGTCTGGAGCCTGTGCTCCGCAACAAGAGAGGCCGCGATAGTGAGAGGCCCGCGCACCGCGATGAAGAGTGGCCCCCGCTTGCTGCAACTAGAGAAAGCCCTCGCACAGAAATGAAGACCCAACACAGCCATAAATAAATAAATTAAAAAAATAAAAAATTAAAAAAAGGAAAAAAAATTTTTTAAAAAGACATAAAAAATTTATTCTTTTAAAATTATAAAGCATCTTTATACTTATGATGAAAATAAAGTAGGAAGGCATATCCAAGCAAGCACAGTACACGAGTAAATAATTCTTACTTCTTTTGCTTCCTTTGACTTGACTCGGTCCAGATCACCCAATCTCATCTTTATTAGGTGCCCTGTAATTTCAGACATCCGCCGTTGATCTGAAGGTAAAAATTAATAAACCTTACTTTTTATGAGGATGTTTTATTACTTTTATTTCTTAAAGAAGATTGCAATCATCAAGAGTTTATGAAAATATCATTGGATATTATTTATAGACACATACACCTATTTATCTTTGAAGTATTTTAGGCTGCAAGTGGCAAAATGGCTCATATACAGATAACTGTGCAGCTTTTAACATTACTGTAAGTCAGCCTAAGACATATTCAGCCTTCTTGAGAGTGGAAGTAGTGGGTGAAAGTCAGTCTGAGAGGTCTCAAAATGACAGATACATAAAACAACATATTATCTACTGGGATTGTCTAGTAATGAAACTCTGGTTGATGCCTAAGGGAATGTGCTAATTCTGGGCCTTATTCCAGTTGGAATCTTTAAAGCTATTCAGCATACTTCATAAAATAAAAGATTCCTGTCATTGCTATTTAGACCTAATTTGTACATTACACAAATAATAAAACTTACCATCTTCTCTTTGCGCATCTTGGTTGAATCTCAAGGATCTTGTGGCATCCCACTTATTCTTCTGCATACTCACACTATTGAAAAAATTAAACAAAAATCAGCACTGATGCTTTTACAGTGAACATCTGACTGGATTAAGGAGCAATACTCACATGAAAGGAGACACATCTCTAGAAGTTGACTAAAAAAAAGTAGACAACATTAAGGCCCAATTAGAACATATTTACTGATTAGCGTTATAGGTAATACAAAAAGAGTTTACATTTATTGGGTGAAAGATACTGTACCAAGAGCGTTACAAGCATTCTTTCACTGAAGCCTTGCAACTACCATGTGAGATAGGTGCTACTATTATCTCTATAATAAACAGCTTCAGAGAAGTTAAGAAACTTGTCCACAGAGAAACAGACCTAGAATTTGAACCCAGTTTTATTTGTCTGACCTGGAAGCCCCCCACCTCTATGCAATCTTTTAGAATTCACTCATTCTGTGCCTCTGGTCCTTAACATGGAGATGAACGTACAACCCGTCCAACATATATTGTGTGGAACTTGTTTGAACTCCAGCTTTTCACACATTTTTAGAATCTATAGTTTCTCTTTTAGCCAACTGTAGTTATACTGTTCTCTTATTCCTACCTGGCTTTTTACTCCTTCCTTTGAAGGCATGGGGAAATAAGAATAATTTTAAAAGGTCATAAAATATTTATTTTAAAAATTTAAAGCCTACTTATTTTTTGAGTACGTAATACTGGTTCAAAATTCAAGAAGTACAAACAGCACATACAGTAGAAAGCCTCTGTCCCCCAGACATTCAGTTCCCTTCCTTAGAGGCAAATAATTTTATCAATTTCTTGTATAGCTTTCCACAGATATTTTATGGATATACAAGAAAATTCATATATATTCCTTCATCTATTCTACACAAATGGTAGCATAATATGCCACTATACATACTGCTCTGCACTTTTCCTTTTTTCTTTTTTTTTTAATTGAAGTATAGTTACTTTACAATGTTGTATTAGTTTCTGGTGTAAAGTGATTCAGTTTTATTTATATATATATATATATATATATATATATATATATATATATATATATATATGTTCTTTTTCACATTCTTTTCCATCATAGTTTATTACAAGACATTGAATATAATTCCCTGTGCTATACAGTAGGACCTTGTTGTTTATCTATTTTATATATAGTAGTAGTTTGTATATGCTAATCCCAAACCCCTAATTTCTCTCTCCCAAACTCACTTTCCTTTTTTCATGTGTCAATATACCTTAGAGATCTTTAATCTCGGTCTTTATAGTGATTCTTCACTCATTTTTACACTGCTAGCATTCCACTGTGACACTCATTACTCTTCTTTTTCGAATTTTTCCTGGCTGTACCTGCTTATTTCTCAATATGAACTTTAGAATAGTAATAGATAATTTAGTGTTACCTTCTCCAATGCCTTTTCTTTCTTCTGACCACAGGGTGAAGACATCTGCTTTTTTGGTTGTTTAGTGAATTTCTTTGGCTTCTCCTTTTTCCCTGATAACAGAAGGTCAATGTTATGAGCATAAGTCCCATATACTTTTCCCATGCACTTGTCACATTCAAACAATAAAACCACTGAAAAATAAAACATTGTTTTTAAAAACTAACAAATTACCTTGGGATAAAAAGTAAATATATGGAGAAATCAAACTAAAAGTGCTTTACAGAGGTTCATTTTAATTACTTTTCTTCTTTCTACTTGGTAAAAATCTTTGCAGAAAAAATGAGGGCAATGAATTCCAAGTGCCAGTGAAATTAAATACAGAAAAATGTTGGGGAAATTTTCCATATTTCTTTCTCTGAATCTAATTTGACAGTGGAGTCACACCTCCTAATTCCAAATTTTTTATATAAAAAATAACTATAACCCAGAAAAACACAATCTGAGAATGGGAGGAGAGAAGAGCTCACAAAAAATCTTTAAAATGTCTTTTGTTCATGCAGGAGGTGGGCTATGAAGGTAAAAATGGAGGTAGAACATAAATGATCTTGTGAAGAACCAGATCTGGGACAAAGTATATTTGAAACTAAGGCATTCCTGCAGTCAGTATTCTGCTTTACTCTGGCTGACAGTTTAGTGGAGAAAGGAGAGAGGCAAAAAAGAGGGAGGGGAAAGAAATATTTCTCTAAAAACAATGTTTGAAGGTTAAGAATAGCACATTAGATCATTGTTTCCCAAATGTCAATTATTTGTACACCACCTTCACACTTTTTGCTCTATCTTAAAAGGGAAACTTTATCACTACCATAAATGAAAAACCTGTAAAATGTGCTACATAGAAGATAATTTTGAAGATAACAGAATAAAGACAACACAACATCAATAATCTGGATAGATTTATTTGCCTGCTGGCAAACCCTGAGCCCCTGACGTGTCTCTTTGTTAAAGTGGGAGATTTAAGTTATAAAATTTCTAAAAGCCATGATAGGGTGGGACATATGATAATGGCAGTGTGAAAAGGTTGGACAATTCCTTCCCTAAAAACAGAACAAAAATATTATAAACAACCATCTGCAGGTACTGGGGAATAGTCAAAGGAAGATAGAAAGTTCAATGTTTACGTTTGAAAGATGCACGAGCTAAGAACTGTGAGTTTGTGGCTTTCTTGTCTGAGGGCACCTCCCCACCTCCCCAGTTCAGGGAGGAAAATTACAGCCTTGAGTTCTAGGGAGAAGATGATAAAGTTCGAAGCAACAGAGAAGCTGGAATTTTTTTTTTTGGCCGTGCCACGTGGCTTGTGGGATCTTAGTTCCCTGACCAGGGATTGAACCCATGCTCCCTGCAGTGGAAGCGTGGAGTCCTAACCACTGGACTGCCAGGGAATCCCCAAGAAGCTGGAAATTTAAAGGGGAAAATATGGAAGGAAGAAAGAGACTTGAGGTCTAAAATGTGAGTATAAACTACGCCCAAATTTCTAGCTGAGTGTTAAACTCTGCAGGTATATGGGAGACCCGAGGAAGCCCAGCTAAAAAGGCAAGCAGAAACTAGGGTGGGGTGTTGATCCTTGCAAGACAGAACTGTTCTTTGTGAGATGTGGGAGTTTCTTGTGCCTTCTGACTGAATGATTTCCCCGAACTGCCTTTAGCTTGAGCTTCTAAGAGTCTTATAGGCTTGAGGTATCAGAGGTCAGACTTGGGAACTGGGAAAAGAAGTAGGAATCTAGGAGGGAACCCAAAAAGCAAGGAAACCACTAAGCAGGTGAGCCCCCAAATCTGAATATAAATTCTGTCCAAATCCTTGGCTGACTACTAAATTACACAGGCTGGTGTGGCCCCTGGCGGGGGGCAGGCTAACGTAGTAGCAGTCAGCAGCCAAAAAACCTATGAAAAACACCATCCACTGCATACCAGCCAGGAGACGGATTTTGCAGTTTGGCTCCGGCAGGTTAATTGCTTACTAGAACAAAAATCCCAACAATCCTCAGAAGAACAAAAGAGATTTCAGAGTTGCACAAAGATAATGTACGATGTCCAGTTTTCACTGAAAAGTTATGAGATAAAGAAAGTGAAAAGAAAAGAAACAGAAAACACTCAGAAAAGAAACAGTCAATAGCAACTGATTTTGAGAGGGCCAGCATGTTGGACTTAGGAGACAATAACTTCAAAGCAACTATTATAAATATGTTCAAAGGAAAAATGGTAGTATTGAGTAAGCACATAGAGAATCTCAACAGAGAAACATAAAGTATGAAAGAACCAGGGGGAAATTCTAGAGCTGAAAGGCACAATAATTGAAATGAAAAAATGTACCAGATGGGCTCAAAAGAAAATGTGAAATGGCAGAAAAATGAATCAGTGAATGTGAAGTTATCAAAAGGTCATAGGTGTACTGGAGCTCCAGAAAACGACTGAGAGAAAGCGGCAAAAAACATAAAGAAATAACGATTGTAAGATAACATTAATTTACAGATTCAAGAAGGTCAACAAATCCCAAGTAAGATAAACACAAAGAAAGTCACATCTAGGCATATCATAGTTAAGCTTCTAAAAGTTAAAGATAAAAAGAAAATCTGTAAAGCAGCATGATTAAAAGTGCACATTACATACAGAGGGGAACAATTTTATCACAATGACTGACTTCTCATCAGAAACAGTGGAGGCCAGAAGACACTGAAATGACATATATTTATTTTTTAACTCTGGCCAATATTATGTTTAATGGTTAAACACTAAAGGCATTATCATTGAATAAAGAACAAGACAAGAATGAAAACTACCACCACTGGAAATTTTAGCCTCTGTAAAAAACAAGGAAAAAGAATGAGATATATGAGACCAATTTTATCAAAATGACTGACTTCTCATCAGAAACAATCAAGGCCAGAAGACATTGAAACGTCATTTAAAGTGCTAAAAGAAAAAACAGTTATTAACAAAGAATTACATATCAAGAAAACTGTACTTCAAAAACAAAAGCAGGGACTTCCCTGGTGGCGCAGTGGTTAAGAATCCGCCTGCCAGTGCAGGGGACACGGGTTCGAGCCCTGGTCCGGGAAGATCCCACATGCCGCGGAGCAGCTAAGCCTGTGCGCCACAACCACTGAGCCTGCGCTATAGAGCCCGTGAGCCACAACTACTGAGCCTGCGTGCCACAACTACTGAAGCCCGCGTGCCTAGAGCCCGTGCTCTGCAACAAGAGAAGCCGCCGCAATGAGAAGCCCATGCACCGCAACGAAGAGCAGTCCCCGCTCGCCGCAACTAGAGAAAGCCCGCGTGCAGCAACGAAGACCCAACGCAGCCAAAAATAAATAAATAAATAAATTAAAAAAAAAAAAAACCAAAAGCAAGGGGCTTCCCTGGTGGCGCAGTGGTTGAGAATCTGCCTGCCAATGCAGGGGACACGGGTTCGAGCCCTGGTCCAGGAAGATCCCATATGCCGCGGAGCAACTAAGCCCATGTGCCACAACTACTGACCCTGTGCTCTAGAGCCCGGGAGCCACAACTACTGAGGCCGCGTACTGCAACTACTGAAGCCCATGCGCCTAGAGGCCATGCTCTGCAAGAGAGAAGCCACCACAATGAGAAGCCCGTGCACCACAAAGAAGAGTAGCCCCTGCTCACCACAATTACAGAAAGCCCGTGAGCAGCAACGAAGACCCAACATAGCCAAAAATAAATTAATAAAATTAATAAAATTTTTTTTTAGACAATGATATGGATGTTCTCCTTTATTCTGTTAATATGGTGAAATGTATTTCCAAATGTAAAACCAAATTTGCATTCCTGATATAAACATTACTTGGTCAATTACTTGATATATTAACCTTTTTTTTTTTTTACTGGATTTTATTTGTTAATATTTAAAAGGTTTTTTTTTGATGATCATATGATTTTTATTCTTCAATTTGTTAATATGGTGTATCACATTGATTGATTTGCATATATTGAAGAATCCTTGCAACCCTGGGATAAATCCCAGTTGATCACAGTGTATGATCCTTTTAACGTGTTGTTCGATTCTGCTTGCTAGTATTTTGTTGAGGATTTTTGCATCTATATTCATCAGTAATATTGGTCTGTAATTTCCTTTTTTTGTAGTATCTTTGTCTGGTTTTGGTATCAGGGTGCTGGTGGCCTCGTAGAACGAGCTTGGGAGTGTTCCTTCCTCTGCAATTGTTTGGAAGAGTTTGAGAAGGATGGGTGTTAGCTCTTCTCTAAATGTTTGATAGAATTCACCTGTGAAGCCATCTGGTCCTGGACTTTTGTTTGTTGGAAGATTTTTAATCACAGTTTCACTTTCATTACTTGTGATTGGTCTGTTCATATTTTCTATTTCTTCCTGGTTCAGTCTTGGAAGGTTATACCTTTCTAAGAATTTGTCCATTTCTTCCAGGTTGTCCATTTTATTGGCATAGAGCTGCTGGTAGTAATCTCTTATGATCCTTTGTATTTCTGCGGTGTCAGTTGTGATTTCTCCTTTTTCATTTCTAATTTTATTGATCTGAGTCCTCTCCCTCTTTTTCTTGATGAGTCTGGCTAATGGTTTATCAATTTTGTTTGTCTTCTCAAAGAACCAGCTTTTAGTTTTATTGATCTTTGCTATTGTTTTCTTTGTCTCTATTTCATTTACTTCTGCTCTGATCTTTACGATTTCTTTCCTTCTGCTAACTTTAGGTTTTGTTTGTTCTTCTTGCTCTAGTTCCTTTAGGTGTAAGGTTAGATTGTTTATTTGCGATTTTTCTTGTTTCTTGAGGTAGGCTTGTATTGCTATAAACTTCTTAGAACTGCATCCCATAGGTTTTGGATCGTCGTGTTTTCATTGTCATTTGTCTCTAGGTATTTTCTGATTTCCTCTTTGATTTCTTCAGTGATCTCTTGGTTATTTAGTAATGTATTGTTTAGCCTCCATGTGTTTGTGTTTTTAACGTTTTTTTCTGTGTAATTGTTTTCTAATCTCATAGCATTGTGGTCAGAAAAGATGCTTGATATGATTTCAATTTTCTTAAATTTACTGAGGCTTGATTTGTGACCCAAGATGTGATCTATCGTGGAGAATGTTCCATGTGCACTTGAGAAGAAAGTGTAATCTGCAGTTTTTGGATGGAATGTCCTATAAATATCAATTAAATCTATCTGGTCTTTTGTGTCATTTAAAGCTTGTGTTTCCTTAGTAATTTTCTGTTTGGATGATCTGTCCAATGGTGTAAATGAGGTGTTAAAGTCCCTCACTATTGTTGTGTTACTGTCGATTTCCTCTTTTATAGCTGTTAGCAGTTGCCTTATGTATTGAGCTGCTCCTACGTTGGGTGCATATATATTTATAATTGTTATGTCTTCTTCTTGGATTGATCCCTTGATCATTATGTAGTGTCCTTCCTTGTCTCTTGTAACATTCTTTATTTTAAAGTCTATTTTATCTGATATGAGTGTTGCTACTCCAGCTTTCTTTTGATTTCCATTTGCATGGAATATCTTTTTCCATTCCCTCACTTTCAGTCTGTATGTGTCCCTAGGTCTGAAGTGGGTCTCTTGTAGACAGCATATATACAGGTCTTGTTTTTGTATCCATTCAGTGAGCCTGTGTCTTTTTGTTGGAGCATTCAATCCATTCAGGTTTAAGGTTAATTATCGATATGTATGTTCCTATTACCATTTTCTTAATTGTTTTGGGTTTGTTTTTGTAGGTCTTTTTTTTTCTCTTGTGTTTCCCACTTAGAGAAGTTCCTTTAGCATTTGTTGTGGGGCTGGTTTGGTGGTGCTGAATTCTCTTAGCTTTTGCTTGTCTGTAAAGCTTTTGATTTCTCCATTGAATCTGAATGAGATCCTTGCTGGGTAGAGTAATCTTGGTTGTAGGTTCTTCCCTTTCATCACTTTAAATATGTCATGCCACTGCCTTCTGGCTTGTAGAGTTTCTGCTGAGAAATCAGCTGTTAACCTTAGGGGAGTTCCCTTGTATGTTATTTGTCGTATTTCCCTTGCTGCTTTCAATAATTTTTCTTTGTCTTTAATTTTTGCCAATTTGATTACTATGTGTCTTGGCGTGTTTCTCCCTGGGTTTATCCTGTATCGTACTCTCTGCACTTCCTGGACTTGGGTGGCTATTTCCTTTCCCATGTTAGGGAAGTTTTCGACTATAATCTCTTCAAATATTTTCTCTGGTCCTTTCTCTCTCTCTTCTCCTTCTGGGACCCCTATAATGCGAATGTTGTTCCGTTTAATGTTGTCCCAGAGGTCTCTTAGGCTGTCTTCATTTCTTTTCATTCTTTTTTTTTTTTTTCTTTATTCTGTTCCACAGCAGTGAATTCCACCATTCTGTCTTCCAGGTCACTTATCCGTTCTTCTGCCTCAGTTATTCTGCTATTGATTCCTTCTAGTGTATTTTTCATTTCAGTTATTGTATTGTTCATCTCTGTTTGTTTGTTCTTTAATTCCTCTAGGTCTTTGTTAAACATTTCTTGCATCTTCTTGATCTTTGCCTCCACTCTTTTTCCAAGGTCCTGGATCATCTTCACTATCATTATTCTGAATTCTTTTTCTGGAAGGTTGCCTATCTCCACTTCATTTAGTTGTTTTTCTGGGGTTTTATCTTGTTCGTTCATCTGGTACATAGCCTTCTGCCTTTTCATCTTGTCTATCTTTCTGTGAATGTGGTTTTTGTTCCACAGGCTGCAGGATTGTAGTTCTTCTTGCTTCTGCTGTCTGCCCTCTCTAAATAAATTTATAAAAAAAAAACAAACAAAAGCAAGGGACTTCCCTAGTGGCACAGTGGTTAACACTCCATGCTCCCAATGCAGAGGGCCCTGATTCGATCCCTGATCAGGGAACTAGATCCCACATACATGCCTCAACTTAGAGTTCACATGCCACAACTAAGGAGCCCATGTGCCACAATTAAGAAGCCAGTGAGCTGCAACTAAGGAGCCCTCGAGACGCAACTATGTAGCCCGCCTGCCGCAACTAAGAGCCAGTGCAACCAAATAGATAAATGTTAAAAAAAAACACCACAAAAATAAAATAAAGACATTTTCAGATGAATAAAAATAAGAGGGCTTCCCTGGTGGCGCAGTGGTTGAGAGTCTGCCTGCCGATGCGGGGGACACGGGTTCGAGCCCTGGTCTGGGAGGATCCCACATGCCGCGGAGCAACTGGGCCCGTGAGCCACAACTACTGAGCCTGAGCGTCTGGAGCCTCTGCTCCGCAACAAGAGAGGCCGCGATAGTGACAGGCCCGCGCACCGCGATGAAGAGTGGCCCCCACTCGCCGCAACTGGAGGAAGCCCTCACACAGAAACGAAGACCCAACACAGCCAGAAATAAACATAATAAATAAATAATAAAAATTAAAAAAAAAAAAAAAAAAAAAAAAAATAAGAGAATTCACTAGTATACCTGCACTACAGGAAATAATGAAAGAAGTCTTTCAGAATGAAAGAAAATAACATCAGATGGTAACAAAGACACAGAGACAAATGATAAATATAAAAGACTAATTGTATATATTTTCTTTTATTCTTCTCTAAATGACATATAACTGTGTAAAGCAAAAATATACATTTATTTACATAAATGTATATGTATATCATGATATATGATATTTATATACACATATATATGACAATAATAGCACAAAGAAGGGGAAGAAAATGGAACTATATATTATTTTAAGGTTCTTCTATTTTACCTGGAATAATTCATATTACCTTTAAGTAGACTGTGATAGGTTAAAGAGGCATGTTGTAATCTTTAGAACAAATGCAAAGAATATAACTGGAAAGCAAATAAAATAATTTAAATAATATCCTAAAATTATTTTCTTAGCACAAAAAAAGCAGGAAAGGCTAAACAGAGAAGCAAAACATCTGAAAAAATTAGAAAATGAATAGTAAAATGGCAGACCTGATACAACCATATCAATAAACACATTAAATATAAATAGAATAAATGTTCCAGTCAAAATGCAGAGATTGGACTTCCCTGGTGGCGCAGTGGTTAAGAATCTGCCTGCCAATGCAGGGGACACAGGTTCCCTGGTCCGGGAAGATCCCACATGCTACAGAGCAAATAAGCCCATGTTCCACAACTACTGAGCCTGCGCTCTAGAGCCCACGAGCCACAACTACTGAAGTCCACGTGCCTAGAGCCCGTGCTCCGCAACAAGATAAGCCACCGCAATGAGAAGCCGCGTACTGCAACGAAGAGTAGCCCCCACTCGCCACAACTAGAGAAAGCCCGTGCACAGAAACGAAGACCCAACACAGCCAAAAATTTAAAAAAAAAAAAAAAAGCAGAGATTGTCAAACTAGATAAACAAGCAATTACCAACAATATGCTATCTACAAGATACACAATTTAAATTTTATTTATTCATTTATTTTTGGCTGTTTGGGTCTTTGTTGTTGCGTGTGTGGGCTTTCTCTAGTTGAGGCGAGTGGGGGCTACTCTTCGTTGTGGTGTGTGGTCTTCTCATGGTGGTGGCGTCTCTTGTTGCGGGGCACAGGCTGTAGGTGTGAGGGCTTCCGTAGTTGTGGCACGCAGGCTTCAGTAATTGTGGCACGCGGGCTTCAGTAGTTGTGCCTCGCGGGCTCAGTAGTTGTGGCGCATGGGCTTAGTTGCTCCGCGGCATGTGGGATCTTCCCGGACCAGGGCTTGAACCCGTGTCCCCTGCATTGGCAGGTGGATTCTTAACCACTGCGCCACCAGGGAAGTCCCCACACTTTAAATTTAAAAACATGAAGAAGTTCAAAATAAAAGGATAGAAAAAAGATATGTCATCCAAATGGTAAACAAAAAAAATCCAGAGTGATTATGTTAATATTAAACAAAACAGACTTTAAGACAAGCAGTTTTACTATAGACAAGGAGGGGTACATCATGATAAAAGAGTCAATACACTATAAATGTATATGTGCCTAATTACAAAGCTGTAACACATACACAAAGCAAAAACTGACAGACTTGAAAGGAAAAATACGTAAATTAACAAGCATAGCTTGAGATTTCAATACTACTCTCTTAGTAATTGATAGAACAAGTAGTCAGAATATGATTAGAGAAGACTTGTACCAGAAAATCAAACCAACTTGACCCTACATTTAAAGACTACTCCACCTATAACAGCAGAATTCACATTGTTTTCATGCACATCTGGAACATGTGTCAATAAAATTTAGAAGATGAAACCACAGAGTACATTTTCCGACCATGATGGAATTAAATTAGAAACCGACAATTGAAAAGTATCCAGAAAAATTTGAAAATATTTGGAAATTAAACACATTACTAAACAACACATGGGTCAAAGACAAAATCATAAGGGAAATTAGAAAATATTTCGTACTGAATATAAATGAAAAAAAGATATATCAAAATCTGTGAATACTTAAAAGCACTGCTTAGAGTGAACCTTGTAGCTTTAAATGCTTATACTAGAAAAGAAGTAAAAAACCAATGATTTAAGTTTCCACTTTAAGAAGCTAAAAAAAAGAGGAAATTAAGTCCCAAGTAATTACAAGGAAGGAAATAGTAAATATAAGAGTGAAAATCAATGGAATATAAAATAGACAAACTATAGAGAAAGTCAATGAAATCAAAAGCTGGTTCCTTGAAAAGATCAATAAAACTAATAAACCCCTAGCTAAACTGACCAAGAAAAAGAGATAAAACACAAATTATCAATATCAGGAATGAAAGAGGGACATCACTAGAGATCCTTCAGACAGAAAAGGATAATATGAAAATACCATAAGCAACTTTATGCCAATAAATTTGACAACTTGGATAAAATGGACACATTCCTTGAAAGAAATTATCAAAACATTCAAGAAGAAATAGAAAACCTGAATAGCACTATATTAATTAAAGACCTTAATTGATAATTAAAAAGCTTCCTATAAAGAAAACTTCAGGTCCAAATGAGTTTACTGCTGAATTTCACCACACTTTTAAGGGACAAAGAATACAAATACTACACAAATTCTTTCAGAAAAGAGAAGTGAACATTTTCCAACTCATTTTATGAGGTATTAACTTGATAACAAACTTGAAGAAGACATAACAAAAAAACTACAGACAAATATCCCTCATGAACACAAACAAAAAATCTTTAACAAAATACAAGCAAGTCCAATACAGTGACACGTAAAGAGAAAAACACCTCACGACCAAGTGGAGTTTACCTTGGAAGACTGATGTAACACTTGAAAAATCAATGTAATTCATCATATTGATATAATAATGGAGAAAAACTATATTATCATCTCAGGAGATGGAGAAAAAGCATTTGACAAAATTCAACACCCATTCATGTGGCAAACTAGAAATAGAAAGGAACCTCCTCAACCTGAGAAAGGACGTTTATGAGAAGCCAACAACTAACGTTACGTACTTAATGGTTAAAGATTGAGGGGACCTCCCTGGAGTCCCAGTGGTTAAGACTTCTCCTTCCAGTGCAGAGGGTGTGGGTTTGATCCCTGGTCGATGAGCTAAGATCCCACAAGCCTCGCGGCCAAAAAAACCAAAACATAAAACAGAAGCAATACTGTAACAAATTCAATAAAGACTTTAAAAATGGTCCACATCAAAAAAAAATCTTTACAAATATAAAGATTGAATGCTTTCCCCCTAAGATAAGGAACAAGGCAAGGATGTCTGTTCTCACCACTTCTATTCAACATCAGGTCCTAACCAACGCAAAAAGGCAAGACAAAGAGATAAAAGGCATACATACTGAAAGGAATCTAATAAGCAAAGAAAAATTAAGTCAATTTAGCAAGGTCATAGGATACAAAGTCAATATACAAAGACCAGCTGTATTTCAATATTACCATTAATGAACAATTGGAAAATTTTAAAAACCTACTTCCATTTATAAAAGCATAAGAAAATACTTAGGAACAAATTTAACAAAAGATGTTACGTTTGCATAGTGAAACTACAAAACATGATTGAGAGACATTAAAGAAGACTTAAATAAATGGAGAGACAGTCCGTGTTCATGGACTGGAAGACTTGCCATTGGGAAAAAAAAGAGCAACATACAGCTTCAACACAATTCCAATAAAAATTCCAGCAATATCTGTGTAGAAATATCCACACTCATTCTAAAATGTATAGGAAAAGCAAAGCACCTAGAAATACCAAAATAATCTAAGACAAGAGAACAGTTTTGGAGGACTCACACCACTAGATTTCAAGAGTCACTGAAAACTACAAAAATTAAGACAGTGTGACATTGATATACTGATGTAAAGACAGAAGAATCAATGGAAGAGAACAAAGTTCAGAAGTAGATCCATATGTAATGGTCAACTGATTCTTTAACAAAGGTGCTAAAGTAATCCAATGGGGAAAGAACAGTCTTTTCAACAAATGGTACTAGGACAACTGGCTATGCCTATGGAAAAAAAAGGAATCTTGACTCTTACCTCATACCACACACAAAAATTAACCTGGAAGGGATTGTATGCTTAAATATAAGAGCTAAAGTCATAGAACCTTTAAAAGAAAACATAGAAAATCTTTGTGACTTTGGGGTAGCCAAAGATTTCCTAGCTAGTAAAGCCTGAAACATAAAAGGAAAGCTAAAAAATCATAGTTCACAAAATTAAAAACTTTTGTTTTCAAAAGACAATGTTAATAAAAGTAAAAGGCAAGTCATAGACTAGGGAAAAATATCTGCAAAACATATGGACTTGTATCCACAAATATATAAAGAACTCTTACAATTCAATAAGGCAAGCAATTCAATTAAAAAAGATTTAAGGCAAAGATTTAAACAGACACTTCACAAAAAAGACATATAAATGACCAAGAAGCACATGAAAAGATGTGTAGAATTACACATGCACTAGAATGCCTAATATTAAAAAAAAACGACAATAATACCAAGTATTGGTACAAATGTGTAGTGACTGGAACTCTCATACATTGCTGGTGGGATGCAAAATGGTAGTCACTTTGCAAAACAGTTTGGCAGTTTCTTATAAAGTTAAACATACACTTAGCATGTGACCCAGCAATTCCACTCCTAGGTATCTACCCAAGAGAAATGAAAACATATGTCCACACAGACTTTTACGCAAATGTTCACAGCAGCATTATTCGTAACAGCCAAGAACTGAAAAGAACCCAAATGTCCATGAAATGGTGGATGGATGAACAGATTATGGTATATTTCTACAATGGAACACTACTCTGCAATAAAAAGGAACAAACTACTGATACACACAACAAATGGATGAATCTCAAAAACATCATACTAAGTGAAAGAAGCCAGACACAAAAGGCTATTCATGATTCCATTTATATGAGATCTTAGAAAAGGTAAACCACAGTGACAAAAAGCAGATTAGTGGTTGCCTGGGATTGGGAGTGGGGAAAGGGAACTGAGTGTAAAGGGTTAAAAGGAAACTTTCTGGAGTGATATTCTAGGTCTTGATTTTGGTGGTGGTTATATGACCATGCTTAAACTCATCAAAGTGTACACTTAAAAATGAATGAATTTTATTACATGTAAACTATACCTCAATCAACTGTGAAACACACACACACACACACACAACATAGTAGCATTTTCTCCTTCACTAATTAGTATTGAAAAATAATTGATAAATGACTAGTTTTTTCATTAGGGGAATTCAACATGTAAAGAAAAATTATATAAAACTTAGAAATAAGACAAAGGGAAGACTGCATGTACTTTAAGTGATATATTGGAGGACTGCTTACTTAATCCTCTAAGAGAATGTCCTTATGTTTGACTTTCCTGTCTACTATTGATTGAAGGCCCAGATGCTGTGAAGTTTCACGTTACCTTACAAATTTTTCTAATAGAAATGCAAATGATTTCTGTCTAATAGAAAAGATAACCCCGGGACTTCCCTGGTGGTCCAGTGGTTAAGACTCTGCACTTCCACTGCAGGGGGCATGGGTTCGATCCCTGGTTGGGGAACCAAGATCCCGCATGCCGCATGTTGGGGCCAAAAAAAGGAAAACAAAGATAACCCCAGTGGTTATGGGTTTATTGCCTTGTATGACATTAATCAGTTTTGTATCTAATTTGCAATCTTTTTTTAACATTCTTTTTTCAAATGCCTACAAATACCTGAGCCTTCAAATGCTTAACCCTAATCCTAACTTTCCCTGCTATTTCTCTCACTAATGGGTTGAAAAATTTTGACACAAGTTCATTCTATAGGTGTATAAGGTTATGGCTTTAACTTAAAAAATCATACTTTGATGACTATTATTTAATGCTTCATTTGAGTGTCACTTCAAATCATCTCAGGTACAATGAGATAGTCACACATTTTGAGAAACCCATTAGGTTACACCTGAAATGAAAACTCAGAGGATTATTTCCTAGTATACTGCACTTTAAAAAAAAAATAATTTTATGAGTATTCTGTGTTAGTGTCAGGGTTAGGGAATCTTGATGAAGCCCCTATTATTTATTTTTTCCACATTGTAACCTACCATGTAGACTTATAAAGCCAATTCTTCATCCCTTGCATTAAATCCTTTGGAATATACCCTCCTCATAAAAGTGAGACTTGATTTTTAACTTAGAAATCCATACTTTGTTTCTTGGATACTTCTTCTTCATCTCCAACTTCATCTTCAGTGACCTCAGACCCAGTGGTATATTCTTCTTCTTCTGAAAATAATGACTGTTGTTTCTGAATTAAAAAAACAAATACATCGTATTAAAACTGTATATTATCACATCACCAATGAATTCTTTCAAACACACCCATCTAAATTTATTTTGGATGAATGAGCCAAACAAGAACTGATAAAATGACCACTGTCTAGCACAACTTTCAGGAAATGGATGTAAGAATTTCTACATTTAGGACAGGATAGCATTACATTAAATATTTTAAAAATTTATTTCCTTCACAGATTCTAGCAGAGTGATGGGCACATTATAAGTACTCAGTATTTGTTGAACTGCACTTCTATCACTCAATTGAAAGTATTTTCCTTGATATTAAGATTAAATTAGGGACTTCCCAGGTGGTCCAGTGGTAAAGAATACGCCTTCCAATGCAGGGGGATGCGGGTTCGATCCCTGGTCTGGGAACTAAGATCCCACATGCCGTGGGGCAACTAAGCCCACGTGACACAACTACTGAACTCGTGCGCCTCAACTAGAGAGTCTGTGTGCCGCAAACCAGAGACCACGCTCTCTGGAACCCACGTGCCACAACTACAGAGCCCATGTGCCCTGGAGCCTGCGTGCCACAACTAGAAAAGAGAAAAAAAAAAAACCCCACATGCCGCAACTAGAGAGACGCGCGCGCAGCACAACGAAAAATCCCCTCATGACTCAACGAAGATCCCACGTGCTGCAACTAAGACCCGATGCAGCCAAAAATAAATAAATAAACCTAAAAAAAAAAAGATTAAACTAAAATACACTAATTGCCAATATGAATGTAGTCTCATAAACAAGTAAATGTGCACATTCTCTGGGTGAATGTGGCACTGGATTATCTGAACGTATCGGCATCAGTTTCCTCCATCTATCTACCCTACTGTCTGTTATCACTGATACAAATTTCTATTCCATTCTTGTGAATACTGGTGGCAGATAGCATAGTAATGGCAAATAGGTAAAAAACAACAAAAAAATCAATAAATCAATCAAACAACCAAATAATTGGAACTTAATTGATATGTTGTTTTGTTCAATGTTCTAAATGTGACTTAAAAGTGACTTTAAAAAAGTCATTTAAGGGCTTCCCTGGTGGCGCAGTGGTTGAGAGTCTGCCTGCCGATGCAGGGGACACGGGTTCGAGCCCTGGTCTGGGAGGATCCCGCATGCCGCGGAGCAACTGGGCCCGTGAGCCACAATTGCTGAGCCTGCGTGTCTGGAGCCTGTGCTCCGCAACAAGAGAGGCCGCGATGGTGAGGGGCCCGCGCACCGCGATGGGGAGTGGTCCCCGCTTGCCGCAGCTGGAGAAAGCCCTCGCGCAGAGACGAGGACCCAACACAGCCATAAATAAATAAATAAATAAACCCAAAGTTTAAAAAAAAAAAAAAGAAAGAGCAGCCATTTGAGAAGATAACATACCCAGATTTAGAAAAAAAAAAAAAAAAAACGTCATTTAAGAAAACTTATGGATTATGCAGCCAGATGATGGAGTATATGTCTGTTTTAAACAATGACTTTTTAATAAGTGTGAAATTACAGAAGCTGAAAAGGATGATACACATTTAACTAAAATCTATAAAATTAGATACTCATGAGATTCTATTAAACTGAACTTTGATTTAGGAAGAAAGAGATTCATGAACGTGAAATATAGTTGCTCACTTACCAGCTGCAGTGTCCAGTTTTTCAGTGATAAGAACTATAAAAAAGACAAAGGAATAAGAGATTAATATATCTGCATCTACCCAGATTGCAGCTCCTTATTTTCATATGGATATTGTAGAAGAGTTGGAAAAAGTTTAAAAAGTTCATTCCCTTCTAGGTTGAAACATAATTTTAAACTCATCTAAAAATGATATAGTACAATCTTTTGTATTCCCTGCCCAGAAAAAATGTGTATGTCTACAAAAAAGAAAAAAAAAAAAATCAACATTTCCTAGGGTCATTTCCAAAGGACAAGTAAATCACATATAGAGATAATATAATTTTATATTGTGAATTATTTCAATCACTTTTTAATGTTTATATTCTATTATAAATTAAGGAACCAGATTATATATGGATATTCAAGAAATCTAATTTGCTATTTTGTATATAATTTATAAATAAATGTTAGTAATTAAACACAGCCATCTAAAGTTTATAATGCATTTTTACATGGAATATTTCACTTTCTCAAGTAAATGCTACTTCAACTAACACAGACAGGAAGTTCACAGGCAAACAGAGACTCCCTGGCTGTTAGTAACAGGAATCAAAGGAATCAAAGCTTTCCAGTCACCTTGAAAATATCTCAGTTTTGAAACACTGGAAAAACTAAATGCATTACTGAATACAATTAACAAAAAGAATTTCATACCAAAAAAATGTTTACAGGACTAGGAGGGGATAAAATATCCCATTCATACTATCTTCATTTCTCAAATCATTATTTGTCCATAATAAACCCTGAAGACTATATTTTTTCCCCCAAATTTAAGTTGATTAATTATTAATTCTTTGAGTGCAAGGAATGTATCATCCTTATAGTCCTGTTAACTCAGCATAATACCTTGTTATGAGAGTTAATGCATATTAATGGCAAATTTCAATATTAATTTAAACCCATCAAATTTCTGTCAAAGATTAAATATTATCAATTGTTTTTATAAATAAAGAATAAATGAAGCAAGCTACTTACAGCATTGAGCTCCCCACTCTTGGGGCCCCATGGTGTATTTGGCTCCAGTAAAACATCACAGTCTAGACCCTTTTCATCACAGGGACCACCAGAATCACTTGAAAGGAAAAGACATTTTATGGAGAAGTGTTCAATTTAAGATTTTTTTTTTTGGCCTTGCTGCGCAGCTTGCAGGATCTTAGTTGCCCAACCAGGGATCAAACCTGGGCCCTGCCAGTGAAAGCTGCCGAGTCCTACCCACTGGACCGCCAGGGAATTCCCCAATTTCTTAAGAATTTAAATGTAAACAGTATCTTTTCTTATTGCAAATGTTTTATAAATTGCTCTTTAGAAATACAGTTCTTGAGTATAAGGTATGCCACTTCAACATTTACATTTCTTAATGCATCTAGTGACTCCCCCAGCATAAGTCACTCCATATGGGGGGAAGCACCACTATACTCCAAGCATTGTACCTGCCAGGTGGTGAAACAGGCTGCTATGGTGGATACTGCTTTGAGAACAGCTTTTATTAGAGAGTCCTCCTACCCGCAACCTGACAGCCTGCTGCAACTGTAAAATGATGGAAGTGACTTCATTAATTACTGAATCCAAGGAGTTCAAATTTATGCAAAGATAACCTCAACCATCAATTTTTTTTCCTAGTTCCATCAGTTAGCTAAGATGGGCTTCAGTAACTTGGAATTTTTTAAATCCTCTAAAACTGGAGTGTGGGCCCCACCCTTTGAATCACCAGGAACTCCTATTATTAGTTTTTCTTCCCCTTGGACTTCCAATATTTAGAGGTTTTTTTTCTATCAGATAAACAGCTGCTTGCTCTTATTGTAAGCTAACATATAATTTCAGCTAGGCTTTCTGAAATAACGAAAATGACTGCCATTACTGATTTGGGGAGGTACTGGGGGGTAGAGGATTCCAGGATGCGAACCATTGAATAAAGCCGCAGTACACCGTTTCCCCCACCTCACCTGACTGTATCTTTAGCAAAAGGCACAAGAATGACATCTTTGTGTTTCTGCAGATCATCCAGTATTCTGGCAGTTGGGCAGGACAGCAAATCTTCACCTTCACCTTGATCACGAAGAGCAACCATGTGGTCCTTCACTTTACAACCCTGTCACATAAAAGACTAAATTTGAGAGGTTGGTTCATTATAGAAACATTCCTTTAAAGATGGCTGTATGTTTCTGTTCTTCTTTGCCCCGTCATACCATCCTACTAACAATTTTACACCTTTCTCAGTATCTCAAAAAATAATACTCATACAGAAAAGAGCATGAAACATAAATGTATACCTTAACAAATAACCATGTAACACTATCCACACTAAAAAACAGAATATTGCCAATACTCCAGGATTCCTCTTGGGCCCATTCCCAACCATAATTGCCGCCTCCATCCTCCCCAAAGGATAACCTCTACCTCGACTTTTATGGTTCTCACTTTCTTGCTTTTACCTTTTACCACTTGAGAATGTATTCCTAAACACTACAGTTTAGTTTGTCTCATTTGTTTGTTGTTTTTTTTTTTAAATCAATTTATTTATTTATTTATTTATTGGTTGCATTGGGTCCTCGCTGCCACACACGGGCTTTCTCTAATTGTGGCGAACGGGGGCTACTCTTCGTTGTGGTGCGCAGGCTTCTCATTGCAGTGGCTTCTCTTGTTGTGGAGCACAGGCTCTATGTGCACGGGCTTCAATAGTTGTGGCACATGGGCTCAGTAATTGTGGCTCATGGGCTCTAGTGCTCAGGCTCAGTAGTTGTGGCCCACGGGCTTAGTTGCTCCGCGGCATGTGGGATCTTCCCGAACCAGGGCTTGAACCCGTGTCCCCTGCATTGGCAGGCGGATTCTTAACCACTGCGCCACCAGGGAAGTCCCATCTCATTTGTTTTAATACTATGTTTTTGTGATTCAACCATGTTACTACATGTAACTAACATTTGCTTTAATGGACAGTATGCCATTGTATAAATAATCACAATTTGCTTATCTATTCTACAGCTGGTGGATGGGTTATTTCCAGTTTGGAACTAGTCCAAGTAGTAGTATTATGAACATTCTTTAACATGTTTCCTGATGCACAAGTGCTCATGTATACCAAATTAAATTACTATCAGCAGTGTATAAGAGTTCTCATTACTCTATGTTCTTGATAACACTTAGTGAGACATTTTAATTGTAGTCATTCTGGTGAGCATGTAGTGGTATCTGTGGTTTTAATTTGCATTTCCCCAATTAAAAATGAGGTTGAGCTCCTTTTCATGTTTACTGAACAGCAAGGAACTTTCTGGTGTGAAGTTCCTATTGTCGTTTTCTTATTAATTTGTACAAGTCAAAAAAAATCTTAATATGAACCTTGTATGGATATGTGTTGCTAATAACTGGTCCCACCTGTGAGTTTGTCTCCTCAGTTTCAGTTTATTTAATGTAGTTAATGTACTTGAATTTAAAATCTCTCCCTTTATGGTATTATCTTTTAATAGCTTTATTAGTTTTTTGTTCTTTTTTGGCCACCCTGCACGGCTTGCGGGATCTTAGCTCCCTGACTAGGGATCGAACCCGCTCCCTCGGCAGTAAGAGCACGAAGTCCTAACCACTGGACTGCCAGGGAATTCCCAGCTTTATTAGCTTTTGTTTCACATATAGGCTTTTTTGGGGGAATAGTTTGGGCTATTTTTTCCCCATTTTGATATCCCAGTGTCCCGGTACCTCTTATTGGAAAGTCTATCATTTGCCCACTGCTCTGTAATGTCACCTCTGTCACAGTAGCTAAGTAGCTTTGAGTACAGACATTCCTTGGTATCTGTGGGGGATTGGTTCTAGTAGTCCCCGTATATACCAAAATCCACAGATTCAACTAACCACAAATTATGTAGTACTACAAAGATGTAGTACGTCTTTATTTTTTTAAATTCACGTATAAGTGGACCCACACAGTTCAAACCAGTGTTGTTCAAGGGTTAAACGTACTTCATTCTCTGCTACTTGTCCATCTGTTTAATCTTTATCAGTATCACTCTGTCTTAATTACCTAAGACTTATAATAAATTCCGATACTGAGCAGAGAAAGTACTTCTACCTTTGTGTTCTCTGAGAGTATCTTAGCTATTCTTGGCCCTTTGTATTTCCATAAATATTTCAGGATCAGCTTAGAAAAGTTCCTGATAAAAACCTGTTAGGATTTTTAGTGAGATCGCATGGATCTATATAGGTCAGTTTGGTGAACATTTATATCTTTACAATATTGAGTCTCTGAATCCATGAACATGGTACAAAAATCCATTTTTTAGTTTTATTTTCTCTGAATAATGTTTTATGTTTTCTATATAGAGTTCTTGTACTTTATTAGCTTTATTCCTAGGTACTTATTTTTGAGGCTACTGTAAGTGGTTTCTTTTTATAAATTTCATTTTCTAATCTCATTGGTTTATAGAAATACAATTGATTTTTGTAAACGATTTTTAATAGATCAATCTTAAATTCTTACTAGTTCTAATGATTTGTCTGTAGATTCTTCAGGGTTTTCTACATTCACAATTATCATCTGCAAATTATGAGAGTTCCATTCAATCTCTATAACCTTTTAATTTCTTTTTCTTGTGTTAATATACTGTTCAGGACCTCCAGATCAATTTGAATAGAAGTATGTTGACAATGAGCATCCTTATCATGCTCCCAATTTCAAAGGAAAATTTTTCTACATTTCACTATCAAGTGTGATATTTGCTGTAAGTTTTATATTATGCATCCTTTATTAGATTACATCATTTCCCTTTTATTTCTATTAGTAAGAATTTTAAATTTTTGTTTCTGCTTTTTTATCATTCCACTCATTCCCTTCACACACATTAATTCAAAAGTTATACACTCTTCTATGCTTTCAGTGGTTACCCTAGAACTTATAACATGTATCCTTGACTTATCAAAGTCTAATTTGTTAATACACTCCCTCATGCAAGACCTTTTAAACTCCATTTCATCACTCTCCCAACTTATAGGCTATTATTATGGGTTTTAATATTATACACTAAAATGTATAGTATATAACAATTATTTTAAAATTATCTATATGATTAATGCAATTATACATTTACTACAAACACACACATAAAGCATTACCACTATTGTTTTACCATCATTGCTTCATACAGCTAATGTTCATTTAGATTTACCAATATATTAATTTCTTTCTTTGGTCTTCATTCCTTCCTGTATCTTGAGAACATCCATTAGTATTTCCTTTCTTTAAAAAAAAAAATTTATTTATTTATTTGGCTGCACCGGGTCTTAGCTGCAGCACGTGGGATCTTTGTTGCAGCATGTGGGATATCCTTAGTTGTGGCACGTGGGCTCTTAGTTGCGGTATGTGGGATCTAGTTCCCTGACCAAGGATCGAACCCGGGCCCCCTGCATTGGGAGCGTGTAGTCTTAACCACTGGACCTCCAGGGAAGTCCCAGTATTTCCTTTTTAAAGAAGTTTGCTAGTTGCAAATCCTTTCAATTTTTCTTTGCCTAAAAAATCTTTATTTTGCTTTCATTCTCAAAGGATATTTAAGGAAGGCACAGATTTTCTAGATTATTAACTATTTCTTTTGTCACACTGCAGACCTAGTGGAGGGACTTCCCTGGTGGCGCAGTGGTTAAGAATCGCCTGCCAATGCAGGGGACACGGGTTTGAGTCCTGGTCTGGAAGATCCCACATGCCATGGAGCAACTAAGCCCATGCGCCACAACTACTGAACCTGCGCTCTAGAGCCCGCGAGCCACAACTACTGAGCCCGTGTGCCTAGAGCCCATGCTCCGCAACAAGAGAAGCCACCACAATAAGAAGACCGCGCACCACAACAAAGAGTAGCCCCCGCCCGCCGCAACTAGAGGAAGCCCGTGCGCAGCAACGAAGACCCAACACAGCCAAAAATAAATAAATAAATTTATAAAAACCAACAAAAAAGACCTAGTGGACTATACCTTGGCTTCCATTGCTATTGCTGAGATGTGAACACTAATTATTGATGTTTTGAAGAGATTCTATACTTTTTCCCTCTGGTTGCTTTAAAAATGCTCTTTTTGTTTTCTGCAGTTTCACTATTATAGGTATGGGTATGATTTTTTTTTTTTCCTGAAAGACATTCTTTTTTTAACCTAAAAAAATTTTTTTTCTTCCAGTTTATTGAGACATAATTGACCTACAGCACTGCAGAAGTTTAAGGAATACAGCATAATGATTTGATTTACATACATTATTAAGTTATTATCACAATAAGCTTAGTGAACATCATCTCATATAGGTACAGAATTAAAGAAACAGAAGATTTTTTTCTCTTGGGACAAGAACTCTTAGGATTCACTCTCTTAACATTTATATATAACAGTTATATTTATCATGTTGTATATTACAGGATTTCTTATCTTATTGGGAGTCAATGAAATTCTTGAATCTATAAATTAGTATCTCTCAATAATTCTGAAATATCTTAGCCATTATCTCTTCAAATTTTGCCTCTGATCCATTCTTTTTCTCTTCTAAGGGGAAACCCCATTAAAAACTTAGACCTTCTCACACAAAAACACAAATACTGTATGATTCCACAATAGAGGTAGTCAAGTTCATAGAGACAAAGTAGAGTGGTGGTTGCCAGGAGGCAATGGGAATTGTTCATTAGGTAGAGAGTTTCAGCTTTGCAAGAGGAAAGAGTTCTGGAGATGGGCTGCACAGCAACAGGAATATATTTAACATTACTGAACTGTACGCTTAAAACATGATGATGGGGACTTCCCTGGTGGCGCAGTGGTTAAGAATCCGCCTGCCAATGCAGGGAACATGGGTTCGAGCCCTGCTCCAGGAAGATCCCACATGCCGCGGAGCAACTAAGTGCGTGCGTCACAACTACTGAGCCTGTGCTCTAGAGCCCGCGAGCCACAACTGCTGAGTCCGCGTGCCACAACTACTGAAGCCTGCGTGCCTAGAGCCCGTGCTCTGCAACAAGAGAAGCCACCGCATTGAGAAACCCAGGTACCACAACAAAGAGTAGCCCCTGCTCACCGCAACTAGAGAAAGCCCGTGTGCAGCAACAGAGGCCCAATGCAACCAAAAAAAAAAAAAAAAAGATGGCAAATATATGTTATGTTTATTTTACAATTAAAAAATATTAGACATGTACTCTCTAGGTCTCTTACTTTTTTTTATATTTCTCATAATTTTGTCTGTCTGTGCTTCATTCTGGATAGTTCCTTCTGACTTTTATCTTTCATTTTACTAATTTTTCAGCTATAACTAAGCTGCTGTTAAATTTGCCACTGATCTTAAATTTGTTATTACGTTTTTCAGTAGTAGCATTTCTATTTGTTTTTATTTAAACTCTTTGTCACTTTAAAAAATATATATTTATTTATTTATTTGGCTGCGTCTTAGTTGTGGCATGTGGAATCTTTTCAGTTGCTGCATGAGGGATCTTTAGTTGTGTGCATGTGAACTCTTAGTTGTGGCATGTGGGATCTAGTTCCCTGACCAGGGATTGAACCCAGGCCCCCTGCATTGGGAGCATGGAGTCTTAGCTACTGGACCACCAGGGAAGTCCCTCTTTGTCACTTTTTATAGTTTATAATTCCCTGTCAAAAATTTCTGAACTTGGCTTCTATCAACTTAAACTAGTAATCTTATTATGTGTCAGTAATTCCAATATGTGAGTTCTCTGTCATTTATTTTTGTTGTCTAAGTTCTGCTGTTCCCATTCTTGGTAACTTATTTTCATCTATGTCAGGTTATCTTTGTATGCTGAATATTTTGTTTAAAAAATTTTTTGTAGAAATAATTTGAGGTATAGAATAATGTTCTCTTTCTTCAAAGAGGATGTTTACTGCTTATTCCAGATGCCTGGGGACCATGGCAATCCAGGATTACCTTAACCCAAGTTCAGGGCCTGAATTTCTTAGGCTACCCAAATAAATCAAAACCAGGTTGCTATTCAATCAAGGGATGGTTTGCTTCTCATTTGCTCTTATTTTCTTTGGGATACCAACACAAAGTGTAGGGTTGGGGATGTTATTCATTAATGTCCCCATTCTTGGCATCCTAACTATGCCCCTAAATCCTGATAGGGCACCAAAAGCTCAGCCCAGACTCTCAGCTGTCTCTTTCAGTTTGGTCATCACCTCCAGGACAAAAATGGCCCTAAGTGCTGGCTCACTTCTTTGGGTTCCCATCATCTCTTATATCTTAACACTAATTCCCCATTAGCTCTTTGATGCTTTTAATATAATCTTTACATTTATATTTCATACGTCTTTTTTTAGTTACCTTTTGATGGGAGGATTAGTCTGAATTACTTAGTCTGCCATTACTGGAAATATAACTCACCAAATGAGCTATTTATATTTCACTTAGTCTAAGAAATCACTTTAATCAATATCCATGATGTTGCACACCAGACTTAAAATACAATTTAGTTGCTATTTATTCCTGAATCTTCTCACAATGAATGGAATATCAGTAGTCAAGACAACCAGTAAATAGAAAACAAAAAGCCAAAGAGTTACAGCTCTTAGAAATATTGTTCAAAGTGATATAAATGTGACAGTTAAAACAGAAGCTTGACCATAAAGAAATGCAATGACTAAACCATGTTACTGCCAAAACATAACAATAATCATGAATTAATGCAATTATCTTGGGCCTATCAAAGCGAATCCCATTTTGCTTAAAGTCTCATGCCCCATTTAAATAGCTTTGGTATGAAAAGCATTATCTAAAACTTTAAACATGAACATGAACATTATATGGGTAACCTATTTATTACTTCAGCAATAAAATTTCTGACTAATCAAAACTGCTAATTGATCGTAAATATAACAAATTTCCTAATCCAGCTTAAATTTCATGATCCATCATTTTAATAACATTTATGGCTAATACTCCAAATTCCTTACCCCTAAATTTCATTATACTCATCGGGATGAGCTCAAAAACCTACTTTCTCCATGCCTGCACTCAAGCAGCTAAGGACTGCTGGAGAGAGTAATATAAAAAGGCATTTTGGATTTCACTGTAAATTCATGATCACCAATCTCCAAAGGGCTTTCAAACTGCCTAACAACCTACAAGATTTCTTTGGAAAATTCACTCTCCTGGTTTCCAAAAAGACTATTTCAAACCTTTGGTACTTCTTTCAAACCTTGGACCCTTCCCTCTTCCCCCTCATTCTTTTTTTTAATAAAGAATTCTTTTTTTTTAAGATTTATTTATTATTTATTTATTTATTTTTATTTTTATTTTTTGGCTGCCTCAGATCTTAGTTGCTGCACTTGGGATCTTCGTTGCGGTGCACAGGTTTCTCTCTAGTTATGGCGTGTGAGTTTTCTCTCTCTAGTTGTGGTGCACGGGCTCCAGGGCACGTGGGCTCTGTAGTTTACGGCACGCAGGCTCTAGTTGAGGCGCGTGAGCTCAGTAGTTGTGGCACGCGGGCTTAGTTGCCCTGCAGCATGTGGGTTCTTAGTTCACTGACCAGGGATCGAATCCACTTCCCTTGCATTGTAAGGCGGATTCTTTACCACTGGACCACCAGGGAAGTGCCTTCCCCCTGATTCTTAGCAGATGACTTTACCTTCTACTTTACAGAGAACAGAAAAGACAATAGGTTAGAACAACTTATCATCCAAATGACAAAAACACAATTTTACTATTATCTGCAACCATCCTCTTCTCTCCTGTTATAATAGAGGGGCTGCCCTTCCTCCTCTCTAAACGAATCCTGCCATATGTGCTTAAAATTGCACCTTATCCTGCCTCCTCATAAACCTTGTACTATCAATCTCTCCTCCTCAACTGGATCCTTTCTACTGACTTTTAAAAATGTCTCTCCTACAGTCTCTTCAATAAGTGGTGCTGGGAAAACTAGACAGCTACATGTGAAAGAATGAAATTAGGACATTCTCTAACACCATACACAAAAATACACTCAAAATCGATTAAAAACCTACATGTAGGGGCTTCCCTGGTGGCTCAGTGGTTGAGAATCTGCCTGCCAATGCAGGGGACACGGGTTCGAGCCCTGGTCTGGGAAGATTCCACATGCCAAGGAGCAACTAAGCCCGTAAGCCACAATTACTGAGCCTGCGCATCTGGAGCCTGTGCTCCGCAACAAGAGTAGGCCACGACAGTGAGAGGCCCGCGCACCGTGATGAAGAGTGGCCCCCGCTCGCCGCAACTAGAGAAAGCCCTCGCACAGAAACGAAGACCCAACACAGCCATAAATAAATAAATAAATAAATAAATAAATAAATAAATAAATAAATAAATAAAAAACTCAACCTCACAACTCTCACGTTGTGCATTTAAAAAAAAAAAAAAAACCTACATGTAACGCCAGATACTATAAAACTCTTAGAGGAAAACATAAGCAGAACACTCCCTAACATAAATCGCAGCAATATCTTTTTTGATCCACCTCCTAAAGTAATGAAAATAAAAACGAAAATAAAAACAAAAATAAACAAGTGGGACCTAATTAAAATTAAAAGCTTTTGCACAGCAGAGGAAGCTATAAACAAAACGAAAAGACAACCCACAGAATGGGAGAAAATATTTGCAAATGATGAGACTGACAAGGGACTAATTTCCCAAATATACAAATAGCTCATGCAGCTCAATATCAAAAAAAGCAAACAACCCAATCAAAAAATGGGCAGAAGTGTACACACTGCTATATTTAAAATAGATAACCAACAACAAGGTCCTAATGTATAGCACAGGGAACTATATTCAATATCCTGTGACAAACCATAATGGAAAAGAATATAAAAAAAGAATGTATGGGGCTTCCCTGGTGGCGCAGTGGTTGAGAATCTGCCTGCCAATGCAGGGGACACGGGTTCGAGTCCTGGTCTGGGAAGATCCCACATGCCGCGGAGCGACTAAGCCCGTGAGCCACAATTGCTGAGCCTGCGCATCTGGAGCCTGTGCTCCACAACAAGAGAGGTCGCAATAGTGAGAGGCCTGCGCACCGTGATGAAGAGTGGCCCCCACTTGCCACAAATGGAGAAAGCCCTCGCACAGAAACGAAGACCCAACACAGCCATAAATAAATAAATAAAAAAAAAAAAAAAAAAAAAGAATGTATGTATGTGTATAACTGAGTCACTTTGCTGTACAGCAGAGATTGGTACAACATTGTAAATCAACTATACTTCAATTTAAAAAAAAAGAAAGAAAGTAAAAATAAAATAGACAACCAACAAGAACCTACTGTATAGCACAGGGAACTCTGCTCAATATTCTGTAATAATCTAAATGGGAAAAGAATTTGAAAAAGAATGGAAAAAATAAAAATATTTTTTTAAAAAAAGAAAAAAATGGGTGGAAGATCTAAATAGACATTTCTCCAAAAAAGACATACAGATGGCCAAAAAGCACATGAAAAGATGCTCAACATCACTAATTATTAGAGAAACACAAATCAAAACTACAATGAGGTATCACCTCACACGGGTCAGAATGCCCATCCTCAAAAAATCTACACACAATAAATGCTGGAGAGGGTGTGGAGAAAAGGGAACCCTCCTACACTGTTGGTGGCAATGTAAATTGGTACAACCATTATGGAGAGCAGTATGGAGGTTCCTTAAAAAACTAAATATAGAACTACCATATGACCCAGCAATCCCACTTGTGGGCATATACCCAGAGAAAACCATAATTTGAAAAGATTACATGCACCCCAATGTTCATTGCAGCACTATTTACAATAGCCAAGACATGGAAGCAACCTAAATGTCCATCAAAAGACGAATGGATAAAGAAGATGTGGTACATATATACAATGGAATATTACTCAGCCATAAAAAAGAAGATAATGCCATTTGCAGCAACATGGATGGACCTAGAGATTGTCACACTGAGTGAAGTAAGTCAGACAGAGAAAGACAAATATCATATGATATCGCTTATAAGTTGAATCTTAAAAAATGGTATAAATGGACTTATTTACAAAACAGAAATAGAGTCACAGATGTAGAAAACAGATATTGGGACTGACATACACACACTACTATATATAAAATAGATAACTAATAAGGACCTACTGTATAGCACAGGGAACTCTACTCAATACTCTGTAATGGGACTTTCCTGGTGGTCCAGTGGTTAAGACCCCGTGCTCCCAATGCAGGGGGCCCGTGTTCTATCCCTGGTCAGGGAACTAGACCTCGCATGCTGCAACAAAGATCCTGCATGCCACAACTAAAAGATCCCACATGTGGCAACGAAGATCCTGCGTGCTAAGACCCAGCAGAGCCAAATAAATAAATATTAAAAAAACAAAACTCTGCAATGATCTATATGGGAAAAGAATATAAAAAAGAGCGGATACATGTATATGCATAACTGATTCACTTTGCTATACACGTGAAACTAACACAACATTGTAAATCAACTATACTCCAATAAAAATTTTTTTAAAAAGACAGAAACAATAAATATCCATAACTTAATTATTGATCCATCTTCTCCCTTTCTCAAATTTCCCAAAAGAGTTGTTAATCACACTGTTTCCATTTGTTTTTCTTCTACTCACTCCTCAACCCATACTAATCTGGCTTCTGAATCTAGCACTCCACCAAAACAGTTCTTCGCACTTAAGAATTCCAGGTCACCAAAGCCAAAAGACACATTTCTTTCATTATTTTATTTGACCTCTTAGCAATAATTGGCATCGTGGACACTCTCTCCATCTTCAAATACTGCTCCCTTGACTTTCATGACAACATTCTTGGTTTACTCTGTCCCCTCCTGATCATTCTCCTTTGCAGGATCATGCTTCTCTATCCAGCCAATAAATGTTGGAGTTTCTCTAGGCTCTGTTGTAGACCCTCTGCTCTTATGCTCACCTATACCTGCTGGCTTCAATTATCACTTATTTGCAAGGCTTAGAAATTATTATCGGGCTTCCCTGGTGGCGCAGTGGTTGAGAGTCTGCCTGTCAATGCAGGGGACATGGGTTGGAGCCCTGGTCTGGGAAGATCCCACATGCCACGGAGCAACTAGGCCCGTGAGCCACAACTACTGAGCCTGCGCGTCTGGAGCCTGTGCTCCGCAACAAGAGAGGCCACGATAGTGAGAGGCCCATGCACTGCGATGAAGAGTGGCCCCTGCTTGCCACAACTAGAGAAAGCCCTAGCACAGAAACGAAGACCCAACATAGCAATCAATCAATCAATCAATAAATCTTTAAAAAAAAAAAAAAAGATATTATTATCTATAGCCTAGCCACTCTCTAAGCACCAAAACCCACGTATCTAACACTCTTTGCCTGGTTATCTCATAAAGTACCTCAAACTCAAAATGTCCAAAACAGAACTCATGAGCTCCTCTCCAGACCTGATCCCTCTGTTATTTTCCTCCTCAGTGAATAGCACCACCATCTATCCAGTAGCAGAAGCAAGAAACTGAGTCATCCTTGACTCCTCCAATCCCCTCTGTGAAATAATCCAACAAGTCAATTCAGTTTTACTTCCTAAATACTGAATTCATCCATTTCTCTTTGTCTCCACTGCCCTAGTCCAAGTCACCGTCATCTCCCTAAGACTATTCTGATAGTTCCTCTTGTACCTGACTCCACTGACTATTCCCTAAGCCGTTCTCCACACACAATTGATATTTTCAAAATCTGAAATAAAGAAGAAACTAAAGCACGGCCTAGGAGGTCCTGCCCCTGCATGGCTGACACCTACTGACCTCTCCAGCCCCGTCTTGAGCCATGCATGTTTTTTACAACAGGCACGGTTTCTTTCAGTCTCATTTACCCACTGTGTTCCTTTTGGCCTTGCTGTTCTGACCAAAGGGCTCTTTCCCTTCCTCTTCGCCTCACATACTCCTACCCACCTTTCAGATCTCTATGCCAACTCCTTAAGGAGGGAGGCTTTCCTTGACTTCAAGGGCCAGATCAAACCAGCCTATTACAGAAATTCTTCAAACATTCCTTTGCCTGCTTTTCCCCCACTTTTGACATTATTGCCTGAACTGTAAGCTCCATGAAGGCAGAAACTACCCAATTTTACACACTACTCTCTGCCTTGCACAGTCTGTGACACAACTTTGGCACTTCATAAATATTTACTGTGTGGATGGTGATGATGAAGACCTGAAGGTTCCTTTCGTCCACTCACGAAACTTAATTACATAACATTTTCAAAAATGTTAGTGATCAAGGACTCTAAGCTAGGGCAATACTCATATATTGCACCAAGATATATGTGCAAGGATGTTCACTGCAACACTGTAATATTATTAATCTGGAAACAACCTAAATGTTCATCAATAGGAGACTGGTTAAATAAATTGTGAAATATGCACAGCTTGGAGTATTACACAGCAGTTAGTATTACACAGAATGATCACCTAATTATATTATTGAGTGAAAAAGGCAAACTACAGAATAACATGAATAGTCTGATCCTATTTCCAGAATGAAAAACAACATATAGTTTGTGCCTGAAACGTATAAAACAAGGTCTGAAAGGAACTGTGAACAGTGGTTACCTCTAAGAAGAGATGTAGAGTGAGGGAGTGGTGTGAAGAGAGATTTCTACTTTTTACTATACTTACCTATGCATTGCTTTAAGTCTTTTCTACGTGAATGTATATTTACATTTTAAAAACACTAAAAGAGGAAAAGATTTAAATACGAAGTGTTAGTGAGTGCTGTAATTACAAAAGGGCAACATTCAGAATTTACCTTTGTAAGCTGAGTGGGGTCAAACCGAAGAACCTTTTGGTTACAGCAGGGATAGATTCCAGTGCCAACAGTACTTAGCGAACTTCCTGCAGTAGGATAAATCACTGTTTCTGAGTGATATTGACAATGTGAAAACTCTATACACAGAAAAGCCTGAATAAAAGAAATACGTAAAATCAAGTATTATTCCCACAATGAAATTATACATCTCAAAAATACTTCACTCAAGACCACATACTGTATGTTCCATCACATAAAATGTACAGAAAAGGCAAATCTCTAGAGACACAAGGCAGATTTGTGGTTGCCTGGGGTTAAAAGTGAGACAGGGTTGGGGAATGGCAGCAAATGGACATGAGGGATCTTTTTTGGGGTGATGGAAATGTACTAAAGTTGGATGGTGGTGATGGTTGCACAACTCTGTAAATTTATTAAAAATCAGAAAATTGTACACTTAAAGTGAGTGATTTTTATGGCACGTAATTATACCTCAATAAAGCTATTAAAAAACAAAATCAAAAACACTATTTAAGTTCATATGAATTAAATTGATCTTGATGTACATCTAATTTTATAATTGGTCAATCACATAAGAGGTTTTCCAATGGAAAAAACTAAATAAAAATTTGCCTCACTTATTCTTTGACATATTTTTTAAGGTAAATACTTAGCATCGGTATTAGTGACAACTATGGAGTAACCTTGAATCACTGGTGAAAATCTTATCGAAGTTTAATTATAAAATTAACAGTCATGTTTCAGATATGTTTATAAGTTGGTAAGATAATTTAAAGAAAATAAAAAGATCCTGAACACAAAAGCAAGAAAGGATAGTCTATAATTCAGAATTCTTAGTTGTTAGTTCCAATTATGATTTTCAAATAATAGTTTTTAATTAAAATTTTCTGCATCTGATAAAATCTATAAGGTGCACACTCATACAAAGTATTTTGCATACAAACTATTTTATGAGTTTATGAACTCTCCATAGTAAAATATTAAATATTATAAATCAAGACTCAATTTCCTATGAAGAAGGGAAAAAAATCCTTCAAATTTTCTGCATTCTGACATGCTAAACAAGCCAGGTTTTAGAAGCCCGATATCCTTGATTATAAGCGACACTCCATTGTGGGGAGGACCACTACATAGCTATTAAGTTAAAAAAAAAACAAACAAACCAAAAAACCAACCTGACAATATCAAGCGCTAGTGAAGATGTGGGGCAACTGGAACTCCCATACACAGCTGGAAGGAATGCAAAGTGGTTCAGGGACTTTGGGAAACTGTTAGGCATGGTAAATGTTAAGCTTACGTTTACATCAATCCAGCGATCCTACTTCTAGGTAACTACCCAAGAGAAACATATTCACATGAAAGCCTGTATGGGAATGTTTATAGATGCTTTCTTCATAATGGCCCCAAACTAGAAACACCTACAGTCCTTCGCTGGTAAGTGGATAAACATACTGTGATATATTCATATGATGGACTACTACCTAAGGCTAAAAAGGAACAAATTGATAGATACAACAATGTGAATAAATTTCAAATCCATTTTCCTAAGTAAAAGAAGCTAGACTCAAAAAGCTAAATACTGTATGATTCTATTTATATGACATTCTGGAAAAGTCAAAACTATAGAGACAGTAAACAGATCAGTGGTTGTCAGAGGCTGGGGTGGAAGAAGGAATTGACTAAAAATGGGCACGAGGGAATTTTTTAGGCTGACAGAAGTGGTTTATGCTTTGATTGTGGTGGTAGTTACATGACTGTATGAGTTTGTCAAACCTCACAAAAAGGATAAATTTTACTGTATGTAAATTATACTTCAATAAATCAAGCTTTTAAAAATTGTGGGGACATAGGGAGTCCACTGCTCTTCCTTCCTTCTACTGAAAATAATTACCCAAGTGAGAGAGGAAAAGAACTGGGGGCTGGGAGACCTGAGGGATTCATAAAAAATTTTATGTAGAACACTCTGGATTTATACATAAGACTAATTTGGAATGACTGTGAACAATAAAGATCTATTTATTCTAGAAAAGGATTTATTATAGGTACCTTCAAATAGCAAGCTTTCTTGTGCTTTTATGATAGACTTCATTTAGAAGAAAATGAACAAAACCTTTTTGGTAACACAATTATTTTAACAAGAAGGGCATATCTCAATAGTATCCTATCTGCAAGGGTGTTTCTGAATTTCTAAAGAAATTCATGGGCTAACAGAGAAACAGTTTGGCTGGAAATAATGAAAGGCAGTAAGAATTCTGTTATCTTTTTTCCATTGAAAAAAATGGATTTGATCACTTAAAACCTGTTGGTTTTATAAAAATTCATCAAGTCATCGATTGTTTCAGCAATGGAAATAAGAAAGAGGAAGAACCATAGTAAGAGAAATGAAGTCAGATGCAAGCACTGTTTAATAGCACCATCGTTTTGACACTAGTTTCTTAAAAAGATGTCAGATATTGTACAAACACACCCTAATTAAACAGCATATATCAAAAGAGGCTGCTCTCAATGTTTGCAGAGCAGGATATTAGAAAAAGACAAAACTCACCTGATAACATCTTGAACAAGTTAGCCAGTTGACTGTTCCCCACAAGCGCCAATATACATCTCTCCAAGATTTTAATTCTTCAAAAAGACTATTCAAATACTCATGAACATCCCAAGTCTTATCTCTGGGGAAAAGAGCCTCAGTTGTTATATTATTTTACACACAAGCAATATAAACAATTTGGTTTAAACAAATATTTAAAAATTTGTGACATATTTCCAAGAACATTCCCCAAAAGACGGCTGTGGAATGGACTACACTGCATGGCAGATAAAATTTCATTTGGGAGTTTGTTTACTCTTTTATTTTCCTGTGGACAACAGAAAAAGTTGTGACAGACTGAATGCCAAATTATTTTACTATGCTAGATAAAGGGTTACAAATTAAATATAGTTTGAGCAGGCTAACAGTTGGGACTTAGGCTTATGTTGCTAAATGGAACCTTTTATTCTAATTGTACATATTATAAAATAAGTTATTAATTATTGGTGATTCTAAACATTCCATTAATGTATTAGTTCTTTATATTATTTTCACAAGGCATTTTCTAGTAATTGAGTAATAAAGTAATGCAAAATCAGGTCTTGGTAATAACACATTTTTAAGTTATGTGATATAAACTTAAAAAAACAGGCAAGGCTTATAACTCCATTTGCTATGGTCATATGTAACAGGTTCCTATTTTTGTCTAAGTCCCCAATCTTTTTGAACTTTTGTTATTTTTGTCCTTAGTTCAATAAATAACAAAATGCCATCATGTTATTAGAAATTACATCTGTTTTAAGTTTAAGACATTTTTGAAAAATGTCATCAACAGCTGACTTGCAGGAAAATACTTTGAATAAAACAACAAAAATGGATATCAAAGTTAATAACCATTTTTTCACATAGTAATATTAATAGTTATTGCTGTCAAAATGGAAGTAATTTTCAAAAGGTAAATCAAGTCTCAAGATAAAAAAGTATAAAATTTGATAAAGGAGGCAAGGATATACAATGGAGAAAAGACAGTCTCTTCAATAAGTGGTGCTGGGAAAACTGGACAGCTACGTGTAAAAGAATGAAATTAGAACACTCCCTAACACTGTGCACAAAAATAAACTCAAAATGGATTAGAGACCTAAATGTAAGACCAGACACTATAAAACTCTTAGAGGAAAACATAGGAAGAATACTCTTAGACATAAATCACAGCAAGATCTTTTTTGATTCACCTCCTAGAGTAATGGAAATAAAAACAAAAATAAACAAATGGGACCTAATGAAACTTCAAAGCTTTTGCACAGCAAAGGAAACCATAAATAAGATGAAAAGACAACCCTCAGAATGGGAGAAAATATTTGCAAACGAATGAATGGACAAAGGATTAATCTCTAAAATATATAAACAGCTCATGCAGCTCAATATTAAAAAAGCAAACAACCCAATCCAAAAATGGGCAGAAGACCTAAATAGACATTTCTCCAAAGAAGACATACAGATGTCTGAGAAGCACATGAAAAGCTGCTCAACATCACTAATTATTAGAGAAATGCAAATCAAAACTATACTGAGGTATCACCTCACACCAGTTAGAATGGGCATCATCAGAAAATCTACAAACAACAAATGCTGGAGAGGGTGTGGCGAAAAGGGAACCCTCTTGCACTCTTGGTGGGAATGTAAACTGATACAGCCACTATGGAGAACAGTACGGAGGTTCCTTAAAAAGCTAAAAATAGAATTACCATATGATCCAGCAATCCCACTACTGGGCATATACCCAGAGAAAACCATAATTCAAAAAGACACATGCACCCCAATGTTCACTGCAGCACTATTTACAATAGCCAGGTCATGGAAGCAACCTAAATGCCCATCGACAGACGAATGGATAAAGAAGATGTGGTACATATACACAATGGAATATTACTCAGCCATAAAAAGGAACGAAATTGGGTCATTTGTTGAGACGTGGATGGATCTAGAGACTGTCATACAGAGTGAAGTAAGTCAGAAAGAGAAAAACAAATATCGTATATTAACGCATGTATGTGGAACCTAGAAAAATGGTACAGATGAACCGGTTTGCAGGGCAGAAGTTGAGACACAGATGTAGAGAACAAACGTATGGACACCAAGGGGGGAAAGCCGTGGGGAGGGTGGGGATGGTGGTGTGATGAATTGGGCGATTGGGATTAACATGTACACTGATGTGTATAAAATTGATGAGTAATAAGAACCTGCTATATAAAAAAATATATATATATCCCAAGTGCTTATAATAACTAATGAATATTCCCTTTATTATATGGAGAAGAAAATGAAATATTTTAATGTCGACTGTGCTATTACTAACACTAGGGTCAAATGTCATGTGTTTCTCTGTGTTTCTGTTTTAATGTTTAAAATATGAAATCTAACATTTGTAGGGTTTTTTCTTTAGTAAAAGTACTGTACATTTTTAATATAGGAAAAAAAGCAAAAAGCAAACGAAAATCATCCATAATACTATCACTCAAAGGTAACACCACAGTTAACATTTTAGTGAACATGTTTCTAGTTTTGTTTTATAACCTGTTTTTTTTCTTATTTAATTTACCACTAACGATTTTCTGTGTGAGTATATATTCTTTTACATTCTCAAAGGCTGCATATTAAGAATTGATTAGATGCGTTTTATATAGATATACTATTTTACGGATATATTTTTAGTTCACTTAATCATTTCAGTGCTTTTTTTACTTTTTCTTATTTATATAGAGCAATAAATGTCCTTATTAAGTGCTTTCACAAATCAGCATTACCTCTCTGAATAAACTCCTAGCAGTAGGATACTGTCAGAGAATATACATATATATTTTAAAGTTTTTGTTATCCTGAGACATTATACCAATTTATAACACTCTCTCCCTACTCCCCAGCTCAGGATGAGAACTAGTTTTGAACTTAAAGGGGAATTAAAAAGGACTATGCAATAATGGAATACTGACAAAGTATGAAGAATAAATTATGAAAAATCCAATTTTAAAGACAATTTGCCTCACTCACCAACCAAAATTTATCTGAAAGTAAATTTGGTTGTCTTCTCAAAAACACTTATATAATAGATAACTAAAATCTGTTAGTGAAAAGAAATCATTTTAATGGCACTGATCAGAATATCTTTCAAGATAAAATAAAGCTTTTACAACAACTTTGTTTTGAAAGTAGCACCTTTGTAAATCAAAGTTGGATCATGTGCAGAAAAGATATTATCCTATTCCTTATAAGAGTAGTTTTGCTTTTAATAAATACACTATTAATTCACATTTAAAAAGCTGTATTTTCTTTTCACTGCACCTTATATGAATGTAGATAATATTTCCGTGTTGATCCACATTGATTTTTCCAGGAATGCAAGGAATTCTTCTTTCTGTTTCTTTTGTTAAAAGTTTCTTACACAAACAGCATCTATAACACAAAGACACAATCAAAAAAACAAACAACCCAATTAAAAAACGGGCAGAGGAACTGAATAGACATTTTTCCAAAGAGGAAATACAGATGGCCAAAAGGCACATGAAAAGATGTTCAACATCTAATCATCAGGGAAATGAAAATCATGACCACGATGAGATATCACCTCACATCCATCAGAATGGATATAATCAAAAAGAACATAAATAACAAATGTTGGCAAGGATGTGGAGAAAAGGGAACCCCTGTACATTGTTAGTGGGAATGTAAATTGGTGCTGCCACTGTGGAAACAGTATGGAGGTTTCTCAAAGAACTAAAAATAGAACTACCATATGACCCAGCAATTCCACTCCTGGGTATATATCCAAAAAAAAAAAAAATACCCAAAAAACTAATTTAAAAAGATACATGCGCCCCACAATGTTCACAGCAGCATTATTTGTAATAGCCAAGATACGTAAGTAACCTAAGTTCCATCAACAGATGAATGGATAAAGAAGATGTGGTATACACACATACATATACACACACACACAATGGAATATTACTCAGCCATAAAAAATGAAATTTTGTCATTTGCAGCAACATACATAGACTTGGAGGGCATTATGCTAAGTGAAATAATTCAGACAGAGAAAGACAAATGCTATATGTTATCACTTATATGTGGAATCTAAAAAATACAACAAACTAGTGAATATAACAAAAAGGAAGCAGACTCACAGATACAGAGAACAGACTAGTGGTTACCAGTGGGGAGAGGGTAGGGAGGGGCAAAATAGAGGTGGGGGAGTGGGAGATACAAACTATTGGGTATAAGATAGGCTCAAGGATGTATTGTACAACACAAGGAATATAGCCAATATTGTGTAATAACTGTAAATGGAAAGTAACCTTTAAAAATTGTATAAAAAATTTGGGACTTCCCTGGTGGTCCAGTGGGTAAGACTTCACACTACCAATGCAGGGGGCCCAGGTTCAATCCCTGGTCGGGGAACTAGATCCCGCATGCATGCCGCAACTAAGAGTTCATTCGCATGCCACAACTAAAGGATCCCTCATGCTGCAACTAAAGATCCCATGTGCCACAACTAAGACCGGGTGCAGCCAAAATAAATAAATAAATAAATAAATAAATAAATAAATAAATAAATATTAAAAAAAATTAAAATTGTATTAAAAATTTAAAAAATTAAAAAACAACAACAAAAAAGAAGATACAAAAACATCCAAGAAGAAAATTTCAAATGTAGTAAAATTAAAGAATTTAGCTGCATTATATAGCATACCAAAGAAAAACATATCACTGTACCTGTATAATGTTGCTGCATTATTCTGAGAATCTGGATTCAAGTACTCAGGATCAAATAGTCTCTCAATCTTCTTACAAAAAAGTTTACTATTAAGAACAAATGAACAACAAATTAATTTTTTATATCTACTTTATTAAAGTTACTTGATAGTGATGAAAATAAACACTGACCTATCTGCACATGTAGAAAATAAGACTAATAAATCCTTAGAGAGCCCTTCCTTGGGAATTTATAATAAATTTTTAGAGTTCTAAGTAAATAAACCTACTAATGAGAACTGCCTGATCAAGAATCCATTTTCACAAGAAAAATGAGACAGATGGATATCTACCCCTCTTTCAGTCCTTTGTTAAGGAATATTCAAGACCGAGGATTTTGGAAATTTAACAATCCGGGGTCTATCAATAATTTGGTATGTGATCTTTGGCAACTTAACATCTTTGAACCTTATTTTCTCCATCTATGAAATGGGGTTAGTAATTTCAAATGCATAAGATTTTATGAGGGTTAAATGAGATAGTCCTTTTTAAAGAGTGCCAGACAGTATTAAACATTCAATAAATGTTAATACTTTATTACTATGCATAATATAATAATGTTCTGCATGAACTTTAAGTCTTTTAAGTATGTCATTAATTCCAAGTGTACACCCTGACTGTCTCCATTTTCTCTCAAGTAATGACTGCTATTAAAGGCCAATCTAGGGAGATGCAAGAGGGAAGAGATATGGGAACATATGTATATGTATAACTGATTCACTTTGTTATAAAGCAGAAACTAACATACCATTGTACAGCAATTATACTCCAATAAAGATGTTAAAAAAAATAAAAAATAAATATGAGCAACCCACCCCCCCCCCCGCCAAAACAAAATAAAAAATAAAGGCCAATCTGGATTTAGGATCCCGATTCCATTTTCAAGTATTTAGCTCTTGGATAATTCCCCTGTGTCTCATTCCCCTTAAGGACTAAACTCTTAGATAATTCCCTGCACTATCAATTTCTCCCACTGTAAGGAATCATCCTCATCCTGATCAGCATATATAAATATAATCTAGTATCTCCCTTCTTAAAAAAAAAAAATCCTTTCTTGAGCCTACCTATCTTTAATAGCTACTGCTGAATTTTTCTGCAATCATTCAGAGCAAAACATCTGGAAAAAAGTTGTTTAAATCCAATTGGCCACATTTCTGTTCTCATCTTACTCTACATGGTAGCAGCATTCCACACATTTGACCACTTAATCACTTCCTCCTTTTTGAAACCCTCTTTCCTTCTGCCTTCCCTTTGACCCCCCTGGCTCCTCCTCCTCAGGATCCTCGCTGGCTCCTCCCTTGTTGAACCTCCAAATGTTGGACAGTCTTTATCAATACTCTCTTGCTAACAGTTAGAAAATAAAATAAATAAAAATAGCATTTACAATAGCACCAAAAAATTCAAATGCCTAGGAATAAATTTAGTTAAAAAAGGAAAAATATCTCTCACTAAAAACTATAAAACATTGCTAAAATAAGTGGAGGGTTATACCGTGTTCATGAACTGAAAGACTCAATATTATTAAGATGTCTCTTTCCAAATCTATAGGTTGAATATTAACCCTCAAATCTGCAGGGTTGTGTGTGTGTATGTATGTGTATGACAGGGAAAGAAAGAGAAAATGGGCAGGCTGATTATAAAATTCATATGGAAATGCAAAGTATATAAAATGACCAAGACATCAATCTTGAAGGAAGGCAAAGCTGGAGAATTCAGATTACTAGATACCAAAAAGTATTAGAAAGCTACTGTACTTAAGACAGTGTGCTACTGATAAAAGTACAGACAAAGAAATGAACAGAACAAAATGGAGAATTCAGAAAGAGACCTCACATGTATAGTCTCCTGATTTACAGTAAAGGTGCCACTGCAATTCAGTGGAGAACATATGGTATTGTTAGGAAATCTCATTCACTTTCATGGTTTCAAACTTCACCTACTCTTATATTTCTATTTTAAGCCCTGACCTCTGACCTAAACTTCAGACTTACATATCCAACTATCTCCCTGCCATCCTACCTGTGTGTCCAAGAAGTATATTAAATATATTAAATAATCTTAACCCAAACCCATCTCCTGACTCCCCTCACCCCAGTCATTGCCCTCTCTATTAATGACACTAGCATGGTTAGTTGCTCAACCTTAAAACCTAGTAATTATCCTAAAATACTCTCTCTCTTCCCACATCATTCCATTTGAAAATCTGTCGAATCTTTCTATTAACATAGTCTGAATCCATCTACTTTCTTCCAGCTCCCCTGCCTCCACTCTAGTCCAAAGCCTTTCATCTCTCACTAGACTGCTGCACTAGACTTCTAATAGGTCTTGCTTCTTATATTCTTATAGTCTATTCTCCACATAGAATAGACTGAGCTCTTAAAAACAAATCAGATCATGCCACTCCTCTGCTTCCATTCCACCTAGAATAAAGTATACACTCCTTGCTATGACTTAAACAGCCCCTAAGTGCTGCTGACCTCATCTCATACCACTCTTCCCCTTTATACTAAGGCCTGTCTTAATAATTTTTAACATAAATCACCACTACAATCTGCTTATATGTGCCTTATTCAGAGTAACCAATTTAATTACTAATTTTTACCTGAGCCACTGGCTCAGGATATATTTTACTTCATTTAAAATAAAATGGAAACAGATTTCTAAATATATTCTAAATATAGAATTTTTACTAAAATGAAATAGAAATAATACATTTCTTCTAATAGGAACATTACTTTTAAAATTAAATTTAGGGATTTCCCTGGTGATCCAGTGGTTAAGACTCTGTGCTTCCACTGCAGGGGGTGCAGGTTCGATCCCTGGTCAGGGAACTAAGACCCACATGCCGTGTGGTGCCACCAAAAGTTTTAAAAAAATAAATTAATTAAATTAAAATTTAAAAATTACCTCCTAAACTTATCTTTCTTGTCCTTTAAATCATCAACTTCACTGTGTGTGAACAGATCAGCTATACGTGTAAGAAGGTTTGCATTAATACAGTTCATGTTGCATGGGGTAGCTACTATGGCATTCATATTTTTGTGGCAATACTGAATACATTGTTCAACCTAAACAAAAGCACAATAGAAAATGAATATTGAAGATAGTAGCATAAAGGATAATGTCATACCAATACTTTTCAAAGATAAGATTCATTAAAAGCCTAATCCATGTATTGCTACACAATAACTTAGTTCTGCCTATTTGGGTTAATCTACACTGTTCCAAAGTGGTCTAGCAGGCCAAATTTGTACAAACATAGCTAGAAAAATAATTTTCACACTTCTTAGAATATTTCGAACGATAATGTAATGAACATCTTTCATGACTGTGGCAGATATAAATTTTAGTCCACAAACTCAAGGGTACAAGATATGTGACTTCCTATAACTAAACTTAGTGATAATTTTAAGCCTCCGTTTCTCTGAGTGGCAGAAACACAATTTCAGTCACTTCAGGGTTTTCTCAGTTGTGTTGTGCTTGCTCGCTGACTTTCTTCCCCTTTCTTCACTGTGAGGTATATTTATTTACTTTTTGAGGTAGATTTGGGTTTTGGGGAAAAACAGCACTGGTTAATTATGCATTCTTCTAAATATTTTGCTATGGCATAAAAATCATCCTTTAGGGCTTAGATTTCAAAAATCAAAACTCAGAGACTCTTTTAGTCTCTGCTTTTTTTCTATAACCCTCCCTTGAAGCAATAAATACCAATAACTGAAAGGAGAGGGACTAAGGAGTACACAGAATACAGGGAACTAATAAAACTTCAAACAAATAAACTTCACATCTGTTAACACAGCAAAGGGGTATTTTGCTCTACTTAGTTTTACCAGAGGTTAAAAGCAAATATTCATTTAAATGTTAATTTAAACCACAAAAACGTATAAAAAAATTTGAACAATAAAGAAATTTATTAAATAAAAGGAAAAAGAAGAAAAACAAATATATTTAATGTTAGAGCTTGATATGTATATGTATATATTATGCTTTTATGTTTTATCAACTATTCTTAAACAACAGAAATGAGCATGTGGTTTACACATATAAAATTACATTTTTTAGTAGTTGGGTATTTGTTCTTAATTCGCTGAACTATAAATGAAAGACACAAATAAGTAAAACATGCTTAAACCAATTACTTAAATAGTAAAACAAATGTATTCCAATTAATTTTCATTTAATTTGGTTTCAGAGCAAAATCCCTTTTGGGGTAAAATTAATTCTGTTTAGTTTCATCTAATGCAACAGCTAACGCCTCCCTTGAGGATAAATTGTTTGTTTTATAGGCATCATATACTAATGATATATAGTAGCCTGAACAATAGCCTTCCCAATAGAACGAAGTACCTCCAAACACCAGCAGTTTATTCTAATGAATCACACTCTTGAATTAACAACTACTTCAGGAAGATGTCTTAGAATTTTCCAGATACTTGAAGGAAACATCAAGTTATATGTTAAATCAAGTATGGGTGAATAGAAGAGCTTGAATCTCTTTTTAATACTTACTAATGAATCCATTTTCAAAAATTCTGAAGAAATAAGAATTGAAATGACATTTCCTGGCTCTAAAAAAAAAGAGAGAAAAATTAAATTCTCCTTTTGATTTGTACCTCAATCTCCTTAGAACAGGCTCCTTCTCACCTTAAAAGAGGATGTTACTTTAATAAGAACAATTTAATAAAAGCTTACTATGGCTTATATACATGAAAGAAAGAAAACGCAATGTTAAAACTTACAGTATAGAGAAAATGCATAGTAAATTTGCCTGGAATTAGATTCATATCAAGTAAAGAGACTCCGGCTAAAGATATGATATATGCAAACTCCTTAACTAAACCAGGGAAAAAGATAATTAAAATTGTGAATATAACTCATCACACAAAAATGACAGTGAAGCTACTTCAAATGTGGTTCAAATGATTGTTATGAACAAATACTTAATTTAAAAGATTCTGAAAGATAATATAAAATTTACTATTGCAGAAATGCAAAATTACTTTCTAAAGGCAGACTTCGGAGGCACAACCAGGGAAAGGGGGATGCCGGCTGATGCTATCATTTTAGTAAAACAACCTCAGTCATCTCCCATGAGGTATATTTTTAAGAAAAAGAAAACAACTGTGATTTTTACCATTATAGTACTAAGACAATCCCCCTAAATAAAGGACTATGCAGGCAATGATTAAAATAAGTAATCCCAATCTTTCCTTAAGTAACAATTCTAGATTAAAGGTTCTCAAAGAGCAAAGGTAAAGGGAGGAAAGAGCTGGTGAAAAAGTTCCTCAAGAAACTATAATATAACCCATTCCAGTTAAGACACAAGGTCTGGATTATTAGCAATTTAATTAAGCATTTTGGTAGTTTTCCTAGTTAGAATAAAGATTGCTTTTATAAAAGCTTACATTTGTAGCCACTGATTTAAGGTCCAAGATTACAGAGACTAGTTTTGCACCACTTTTTTAACCTTTGCTATGTTCTTAAACATGCTAGATCAAACAGTAATTTTTTTCTCTCTACATATTTTGATTTTTATTTCACACATACATATCTCCATGGTCTGGAATCTCTGGGCTCTGACTGGTTGAAAATTTTGATTTAGCAATTTTGTAATTTTAAGGACCATTAGAAACCTTTTCTATTAATTTGGTCACAAAAATGTATTAAATTATGAACTTCCTCAGAAGACTTCTTATATACTGTCAGTATAGGTTTAGTTACTAACAAGAGTTTAGAAATATTTTGCTACTACTGTAAATTGCAATTCTAGTGCACAGAAAGACTTTATTAAACCACCAGTGTGATTTCCTATACAAGTCAATGCCACAAAAAGATTACTTAGTAATTAGTCTTCCGATCCTCTAGAACACTGGTTCTCAAACTTTTGCTCTCAAAACCCCTTTAAAAAAATCTTAAAAACTGAAATTCCTGGAGAGCTTTTGTTTATGTGGGTTGTATCTATCAGTATTTACCATATTGGAAATTAAAACAGAAATTAAAAAAATATATTAATTCATTTAAAAATAATGAACTAATTACATATTAACATATTTTATGAAAAATAACTATTTTCCAATAGAAACAAAAAAAAAGTGAAAATAACACTGTTTGACATTTTTTATAAATCTCTTCAATGTCTGACTTAAGGGAAGACAGCTAGATTCTCGTATCTGTTTCCACATTGAATTTCTGAGTAGTCTTTCTTAAAGGTTACTTGCAATGGGAATTGAAATCATATCAATGAACTTTTCCTATTCTGCTATCTCAAAATCCACTGATTTATCTTGTACTTTGAGTGGACCTTCAACCCATGCATGATTTTTTTTAACATCATGCATTGGTCATTAGGAAGATATTGGTTCACTGAGTTATGCAAATCTTCCAAATGTTGAAACATTTCATTGCACAATACACACACACACACAAAATCTCACCAGTCTCATCAGAAACATCTTTAAGTACTGAGGAATTGTCAAGCACATGCAAGCAGATACAAGTTTTCCAGTACTCTCTTACTTGAAAGCTTGAATTTTATCATTGGCAACAAATATTGTTAGTTGTTTCCCTTTAATTGACTGGTTCATTTAATTCATTTTCAAGAAAATATTTGTCTGGGGAGTTCCCTGGTGGCCTACTGGTTAGGATTCTGGGCTTTCACTGTCGTGGCCTGGGTTCAATCCCTGGTCGGAGAACTGAGATCCCGCAAGCTGCACGGTATGGCCAAAAAAAAAAGAGAGAGAGAGAGAGAGAGAGAGAGAAAATATCTGCCAAATGCCTAAGTCTGAATAACCATAACTTGTCAGCCATTCTTCCAAGTAAAAATGGTTTCGTAAAAAAGCAGCTAGTTTGCAACTCAAGTAACTGTACAAATGCTTTTCCTTCAGACAACCATCATACTTTGGTGTGTAGCAGGAATGCACTTCCTGTGTCATTACACAGAATATCAAAACGATGTATACTCAAGAGTCAAGAGTTAATAAAATTAGTAATATTTACTGCCTCATCAAGGATATTCTTAAGTGAAACTTTTTTTGTTTTCTTTTTTCCTATGAGCACATGGTGTTGAAGAACACAGTGACCACTAATACAGTGTGATGCTCCTTGCTTGATGTGTGCTAAAGCTCCAACAGTTTTACCCTCCATTACTTCTGCACCATCTGAACAAATGTCAACACAGAGAGAAAGACAAGCAACATCCTGGCATTATTAAGCAGATTCTCTTGACCTTGTGGATCCTCTAAAAGGATCTTTAGGACTCCAGTGGTCGGTCACTGTACCATACAGTGAAAATAGCTGATCTAGAGACCTGTCCATTTGCCATAAATTCACTATAATTGGCTTAGAAAGGGTGAGGTATCAGTTTCCTAAAAGGTGATTACTAATCTGAGCATAAATACTAATGTTTGAACAATTTTCCACATTTCATGTTTGGCCTGAAGCAACTTCCAGCTGACACAAAAATTGCACTACAAAATAAGCAATAGATTGTCTTTTACCTAAAGTGGGCATCTCACAATCTTTATTCTCCTTAGTGTTCCTTTTAACATATTTTATCAACCAGTTGAAAATGTGAACGTCACAATGAACTGAAATGTCCACCTCTTCCCAGCGCTGGGCGTCCACAGATAAATATTCAGCAAAGTACTTCATTTCTGATATCAAAAGATCTCGTGGGCAAATAAAATCTTCTTTCAAGTTTTTTGCTTCATCACATACATGGATCACCATGTTTGGCCTTCATAAAAAATGTTACACAGAAATGAAATTATTAGAATTTTAGAAGAGGAGCCAATAATATTGACATTTATTGGAAGTATGAGAACAAGATATTTTTCAAGGTTTTAACCACACATCAGTTTCACAGGGTCTGACATTCAGAAGTTTTCATAAGTGTCTTGCTAACCTGATCTGTATCTGAAAATTGACTAATTTTAGTTAAGCTATTGATTTAATAAAACAAATAAAAATATTTTTACTACAGAACTTACAATTTACAGGGTTTTAAAATTTATTTTCAAATTATAAGTTAATTATAATGTTTTTAAAAATACCAATTCACAAAGAAAAATTAAATTATACATTCTAATTCTTGTGAGGAACATAAAACAGCACTTTTACATGGTAATGGGTATGGGAGGGAGATATAGATTAAATACTAAAATTTTCTTACTATTAATAAATAGGAAAAACAGTTAAAATTATTCATTGAAGTATCAAAAAATTAGCATAGCTACTTTGTTTTTTTTTTTTTTACTTTGTTATTTTTAACAGCAAGAATGCTTGTTTCTAGGCATTCAATAAATATAAATTAGTAAATGTGGTTTAAAAATTCTTAAGACTACAACGTGCTTATTTACATATTTAAAAAACAATTTAAGAATAAGTTTAGATGATGCATCAGAAAGATTGCTTCAAAAATTATAAACTCCTTGAATGTATATGCCCTTGAAAATTACATCACCACAAAAAGAAACACTAGTGTGATCCACAACTGCCTTCGTGTCATTACAAAAGGAAGAGATTAGATAGGAAGTGACAGACTACCCTATAATATGAATTTAATGTGTGTTTAATTGAACTTCAAACAATTTTAATACAGAGAAATTACATTTGAAATAAAATTGGCTACAGAAAAAGGATTAATAATCAATGCTCTGTCAAAGTCAAAGGAATTTAAGTAACTTTGCAAGTTTTTCTTTCAAAGAAATTGTGGTCAAAATATAAACAGGTAATGGCTGGTATAATGAAGTATGAAATTTCTGTGGCTTTTTGGGCCACAAAATGAAATAAGATAATCCTAATTAATTTATCAGATAAATTTTTGTGCCGTACACAAAACCTATCAGTTAAAAATCTATGTGAGGGGGGGCTTCCCTGAAGTCCAGTGGTTAAAACTCTGTGCTTCCAATGCAGGGGGTGTGGGTTCAATCCCTGGTCAGGGAACTAAGCCATGTGGTGCGGCCGAAAAAAAAAAAAATCTATGTGAATAAACTAAAATTCACTAAACTATAAAAGGGTGAATTTTTTTATTGTGGTAAATACACACAACATAAAATTTGCCATTTTTAAATGTACAGTTCACTGGCAGTAAGTGCACTCATATTGATGTGCAATTATCACCACCATCCATCTCCAGAACTTTTCAAAAGGATAAATGTTATGGTATGTGAATTATATATCAATAAAGCTGTTATAGAAAAACTATCAGAACTAAAAACATACAAAGGAGCTTTTAGAGATGATGAAAATGTCCTTTATCTTCATTGGTTATATGGCTAAAACTCATCAAAGTGAATACTTAAATATGTGCAGTTCATTGTATATAAAATACACAAAACAATACAAAATTATCAAAACTTGCATTATATCGAAAGATGTATTTTAATTTTTAAATATTTCTACAATGAGTAATTATATTCAAATAGTTCTAAAACACACATCCAGTTTCTTTAATAAAGTTGGAGAACTAATGGCAGAGACTTTTCTTTGGGTTTTAAAATTTACTTTTCAAAATTTTATGTTAATAGATGTTATTTCTAATACTTACAAGATGAAAATGAATTTTTAAAGTGGAAAACTGTTGTCCAATTTATAAGTAATATGAATAAGCCATACGTTTACCTATCAAGCAATTGTTTATAGTTCAACACATCAACTACCCTCATTTCAATTATTTCAGCAATTGCATAATGTGAAATTCCTAAATTATGGTAACTGATATATAAAATTAGCAATCATATTTTTATAATTTAAAGTTGATATTCATATTAAAGCTTATCTAGCAAAGAACCAGCCTCCTACCCTTCAGATTCTTCAGTCTTTTCTCCACCATTATGAGTAGTACAATTTTCACTTTCTGAAGAACAATTCCTTGTGGAAGCTATACTATGTCTTCCTTAAATACAGAAACAAACACATACAAAAACAAAGGGGAGAGGTTAGCATTTCTAACTGAGAATGGGTTTTTACTTATTGAATGGTTATACTATAAATTCATGGTTTCCAAGAGTACTTAAATATGGTACTTTGTCAGGTGCCTTAATATTTCTAAAGGTATATGGAAAAAACAGTACGAAAAAAGGATCACAAATTGTTAACACTACACTGAAGATTTAAAAAATACTAACATGGTGTGAAGGGATGGGGTCAAATTTTCAAAAGCCTACATATAGTTTTCTCTTCCTGAAGCAAATTTTTATATCAATACTCTGCTGCTGTTGAAATTAAAATAATTCACTACACTGAAGATTTCTAAAACCAGTTATTTCCAATGAAGTTGTGGAAAACATCACTTCTACACCGCTGTTATGTCATCTGAAGCTACTGCTGACTCCAATAGAGGGGAGCTGTAGAAAAGACAACATGAGAGGCAAGCAAGATTCTCCCAGTAAAAAAAAAAAATTAAGTAAAAGGTACAGGTCAAATCCCTTTAAAATTTACAACATAACATAAATAGGCTAATGGACTGGAGTAGTAAATTTTGATACAGTAAAAAGCTCTTTTGGGTAATAGTGTTTGACCTGTACGTTAACATCTATACTTTTTTTTTAAATACAGCAAGACAAATTTCTAAAGCTCAGGAAAATACAAATACTAATAGATTTTTCTATTAATGCTTCTATTAGCCTTTACATAAAGAAAAGTTGATGGGAATACATAGTATTTTGTAGAACTGTCATAAGGACAAGCACTGCATTTTGTTTTTAAAACCTTACCTGTTTTAGAAACTGCATCCTGACCAACTGGAGTCTCCTGAAATTCTCTTTGTGTGCCAAGAAGCGAGGATTTGATATACGTGGCTAAAGTTTCAACAGGACTCTCTCCAGCAGCCATGAGGGGACTATAGTGGTTGTCCACAGGTGAGCTTCCACTGTTCTTCAGTTCATCAAATCTCTTTGCACACTGTAATGACATAAAGGAAGGAAATGTATGTCTGGGGGGTTTTAAATCATTTTTTATAAGTGAATATTAATCTCTTGGGTAACATCTAAAAAATTAGTGCACATTTCAATACATGAAAGCCTCTGACTTACTTTTTTCTTTTTTAAAATTCAGGGTAGTTTTTAAAAAAATATGCTTTAACTCAAAGGCATAATGTATTTATGCTCTTGTAGAAAAATGAAGAATGCCTTTATCAACCATATTTCCCCATGGTCTACGTCTATCATCAGTTGATAATTTTAATAATTTAGTTAAAAACTTGGCTTTTATTTTCACACTGAGTTTCCACCAGGAACAAGACCAAATTCTAACCTTCAAAGAAAAAAAAAACAAAAAGTATCTTATTTGTGACACTAGATTTTCTTTATTAAAATAATGAGTCTTTGTTCTTACTAACAGTGAGGTTCACCATGCACAAAATACTGTAGTAACACTTCACAGACACATATTTGGGCAGTTTGTTCTAGAACAGTGTTTTCCCTTAACCCATTGTTAGTCACGGAATCAATTTAGAAAAGGCCAGATTAGCAACTAAAAAAAAAGAAATAAAATACAATAGATTAGAAAATACCAAGAGTGCATTAAGTATAATAAGGCTAAGTAGTCCTTCATGAAAACGTCATTTCTAAGTGTGTACTACGTCACAACATAAAATGCGGGTCTTGGTCAAACAACACTTCCATAGCATTCATGTTTAAATATCCATCAGTAGCAACGTGGGTGGCAAATTGCATAGCAGACCAAGTAATCTGGGAGGTGCAAAAGGAGAAAAACATATATCATGTATACACATATATGTTAAGTGAATAATGCATTGGGTATGGCATCATTCATTTATTACACAAAAATTTATCAAGTACCCACTAGATATTAAGCACCATTTTCAGAAAAGATTGTTTACTAATAGTACTATAGTACTATTACTACAAAGAAATCCCTATTCAAGGCTTAGTCCTTTGAAAATGCATTTAAAAGACACGTAAGTGTAGGACTTCCCTGGTGGTCCAATGGTTAAGACTCCATGCTTCCACTGCAGGGGGCATGGGTTCGATCCCTGGTCAGGGAACTAAGATCCCACATGCCCCATGACACAGCCAAAAAAATAAACAAAAACAAAAACAAAACAAAATGATACATAAGTTTAGACTAAAATATTATACTCAGTATGTATGCCTACCTCTTTAAGCAAAGTCTTAAAATTAAATAAAAATAATTAATATGATAAATGAGAAACAAAATATTTTTGTATGAGGACTGAAAAAAGCAGTGATGAAGACCTGGCAAAGAAAAAAAATGCTGTAATGATTAGAAGAATGTACAGGTTCACAGGTACATCTACAGGATAAAGAATATAAGTGATTTAATTGAATCCATTTTTCATACAAAATGAGTTTATTTTCTGTAACAGAGAAAGTGGTTAGGTAGGCTTTTTTTAAAATATAAATTTATTTTATTTATTTTTTATTTTTGGCTGCGTTGGGTCTTTGTTGCTGCTAGCAGGCTTTTCTCTAGTTGCAGCGAGCAGAGGCTACTCTTCATTGCAGTGCGCAGGCTTCTCATTGCGGTGGTTTCTCTCGTTGCGGAGCGCAGGCTCTAGGTGCGCAGGCTCAGAAGTTGTGGCGCACGGGCTTAGTTGCTCCGCGGCATGTGGGGTCTTCCCAGACCAGGGCTTGAACCCATGTCCCTTGCATTGACAGGCGGATTCTTAACCACTGTGCCACCAGGGAAGCCCTAGGTAGGCTTTTAAACTGTAGATTCTTCTGATATCTTTTAGGTAACGCTTATAGCTATATTGGAAATTGAACGTAGATTTATCTTATTTAACAAAGCTTACAACAATTTCTAATACTTATGAAATATGAAAATTATGAAACCTGAATATTTGAAATGAACACATGATTGCTTAAACAAAAAGCAAGTGAACTGTGAATAATTTAAAGTACATTGTTAAATCTTCTTTTGTGTTTAAGCAAAAATTACATATCTATATGCAAAAGAAAGGTTGGACCCCCTACCTCACACCATATAAGAAAATTAGCTCAAAAGAGATCAAAGACTAAGTATAAGAGCTAAAACTATAAAATTATTAGAAGGCAATATAGGTAAAAGTCTTCATGACCTTGGTTAGGTGATAGTTTCTTAGATATAACACTAAAAACACAAGCAACAAAGAAAAATTAGATATACTAGTCTTCATTAAAATTTAAAACTTTGTACTTCAAAGGACACCATCAGGGAAATGAAAAGACAGTCCACAAAATAGGAGAAAATATTTGCAAATCACATGTTTGACAAGGGACTTGTATCTAGAATACATAAAGAACTCTTACCACTCAATGATAAAAAGACAAATAACGCAATTGAAAAATGGGCAAAGGATATGAATAGATATTTCTCCAAAGAAGCTCTATAAATGGCCTATAAGCACATTAAAAGATGGTCAACATCATTAGCCATTAGGAAAATGCAAATCAAAATCATAATGAGTTAACACTTCACACACACTAGGATGGCCATAATACAAAAGACATAATAAAAGTGTTGGCAAGGATGTGGAGAAATTGGAACCCTCATACATTGCTGGTGAAAATGTAAAATGGTATAGTCACTTTGGAAAAATTAGATACATTATTTCAGCTAAGGTAAATGCTTATCTAGAAAATTTTAATTCATCCTTTCTCCACTTTCAAAATACCAACAGGTCAACTTCAAAATGAAAAAAAAAAAAAATCCGGGAGATTAAGAGAACATTCAAGAAACTTAAAAAATATATAATTTTTGGGACTTCCCTGGTGGTCCAATGGTAAAGAATCCACCTTCCAATGCAGGGGACGCGGGTTTGATCCCTGGTCAGGGAACTAAGATCTCACATGCTACGGGGCAACTAAGCTTGCATGTCACAACTACTGAGCTCGCGCACCTCAACTAGAGAGCCTGCATGCCACAAACCACAGAGCCCACGCACTCTGGAACCGGCGCACCACAACCACAGAGCTCACGCACCCTGGAGTCTGTGCGTCACAACTAGAGAAGAGAAAACCCACACGCCGCAATGAAAGATCCCATATGCCTCAACAAAGATCCCGCGTGCCGCAACTAAGACCGGACACAGCCAAAAATAAATTAAATAAAAAAATAATAAATAAACCTTAAAAAAAAATATATATATACAGTTTTTTTTGTCCACCAGATAGTATAACAATATTGAAAATAAGTCAGTACAAACGGTCAATAGGATTAGATAGATCAATGGATTAGAATAGTTAAGTCGAGAAATAGATCTGAAGGTAAAATTTCAAACCAGTAATAAAGAATGGACTATTCAATAAATGTTGAGACAACTAACTAGTAATTAGGAAAAAAGTTAAAACTAAAAAAATTCCAGGGACTTCCCTGGTTGCACAGTGGTTAAGAATCTGCCTGCCAAATGCAGGGGACAGGGGTTTGAGTCCTGGTCTGGGAAGATCCCACATGTCGCAGAGCAACTAAGTCCGTGTGCCACAACTACTGAGCCTGCGCTCTAGAGCCTGTGCGCCACAACTACTGAGCCTGCACTCTAGAGCCCGTGTGCCACAACTACTGAGGCCCACATGCCTAGAGCCTGTGCTCTGCAACAGGAGAAGCCACCGCAATGAGAAGCCCGCGCACCGCAACGAAGAGTAGCATCCGTTAGCCACAACTAGAGAAAGCCGGTGCGCAGCAATGAAGACCCAATGCAGCCAAAAAATAATTAAAAAAAAAAAAATCCCAAGTGGAGTCAAGATTTAAATGTAAAATAAAAAGTAGTCCGCAAAATGTAGGTGACTTTATATTATACACAGTCTTCAGGTTGAGAAGGTTTCTAAACATGACAAAAAAGGAGAACATCAAAGTAAAAGATTCACAGATTTTTAACATAAACTTTTAAACATTTGTATACAAGAGACTATCATTAATAACTTATAGCTGAAAAAAAACTGAGAAAAATAAGCTAGATTAAGGGTTAATATATTCAATACATAGAAAACTGTTATTAAACTAGTAACAAACAAAAACTTTACAAACAGAAAAAGGATATGGAACAATAAAATATAAAACATTCATCCTTTAGGATTTAAAGAAAGAAATGAAAACTGTGGTAACATTTATTAAAATCAAATATATATCTATTTACATATAAATAAGAATTTTGAAAAGACACACAGAGAAATAATATTTAATATATAAAGTGCAAGGATCAGGCACTCAGCTATTTTGACTGGAGTACAACATGGATGACCCTTCCAGTGGACAATATGTAACAAAAGCCTTAAAAATGCACATGCCCTCTAATGAAGCAATTCTGCTTCTGAGATTATCCCCTAAGAAAAGAATAAGATATTTGTTACAGTGGTATTTGCAGTAGTCAAAAGTTGGAAACAATAGCTTAAATATCCAATAAAAGGTTCAATAAATTACGATTTAGCTCAAATAAAAGAATGACAGTATACTGTCATCAAATGTAGAACTCTAGCAACTGACACATAAAGATGTTCACAATATGCTACGTGAAAAACAAAGCAGCAAAGTAGTACATTTGTTACATGTCTTTAAGAATTCATATATGAATAGAAAAGAATCTGGAAGGATATATACAAGGTTTCAACAGCTTACTTTAGGTAGGGTCAGATTTATAATTCTGATTTTTCACTTGTTTCCTTGTGTGTGTGTGTTATGTGTGTGTTTGTATTCTTTGAGGATATGTCTTGTTTAGTAATAAGAAAGGAATTAAAAATTCACATTACTTAAAAATAGTCTGATTCACATTCAGTTGCATTTTAGTTAAAAAAATAATTTCTTGGGAATTCCCTGGTGGTCCAGTGGTTAGGGCTCCGTGCTTCCACTACAGGGGACACGGGTTCAATCCCTGGTCAGGGAACTAAGATCCTGCAAGCCGCACAGTGCGGCCAAAAAAAAAGTTCTCAACTGAGTGAATTTGAATATGCAGTGGACATTAGATGATAAGATGGAGTTATTGTTAATTTTCTTAGCTTTGATCATGGTACTGTAGTTATGTAATAATATCCTTATTTTAAGATGTATGCTACAGTCTATGAAGTATCGTGATGTCTGAAACTTACTTCTAAATGTCAAAAAAAAAAAAAAAAAGTTACATAAAGAGATCAAGCAAACACCTATTATTGCTGACTCCAAATAAAGGATATAGGGATGCTATACTATTCTTTTAACTTTTCTGTATGTTTGAAAATATTCACAATAAAAAGTTGGAAAAACAGTCAAATTCACAGGTTTGCCTTGTTTTAAAACCTAACATGTAAAAATCCAAAAGATGAAAAAGTATAGATTATGGAATGATAATATACACTTAATAATAAATTCCCCCATCATTTCACAAAGACCTATAACATAACCGAGGGCAAGTAATCCCTGTGGGTACTGGTTTTCTCAGCTGTAAAAGCAGAGGGTAGAATTTGGTTCATTCACTGATCCTATAGGTATTTATTGACTGTATATTATGGGCCAGGCAGTGGTGCATATGCTTCAAACCTACTGGGTAAAACCACTAATGTCCTTTCTACTTCTAGAAATCTGAGATGATTCATCCACTTTAGGGTTCCTTGTAACAGCAAAAAATTCTGATGTCAGTGTTTCTCCAACCAGGGTTCACAGATGAATTACCAGAAACCTAAGAGTTCCCTAGAAGAGTTTTTAGATTGTGAGTTTTGATTCTGAGGATAACCTTAATAAAATCATCCAGGTCATTAGGATGACAGAATATTTCCATGCATATTTGCTTTTCTGTTGTAAATTAATTGTAAATTAAGTTGGTACCAAGAAATATTTTAATTGTCCGTGGCTAATTTTATTTTTTTATTTTTTATTTTAAAAAATTTTTATTTAATTTATTTATTTATTTATTTATTTTTGGCTGCTTTTGGGTCTTCATTGCTGCGTGCGGGCTTTCTCTAGTTACAGTGAGCGGGGGCTGCTCTTCGTTGCGGTGTGCGGGCTTCTCACTGCGGTGGCTTCTCTTGTTGCGGAGAACGGGCTCTAGGCGCGCGGGTTCAGTAGCTGTGGCGCACGGGCTTAGTTGCTCTGCAGCATATGGGATCTTCCCAGACCAGGGCTCGAACCCGTGTCCCCTGCATCGGCAGGCAGATTCTCAACCACTGCGCCACCAGGGAAGCCCCCACGGCTAATTTTAATAAAGGGCAATGTGGAGAAGAAACCTGGTGTAGAGAAGAGATGTGTTAGTGCCAAGGGAAGGCAAGTAATGTCCTGGCACAACACACGGCTTCACGGTAGAGGGTTAAAGAGAAAAAAGTGGAGAAAGAGTAAAGGCTTTGAAGGGCACATGGCAGCACAGGCTAAACGCAAAAAAATTTTGTGCCACAAGAGGCTACACAAATATTTGCATTATAATCAGCAATTTAATTTCAGCAAAACACTATTACTTATCACATTAAGCTTATTAGTTTGAATTGTGTTGGTTTGAGTTTTCACTTGTGTCTATAAAATGTAAATTTGGTTTATGATCATATAGGTGTGTTTATACCCAGTATTGTTAGTGCACATTTAATTTCCACTATAATAATAATTTAAGTCATCATTGGGAGTTTTCAAGTTTTTTTTCCTTTAAAAAGGTCTGTACATTACTCAAGTTTGAGAAGCATAGCGTTAGCAATTTAATAAAACTGGATTTACAAAAACGTTATCTACCCATTCAGTTGTAAACATGTAAGATAAGTTTGAATTTAAACATACCAGGTGGGTTAATATATAATTTACATAGATTATATTTAGCCAAATTGCATCATATGTACGCATATTCGGTATTTATATGTGCATATGAATATGTAAAACTCAAATATTTCTTCTTAGTATAACAGTTATTCCTTTAAACTGATCACTTTTTCTGATTTCTTTTCAGTAGATATCTGAAAGACTGTTATTTACCTCTTTAGGTGTTAATCCAGGCACAAGCCTTGCCACTGATTCCCAGTTGATGGTCTGGTGGATTCCAATTAATGGGTAAAGGATCATGTCCAACACCATTTGGTTGTTATTGTTTAGGAAATTGTTGTTTTCTGAATATCCACGACTCATCTTTTGGAACTAGAGACAGAGAAGACAAATAGATTTATTTGCATCTGAAATCCAAATATTTTCAGAACATTATAAATCAGTTATAATTCATTCCTAAGAATTATCTACTACTACATAAAGAAAAGATAAAACTGACCTAAAATCAAAACAGAATATATAGCTCAAATCTCTTCAAATATAACAGTATTTGAATATTATGGATTGGTGGGTAGATAGATAGATAGAAGGATGGACAGATGGGTAAATACGTGATTAAAAAGTATGATAAAATGTTAAGGGTAGAATATAAGTGACGGGTATACAAGTGTTCACTATAAAATTCTTTTGATTTTGCCGTATGTTTAAAATTTTTCATAATAATATGTTGAGAGAAAAAGTTGAACACAATGTATCTTCTTTAAAAAAAAATCCTTATGTATGCCTGATCTGTTATTTTGATTAGCAGTTCATGGATGGTAGAACTAAACTAAACTAAACTAAACTGAAAAAAAAAAAGCTAGTTAAAAAGAATGATAATTTCATTGCAGTCCTAAGCCATATTTCCTTTATTTCTCTGTGAGTGAATGTCCATGCTATAAACAATCGAGGCTGAGTATACTTAATTTTGACTGATGTAATCAAATGAAACTTAGAACTAAGTTAATCTGACATTTTAGGATAAGCATAATCATTGTTACTGCGCATGTGATTATGAATTACATATGGTGGGGAGAGTATATCAACAAATGTAATTAGCATTGTTTTTATATGTTTGAAACATTTTTTGGAAAGTCCTCTTATTCCTTATCTTCAGAAGCAATGTGACAACTGGCCTGATAAGGTTTAACCCTTACACACACCCAAACACACACCCTGACTCTCATATATAAAAAGCCAAGGCACCTCCACACACATACACACATGCACTCACACCTGCAGAGTGGAGGCTTCGCCTGCTTCTTCATCTGGCTCCCCACCCTCTCTCCTACCATCAGACGTCCTCTGGTTTAATCCAGAAGACCTTGAATCAAGTGACTAAGGGTGTGTCCAAAATCATCAGGCAACAGGATGACCAAGAAAAAAGTCTCTAGAAGGCTTTCCTAATGGATGTAGCTCAATAAACATTTAGTGAGTCCCAACTATAAGCCAAGCATTGGGGATACCATGATAAATATGGCATGGTCCCTGTCCTCAAGGAGTTTACTAGTAGAGAGTTAAGGATACAAACAGACAAACATCATCTTAATATCATTTGTTGACAGCCAAAGCAGAGGGGAGCCATCAAGGGGCAGAGGAGGGACACATAATAGCTGTTGGTATTGTGGAGGAGGGTAAGACCGAGGTATCAAAAAGAAGCTACCTCCTTCAACCTTAGAGAATTTTAAGAACTTATTTACTGAGTATTTACTAGGAGCCTGGAGCTGGGCTAAGCCTTCTATATAAGTTATTTCAATTCTCACCACAACCCTATAAGATAGATGCTTTCCCCAATTTTACAAGACCAAGAAACACATTCAGAAAAGTTAAATAATCTGTACAAGGCCACAGAACTAATAAGAGGCAGATCAAAGACTCAAATCCAGGTAAAACTGACTCTCAAATCCATGCTCTTTCCATTATATTCTAGAAGGAGAGTATAGGGGACACAGCAGTTGGGAATGATGGCTTAGGGTAGAGAGAGAGTCTAAACATTTTGAAGTTAGTTACGATTCAATGAAACAATTTTGAAAGCTGTTTGTGAGGCAAGGGAGGGAGAAGGCTGTGGTATCGAAGAGAAAAAGAAGCTACTCCCTTCAAATTTAGAAAATTTTGAGAATTTATGTTGATTATATCTCAATAAAGCTGAAATTTAAAAAAAAAAAGAAATTTAACATTTACTGAGGCCTCACCATGTGCCAGGCATTATATATGAAGTCAGAACATAAATTTACAGATGAAAATAATGACAAAGATTTACAGCTAGTCATATCTATGACTTAATTGATGTTGAATCTGGGTTGGGAATATAATCTCCAAATATAAGCTGTTCCTATGGAAAAATATTATCTATTTTAGGACAAGAACTATAAAGCAAAGATCCACTGAGAGACCAGTATAGTGGAAAAAGCAATGCACATAGGAGTCTGAAGCTCTGGTTTGAGTTTTAACTCCACACAAGTTAGTCAAGGCAAGTCATTTGAAATTCTGCAATAAAAATTAAGTGCTGGCAATACCTCTACTTGACATCATACAAATAATCAAAGGGATTATTTTTGTGAAGGCACTTTGAAGACAATAAAAGCACCTCACAAATGTGATGCAACATAAAATAACAGTATCTACCTCCTAGGATCCTGCTAAGGATTATGGGAGATGTTTAAATGTTGGAATGCAGAAGCTCTCAGTTAAGTGTTAACTATGATTAGTACTATGTAATTTTTTACATAAAATACTGATGTAGGACATCAGGTGGCAGACATCATAAAGTTATCCTACATGTTTCTGCATGAACATTAAAAAGAAACAAAGAAAAACACTAAGCACTCTAAAAATCACAGCTTCCTAGCAACCAGAGAGGTACCTTGTTGATGGGCCAGAATCGTGTTGGGTATGGACCCTGGAGCCAGACTACCCAAATTTTTGTCCTGGTTCTACCACTTAAGGTATTATCTGGTTCTGATTACGTATCTCTATGCCTCAGTTTCCTCATCTGTAAAACAAAGAAAAATAGTAGCTAGCCCACATACTTTTGAGGACATATGGACAGTACTACCTGGCACATAGTACTACATAATGTTTGTAGTAGTAACGTTACCATTCCAAAGATCCTCAGATTAAACGGATTCAAAAAGATAAATGTGACAGATGAAAGGAGAGACAGCAACTTTCCAATGAAGTATGCTCTCAGCAAAATGAGTAGAAAGTCAGATCTAGATTCTTACCTAGTTTACCATTTCCAGCAGTACAACCTATGATTTCAGTGGTCTCGGCTACAACATAAGGAAAATAATACCTACCTTTGAGGTTATTGTAAGGATTAGATAATATATATAACACACTACCTGGCATACAAAAGGTGCTCAATAAATAAGTTATTATTGCTATTATTATTTTCCTATTTTGGCCATTATTGGCATAAAAATTTCCAAAAATTAGTTTAAGAACTGTAAAACAATGCCTTGAGACCAGTTGAAAATAGATTTTACAGAACTTCACTGTTCTCTACTTGTGTGCCTAGCACATCATCACTTTTCATACCACGCAATTTGAGAAGTATGTTAGAGGATGGGGTATTTTATTACAATTTGTTTGGGCCTCAATAAAAATTAGTCTGAAAGAGAATTCAGGGAAAGGACGTGGGTGCTGTTTTTTACTTCACTTCCAAAAAGATTCATTTAAAATTTCTAAAATATTTATTGTGGCCTACAATGTGAAGGCACCTGTTAGCTAATCAAATATACTGTTCATATAAAATAATTAAAACTTGTATGTGTATTTCCAATATAATACTACTCATTTATAATATATACATTTAAGAATAATTTAAACCATCTAAATGTGAAAAATTTTTTTCTGTTAACATTTTCTTTACACAACTGAATCATATCAAGCAAGGGAAAACTACCCAGTATTAATTCCAGTTAAACGAATGTTCAAGAAAGCATCCCTTAGAGTCAGAATGTAAGTATGAAAGGTATAGCATTGACGGATAACCCTTAATAAATTCTCTCAGAGTAGCTGTCACAGGGCACCCTATTCTGGAAAAGAAGTATAGACTTATCGAAAACTGCCAATAAGAAAAAGTCTGAAGCTCAAACTACACTTTTACTAGATCTACGCTCATTCATGATAAAACATGAAAAAGATGTTAAAGTTTAATGTGAAACGTGTTATTTACCAAAAATAAAAATTCTATTTGTTTAATACTCTACACTTTTAAAGAGCACACCTCATGTCCTCTCCCCCATTCCCACAATAGTAATTTAAATGTATTAATAAAACCAATGTAATTAGGACCAAACAGAGGTCCACGACTGGCACCTGTATTTTCGTTTTCTTTTTTCAAACAGAAAAAGGGTCTTGTAGACAGACTTTTTCCCCTAGGCAGAGGAAGATGGGAAGCGAGGGCGGCCAGTAGGGCAGGTCAAAGGCCTCTGGCATAACAGAGGGTGGGAGGTAACAGAGTTATTCCGCATTAGGGTAGAAGCCTTGTGCCCAGGCTTTCTGACCACGAATGAGAACGGAAGCAGCTGGCTTTCATCGTGAAGGGGAAAATAAAATCACAGCTGAAACCCAGGAAGACTAGATCAAAGCCCTGCAAACCTTCGGCCCAGAGGCTCGCTGCGCAGCACGTCCTTGGGGTAGCCCAGACCTTCGCGATCTCCCCGCCTCCCCCGTAGGGGCAGAAACTCCGGGAGCTGAGCGGGTGAGGGGCGGACAAAGGCGCGGGGCGGGCAGCTAGGCGAGGGAGGGGAAGATGCGGGGCAGGGACCCGGGGCGAGGCCGGGAGGCAGACGCTGGGTCTCCCTCAGCTGGTTCGCAGGCTGGACGGGCTTCGGGGACCTGGAGTAGGCACGGCTGGCGGGCTGCGGGTTGCGCGTGGGGGCGTTCGGAGGCACTTTGGGCGAGCTGGACCCCGGCCGCCAGGGGAGGAGGCCGCAGAGGGAACCCGCTAGCTGCCAGCGGTACCGCCTCTCGCCGCACTTCCCGCCCCCAACCGGCACCCGAGCCCCCCTCGGCGTCTCGCTCACCTCTAAGCCGGGGCGGCCCTTGCTGCGCCTCCGTCACCTGCAGAGGCCGGTACCGCCCGCGCCATGAAGCTGCCGCGACCACAGCCGCGACCCCGGCCGCGGCGCCCTCACAAGCCACCCCCACCCGCTAGCAGGCGACTGCGAGGTACCAGCTCCGCGGGGCGGGGGAGCGCGGAGATCGACGCCGCCAGCCAATCGCAGGCCAGCGCCTCTGCGGCGCAGCCAATGAGCGACAAGCTCCTGCCGGGGGGGCGGGAGCGGAGGAGCTGCGGCGGCGACTGGCCGCTGCGCCTAGCCTTTGCCTTCCTCCTCCCCGCCCCCGCCTCGCATTCACTCTAGTCGCAGTGCAGCGTGCCACCTTACCAGCGTCTTGTCTCTTAGCAACCAGATACCTCGAGCCAGAACTTAACGTGATCAACTCTGAGTCCAGAAGAAAGGGGAACGTAGGGGAGATAGAAGAACTCAGATAAAAAATGGCTGAAATTGTTGGAGTCTTTGGTACACCTGCTTAGGTAGAATGGGAAAATTGCATGATGTGAGCGACATCAAAAGAATCTAGGGTGAAGCATTGTCTTCATCAGGAGGCATCTCTTGAAAAATGTAAATAGCTCTGGGTTACACGTTGAGTTTTCATACATTAATATGTTCAGCAAGTATGTTATTGTGGTGACTACTGTTGGGAACCTAGTCAGATGTATAAAGTTCAGTCTTGTAGGGTAAATGCTACCGGTCAGTATTCCTTTTTTTAAAAAAATTTATTGAAGTATAGCTTATTTACAATGTTGTGTTAGTTTCTGCTGTACAGCAAAGTGATTCAGTTACACACATATTTTTCATTATGGTTTATTACAGGATATTGAATATAATTCCCTGTGCTATACAGTGGAACCTTATTGTTTATCCATTCTACATATAATAGTTTGCATCTGCTAATCCCAAACTCCCAATCCACCCCAGCCTCTTTCCCCCTTGGCAACCACAAGTCTGTTCTCTGTATCTGTGAGTCTGTTTCTGTTTCGTGGATAAGTTCATTTATATCATATTTTAGATTCTACACATGAGTAGTACAATATGGTTTTTGTCTTTCTCTTTCTGACTTCACTTAGTATGATAGTCTCTAGGCCCATCCATGTTGCTGAAAATGGCATTATTTCGTTCTTTTTGATGATTGAGTAGTATTCCATTGTGGAATATATATATATATACCACATCTTCTTTATCCGTTCATCTGTCGATGGACATTTAGGTTGTTTCCATGTCCTGGCTATTGTGAATAGTGCTGCTATGAACATAAGAGAAGCCATTTGGGCCTAAGCCATTTTGTGATCTAAGCGTGGCTTCAATGCTTGCCTTTGAACATGTCTCAGTAATTAATGATCTTAAGGGAACAAAAGGACGCAGGAACAGAGAAAGTACAGTGATAAAGCAGAGTCCTAGTTCCTCCTCAAGGGATATACGTAATAATTATACCTTTGAGTTCTGCAGGAACTAAGGCCCCCATCCAGGTGAAGGATGGAATGATGATGTTGACCCTCCTGACTTCAGTCAAGTAAGACTTGGACTCTGTTGACCTTTGCACCAATTTTATGCTGAATCCTCCTCTGCTCAAGCTCCTTCATGAATATGCATGTACCCTTAGCTTAAAACTTCCCCAATTTTGCTGTTCGAGAGACACTGCTTTGGGAGATTCCCTGGTGTTCTCCTTACTTGCTGCAACCCAGTTTTCGAGTAACACTTTCACACAAGCTGAAACTCAGTTGTGATGATGGTGAGCCAGCTTAAACCATGAGGGCAAGAACAACCCATACAGGATTGATTACAAAGCAATTAACAGAAGGAACCTGGGTCCTGAATTACCTTGTGAAGCAAAGCTGCCTAATAGGCCCTAGACTGCCTGCCTACCTGAGGAAAATGTTTTGTCTCGCTTACAGAAACTTAGTGTATTCCCTAAAAGAGAAAGTCCCTGAAAGTGATGTGCTACAATAACTAAGATCTAAGATACATATGGGATTGGTGGGTAGAAGCAAATTGCAGGCTGGTGACTCTTCCCAAATGTATTTTCACCTGTATTAACTTGAAAGGCAGATTATCAAGCCTATGGCTTTGAGGTAAGTGGTTTAGAAAAGGTCAGAATGTGAGTTTATTTTTGACTGCCACCTCTTGCTTTTAGCAAGGTTTGACCAAAAGAAATGAAATCAGTTAAGAATTAACCAATTTGCAAGCAGAGATAGAAGAGAATAGAGCTCTACTACTGGACTCCATCCATAACTGCTCCTGCTGTTGATCCACGTACTACCATCCATCTCTGAGGGATCAACTTAGGTACTTAACATGTGAAGCTTTTCCTCACCACTCTCCAAGAATATACATTTACAGAATGACAGATCTAGAAAGGATCCTTGAAAGATAACGTCTTCAATCTTCATTTTAAGGTCAAACAGAGTAAGTTTTAAGTGACTTGTCCAAAGTCAAAGGAGCCAACTCTTTAGGTTCAACGACCTTTGCCTGAGGAAGAATCTTTCTTTGGAATTGTGCAGAGTTCCTTCCTGAGGCCTTTTATGTGGAATGGGCAATTTCACTTAAGACTTCAATACACTTCCTGTCCTCACCCAGTCTAAACCTTTTGTGTTCATAAGATCATCTATCCCTCCCTTAGTTTTAGTACAGACTAAGTTGCTTTAATAAAGAGACCCAAAATACAGTCGCTTAAACAGGCCTCTGAAATGGCTGCTGATGGCTCACTTTTACTTCCACACCCCACGGAAGGAATGCAAGACAGGGTAAGGAATGCATGCCCAATACTTTTAAAGATATGATCCAGAAGTCACATTCATCACTTCCACTTCTATCCCAGTGGCTACAACATAACCACAAGGGAGGAGGCTAGAAAAGGTAGAATCCACTTGAGCAGCTGTGTAGCCAATTAAAAGGTGGGAGTTCTACTTTTAAATTACAGGAGAGTGAATATTGGTGGCCAATTACCATTCTCTACACAATAGCCTGGTTTCTAGGATTATATGCTACCCAGACCTCTTTTACTGACTTCACTAGAATCAATTTTTTTTTTTTTTTTTTTATCTGTTTTTTTGCCATGCCACCCAGCTTGTGGGGATCTCAGTTCCCTGACCAGGGATTGAACCCATGCCCCCTGCAGTGGAGGCATGCAGTCCTAACCACTGGACCACCAGGGAATTCCGTGAAATATTTTTAACTACAGTGAAATGTGAAACTAAAAAGGAACTGCATTATTACTGCAAAAAACATAAACAAGGAAAAATGTTTATGGATAAAAGGCAATAAAAATGAATGCAAATATCTTTTGTACTCCAGTTGCCATCAAATATTACTGGAGAACATGATTTAAAATTAAACATGACTTTCTTCGTGATAAGGCAAAGGGTTGTATAAAACAACAACAAAAACAAAATTAATGTGGAAAAGTAAAAGATAGGTATCTATAAGCACATTTCCTTCATCTGCCTTAAGACCTGAAAGAAATTAAAAAGGTATGTGTTGGAGGCCATGTTCATTTCCCAAAAATGTCTCCAATGGTTACTATATCCCAGCATAGAGCTTTTTTTTTTCAACTACCAAAAAGTAGAGGCCCCTGTTCACAATACCCACTTAAATTGATATGCCACATGCTCAGCCTGCAAGTCCGCCATCTGTGTACATATACATACATAGTCTACACATATGTGCTATGTGTGTGGCAGTTCTATGCTCAACATTGTAGAATCTTGACTGCTTACTCCTGAACAATAACTTTTCCCCTTGTCCCTCAGTACCTGTGCTAGTAACAGGTAGAGATAATTTCCCACTCTTCTAATAGGCTGCTACTAGAGAACATCTCTGTTCCAAGCGCACCGTTCCACCTGATCCCCTGAGCAGGTCCTTGGTCCTTAAAGACAGCTCCTGATTCAAAACTGCATCTTGATAACATGGTTATTAAGAAGTACTTATCACCTTTAACAAGAGCCCTTATTATATGCTAGGTACTTTGCTTAACACAGAGTATCCTTTAGACCTCTCAACAACTCAATAAAGTAGATATTATTTTGAACTTAATAAATATTTCCAAGTTTCAGTTAGAAAATGTGTTAACCATTCATATCAAGAAATTAATTTTTGCTGGCTTTAAAAATTTTGTTCTTTCACATACAAATGGAAAAAGAGTAAGGCATTAAATGTTTAATCGTTAATACAGTGGTTAAGGAGTGGGTTTTTCCAATCAATTTATGAGTTTAGTTGCCTTATCATATATGGTTGAACATACATGGATGAACAGTTTTCAAAGAATTTCAAAGAATATTGCCATCGACTATAAAAAATACATTAAACTACACTATTATAAATGTATCTGACTTTCCTTTGATGAGCCAGAAGTCACTTAGGAATCTTCCTAAATCTTAAAGCAAAAGTTTCCAAATATCTGTCTTAATTTAAGGACCTGTGAAGATCTGTGGCAAATGAGAAAAATAAGGTGAAATATATATGCTTGCTGGTTTATTAAGTTTATTAATAGAAATTATGCTTTGTTTACTTTCTGGTATTAATATCGTTTCTTCATTCCTGGTTTCTCCTCATGTTCCATTGGGGATATTGAGATTCCCAGTCAATTTCAATGTAAGGATTAGTTTTTATAAAGTAAATATTAGTTTTACAAAAAACTCTCCAAGAAACAAAAACACAGATATATTGGATGTTCCACAGTGTAAAATTTGAAATAACTGTTTTTGAGAGTCTGGAAATTGGAGGAAACTTCTACTTTTGGCATTGTGGTGGGCTACACGTGAGACTCTCTGGCTGAACAAGTAAGACTCTGGCTGGGATACGCACATTAACGCACTACTGATCTCATATGAAGTAGGGGGAGAGGCAAAATCCATCAAAACTGGTGGAAACTGCAGGCAGAAGAGAGGGGTATGAGTGTCCCGAGAGGTGGATACCCATAGCAACTTAGCTGTGAGGATTCTGAGCTTTGGCTCAGAAGTAGAGTGAGGGGGAGGGGAAATTAACTATCCCCTACACTTACTCAAGACCTTCAAGGAACGACTGAAATGGTCCCAAAATAATGATGCCTCTATTATACCAACAGAGGCAAAAGTGAATCCTCTGCAGTCAAGCCTTACTCAGTTTTGGCCTGTGGAATTTACAGATTAACAAGCAGTGAACTCATAAAGGGCACCATAAATGTGAAGAGGCCAGATACTATGTGTGAGAGTCAGCACAAGCAGTAAGCATTTTAACTTCCAAGGACTGCAGATATTTGAGTTCTTGTAGACATTAACATAGCATACTTAAATAAAGGGCATAATAAATGATCAATAATAAATAGGCAGCTTGAAAAAAACAACTTCTAGATACAATTATTGAAATATAATTAATTATAATTATTTAAATTTAAAATATAATTATGGAAATTTAAAGAAACTTCAGTGAATCAGTTAAATGGTAAATTAGAAATAGCTGAAGAGTGAATATGCAGATGCTGTATACATGAAAAATTAACCAGATTGCAGCACAGAGACAAAGAGATGAAAAATATGAAAGACAAAGATATGGAGGGTAGAATGAGGGCTAAACATATGTCTAATATGAATTCTACAGAGAAGAGAAAGGAGCTAATTGTAAAATTTCCAGAATTGATTAAAAGATGAATCCAAAGATCCACAGATCCTGAAACCAAATGTACGTTGAATAGAATAAATAAAATGAAGTTGCTGGGGGCAATTACAGTTTCAATTCTAATTATGTCATCTAAAAAGTATGCTATCTAAATGACTTGTAGTCTTTTCTCTGGGGCTTAATTTCTAACTGAAGCTTACTAAAGCTGGCTTTAAACTAAAACTTTAAGTATGCTAGGTTATGCACATATTATTGGAGTTGAAAATCAACCAAATTTAAACTACACAAAATGTAAATGATAAAGGGCAGTTTTATATTTCTATGGATTTTAATCTTAATTTATTATTGTCTATTAATAGTATAAGCCAGCAGTCCCCAACCTTTTTGGCACCAGGGACCGGTTTCATGGAAGACAATTTTTCCACGGATCGGGGGTTTGGGGGGTAGGGGAGAGAGATGGTTTGGGGATGATTCAAGAGCATTACATTTACTGTGCACTTTATTTCTATTATTATTACATTGTAATATATAATGAAATAATCATACAACTCACCATAATGCAGAATCAGTGGGAGCCCTGAGCTTGTTTTCCTGCAACTAGATGGTCCCATCTAGGGGTGATGGGAGACAGTGACACACGAAGTGTGTTGCTTATGTCCAGTCTACTCCGTAATCTCGTTTTGGTTGCTGTCACTGCAGAAAACCCTGCTTCACAAAGATAGGATGTTGGAAATGGAAGCAGGCTTTTCAGTGCTCTTGTGGCAATCTCAGGCTATTCCGCCTTGACTCCAATCCAGAACGTATGGAAATTTGAAGTTGTCTCAAACATACTTTTAAGGCCATCGTCAACTGCGATCTCAAGCAGTTGATCCTCTTCTAGCACAGACAAGGTCGATTCACCTGGCTTATTCACAAATGGGTTGTGGATCCATTCCTTCCCAGTTTGGGGGTCTTTTGTGGTTGGGAAGTAATGCTTAAACTCTTTTGAAAGCTGAGATGGGTGATCATGCACCAGCTGGGGGAAAGAAGGCCCTGGCTCAGTCTCTTTCAAAATCTCTGCTAATCTTTGAAACATGTCAAAAATCCCAATGTTCACTAGTTGCCCCCATAATTCCAGTTTGGCTTTGAATGCAGCCACATTATCTGCACACTTGAATACAGTTGTCGTTCTCCCCTGAAGTGACAGATTGAGTTCATTGAGCAGGTTGAATATGTCACACAAGCAAGTTTTGCGACCCATTCTGTGTCACTGAAATGTGCTGCCAGTGGTGACTGTTCTTCTAAAAGAAATCTCTGGAGCGGCTCTTGTAACTCAAAAACCCTGGCCAGTGATCTACCTTTAGAAAGCCATCTCACTTCTGTGTATGAGAAGACGTGTGTGCTCTGGGTCCATCTCCTCACAGAGCTGCACAAACAGACGTGAGTTAAGGGCATGTACTTTAATGTGGTTGATAATTTTAATCACATCCTGCAAAACGTTGTTAAGTTCAGGTGAAATTTTTCGACTAGCCAGCATTTCTCTATGGATGACACAGTGCGTAGACTCACTTTCAGAAGCGACCTCTTTGACCTGAGTAGTGAAACCACAAAGCTGTCTAGTTATGGCAGCCCCTCCATCCGTGCATATACCAACACAAAATGACCAATTCAGTTTTCCTGTTATGTAATCATTCAAAGACTTGAATAGTTCTGCAGCTGTGGTGTTGGTTGACAACACCACAAAGTGCACATAACATATCCTCATGCACATCCTCCTGAAAAAATATCACACAAAAACAAGCACTGTTGCCTTGTTGTCAACATTGGTAGACTTGTCAACCTGGATTGTGTACCACGGTGACTCGTTAATCCTCTCTAACAATTGTGTCTCAATATCCTCTGCTATTTCATCAATTCGTCTAGTTATGGTGCTAGCCAAAAGAGGAACACGTGCCACCTTTTGAACTGCAGTCTCTCCTAAAATTTCACAACAAATGTCCTTAGCAGCAGGCAGAATCAACTCTTCACCAATGGTAAAGGGCTTCTTAGCTTTAGCAAGGCGGTTAACCACTAAGAATGATGCTCTCGGGACTTCCCTGGTGGCACAGTGGTTAAGAATCCACCTGCCAACGCAGGGGACACGGGTTCAATCCCTGGTCCGGGAAGATCCCTCATGCCGCAGAGCAACTAAGCTCGTGCGCCACAACTCCTGAGCCCGCGTGCCACAACTACTGAAGCCCACACGCCTAGAGCCCGTGCTCCACAACGAGAAGCCATTGCAATGAGAAGCCCGCGCACCACAACAAAGACCCAACGCAGCCAAAAATTTAAAAATTAATTAATTAATTAAAAAAAAATGATGCTCTTAGTGCAGACACATTTGATGAAGTGGTGGCCTTCAATAATTGCTTCTGTTCTTTGTGTTCACTTTTTTTTCTTTTGAAAAACTCCAAAGGCTTGTCTTTTAATGCAGGGTGCTTGGTCTCTATGTGGCGAAGCAGTTCTGAAGGTTTCATGGCTTCGTTGACAGCCAGTCGCCACATATTATACAAAGTGGGCTTGGAGAATGTGAATCACCTGTTGCAATGAACCCGTAATTTAAGTACGACTCTTGGTATTTTCTTTTAAATGCAGCTTTCTTTTTGTTGGCAGTCTTAGAGTCTTCTGCTGTCTCATCACTGGGTCTTTCTCCCTTTTCAAAGAAGCTCTCCAGCGACGTTTGTTTTTTTACTCATTTTGGCTAGGGTTAGCTTGTGGACTTACCAAAACTGTGACCGAGACAAGTGCGCAGCGTGGGAAAGAGGTGTGCATGGAAGTGGTAAATAAAATAATGGGCAGGGTTCTTCCCTGGTGGCGCAGTGGTTAAGAACCCGCCTGCCAATGCAGGGGACACAGGTTTGATCTCTGGTCTGGGAAGATTCCACATGCCGTGGAGCAACTAAGCCCATGTGCCACAACTACTGAGCCTGCATGCTGCAACTACTGAGGCCCACCTGCCTAGAGCCCGTACTCCACAACAAGAGAAGCCACCGCAATGAGAAGCCCGTGCACATTGTAAGGCAATTATACTCTAATAAAGATGTTAAAAAAAAAAAAAAGAAGCCCGTGCACTGCAACGAAGAGTAGCCCCTGCTCGCCGCAAGTAGAGAAAGCCTGTGTGTGCAGCAACAAAGACCCAACGCAGCCAAACAAAAAAAAAATGGCAGGCCATGTGTGGACTAAAATTAGTGTCAGATTCTGATTTAAAGCCTGCCACCAGATGCAGCTGTACAACTGAAGTACATCAACTCACTTGCCACTATAAAGCCTGCCACCAGATGCAGCTTAATTGTCACTTGCCACTCACTGATAGGGTTTTGATATGAGTCTGCAAGCAATTGATTTATTATGGTCTCTGTGCAGTCAAAACTCTCTGCTAATGATAATCTGCATTTGCAGCTGTTCCCCAGCGCTAGCACCACCGCCTCAGCTCCACCTCAGATCATCAGGCATTAGATTCTCATAACGAGCGTGCAGCCTAGATCCCTCATATGCGCAGTTCGCAGTAGGGTTTGCGCTCCTATGAGAATCTAATGCCGCTGCTGATCTGACAGGAGGCGGAGCTCAGGTGGTAATGTGAGTGATGGGGAGCGGCTGTAAATACAGATGGAGCTTCGCTTGCTTGCTTGCTGCTGCTCACCTCCTGCTGTGCAGCCCAGTTCCTAACCCCTGGTAGAAGCAACAAAACATTGATGAATTATAAATATCTAGGGAAACATTGCATACTTAGCTAGTAGTTATGAATTTAAGCCATTAACTTACCTTGCACTGTTTGTCATTTACTATTAACATTAGTGTTAATTTCATAACAGTCGTATATGCTCTTTTTATAGTGAAACGTTTTGACATTAATGAGAGTATTAGGAACAGGTAACTACTATGATTTATCCACTCATTCTTTCAATATAAATGAATGCCTAAATTTGCCAGGTAGTTTCAAGTATGGGGATGCAGGAGGACACAAAGCAATATATGCTGCAAAGAAAAAAGGCAGAAGGATAAGGGAATGCAGAGGGAGAAGGAAAGGGTTGCAGTTTAAAATAGAGTGACATGGATGGGCTCACTGAGAAGATGACTCTTGGGCAATGACCAGAAAGATGCAGAAGAGGGCCGTGAGGATATCTGGGAGAAAAGGGCTCCAGACACAAGAAAAACTATGTGCAAACCTCCTATGGAAGCATGCCTACAATATTCAAATAACTACAAGGGGGCCAATGTGACTCCTGGGAGGAAAGTAGAAGGCAAAGAGCAGAAAGGGTCAGATAGCTTAACACCATGTAGACCACTATAAGGACTTCGAGTTTTTACTGAGTCAAATGTGAAGCCACTGGAGAGTTTTTAGCAGAGGAGTGTTGTATTATGACTTAGATTTTTTAAAAAAAGGATCACTCTGTTCCTGTCTTGACAACAGACTATAGGTCTGGTGAGGTAAAGGCAGAAGCAGAGCCACAAGTCATAAGGCTATTACAATAATCTAGGCAAGCAATGATGTGGCTTAGACCAGAGAGAGGGCAGTGGAGATGGTAAGTGGCTAAATGCTGAATATATTCTAAAGTTACTACGAACAGGATTCCCTGATACATGTGGGGTATGAATGAAAAAAAGAAAGGATTCCAAAATTTTTGGCCTAAACAAACGGAAAGATGGAGTTGCCATTTAGTGACACATGGAAGAGAATGAAGGAGAAACAGGTTTTGAAGGAAACATCAGGATTTTTAAGCATACTTAACCTAAGATGCCTAGTAGATAGATACCAAGTGGAGATAGTGAAGTGGCAGGTGGATATGATTTTGGAATTCAAATAAAAGATGAGGCCTGAAGAAGGCCTGAAAAATTTTGTAATCAAAACATATGGTATTTTAAGTCACCAGACTGGATGAGATCATCAGGCAAGTGAGTATACAGTAGTGGTCCAAGGTCTAAACTCTGAGGTCCAACATTTAGAGGTAGGGAATATGAGGAGAAACCAGCAATGAAGACTGAAAAGAAGGGTTCAGTGATATTGCAGGGAAACCAGGAGAGTATGGTGTCCTGGAAGCCAAGGGAAAAAAGATTTTCAAGGAGGAGGAAGTAATCAACCATGCCACCTTAAGTCAAGTAGAACGAAGACTGAGAATTGGTCACTGGAAAGCAGTGTAATGGTCACTAGTGACCTCAACAAGAGTTTTTTTTTTAAATGAATGAATGAATGAATTAATTAATTAATTAATTTATTTATTGTTGGCTGTGTTGGGTCTTTGTTGCTGTGTGTGGGCTTTCTCTAGTTGCGGCGAGTGGGGGCCACTCTTCGTTGCAGTGCGCGGGCTTCTCGTTGTCGTGGCTTCTCTTGTTGCAGAGCACGGGCTCCAGGCACACAGGCTTCAGTAGTTGTGGCACGTGGGCTCAGTAGCTGTGGCTCGCGGGCTCTAGAGCTCAGGCTCAGTAGTTGTGGCTCACGGGCTCTAGAGCTCAGGCTCAGTAGTTGTGGCGCACGCGCTTAGTTGCTCTGCGGCATGTGGGATCTTCCCAGACCAGGGCTCAAACCTGTGTCCCCTGCATTGGCAGGCAGACTCTTAACCACTGTGCCACCAGGGAAGCCCAACAAGAGTTGTTTTGATGGGGGTGGCGGTGGTGGGAAAAGCCTGTTGAATTGAGTTCAACACAGAACAGGGGCGGTATGGAGGAATGAATGGGCAGCACTATGGATAACTCTCTCGAAGGTATATAACACATGGTTGCAGAAAACCACTTTGTTTTCTAGTTAAATACAAGAGATTATTCACCTTGTTCTCCTTTCCCCTCAAAATCTCCCCCAAAATGACAAAAAAAAAAAAAAAGAATGCGAGGTATTAAACAACCAGGACAAAGCATAAAAGACAACGTTTTTTTGTTTGTTTTTGTTTTTTGGCCACACCGCACAGCATGTGGGATCTTAGCTCCAGGGATCAAACCTGCACCCCCTACATTGGAAGCATGGAGTCTTAACCACTGGACCACCAGGGAAGTCCCAAGAGAAGACAACAATGAATGAGACTTTCAGAAGCAGTAAGAAAGCAAATGGATGTTAGGTAACTGACTTAGCAGAGGGGATGAAATTATACCAAAGACTGGGATTCTGACAACTAAGACTGTTTACACTGCAGAACTCTTGAAAGGCTCAGCACTTTGAAAGCATTAGGCACCACTCCTTTTAGCCAGGTACAGTACATAGAAACTAGGCAAATAAAAAAGCAAGGCAATGTCAACACCAGGAAAACCAGAGAGTTACATAAGAAATGAACAACAGAGAAGAAAGAAACAATATTTACATGGTCACAATAATGCAAACATTTTCACTGACTTGACTAAAAGTTAAAATAATATTAGGAAGATGGGTAAGAGGAAGTGTGGGATAGTAGTGTAAGGTAGCCAAATCCTCCATGGAAGGGGGTGGGAAGGAGAGGGTAATAGATAACTTTTAAAGTTGGTAAGTCAAAATAGTGAGATGACCACATTATTTAGAAATAAGAAGATAAAAACAGATTAGCAAGGAGTTAAATGTGGTTGATTCTGGGATCAGGACTCTGGAGTGAGGCAGGTGACTACTTTATTTCCTTATGTGTTTTTAATCACAATTTGATTTTTTAAAACCATGTGATTATTAGTTTGATGGTTAAACACGTAACTGAATGGATAAAACATATATAGGAATTAAGGATAAATAGTAACCTCAGACAAGTTATTTGTTCTACTAGGCAAATATTCAAAATAAAAAATTAACTGGAATAAAAAACTCCAAGTGATACCAACAAGTGAAAGAATAGGGGCAGGGAGACAATAGGAAAAGTGTCTGCAGAAAGCAGGGAGGATGATAGTGTGCCAACATCCTTGTGTTATTGTAAGACTCCAACACTGGTAACTTTAAACGCTGGTAGAGAAAAATAATCATAATCATGGGTTAGAAGTAACCACAACGAGAATAAAAATAGAATGTACAGCTTCCAAACCTGCAGAAAGAAATCTATAAAAAAAAGAAACAGAAAGCATGCTAAGTACAAAACTTATAGTAAGGTAGCAAAAATATACAAAGTAACAACTGATAAAACCATGAGACTATATCAACAACTGGAGATTTTTAAATATATTTCTCTTAGAAACAGCAGAGACCCCCCCCAAAGCAAATATGAAGACAAATTTAAAATATACATTCACTTTAACATACTGTACAATCTAACATAATTCCCTACTCCATTTTTTCACATGGAAGTATTTCTCTAGAATAACACTGGTGCCTCTTTCTCCCTCCTTCTCTCCCTATTTTACTAACAGCTTCTTAGGGAAGGAGTGATTTAGCTGATTGGCGAGTTTGGAAGGAGAAACTATACACATGCAGTTTTCCATTCTCTCTCTACTCTCATTGGAGCTGCCTGCCTACCTACAGTTAAAGTGCTTTCTGTTCTGTTTTCCTGACCATTCTGTAAGTTTGGTGGGTCACTCTACCTGAGACTGGATAGGAAGTTTAATTTAGGGAAATATTAGCAAATCGTATGTCATGCGTTCCAAACTACCTTTAACACAAAGTTCACCGACAACAAGCCCTCCCTATCTGCTCAAAGTCTTCAATCAGCTGTTCAAACTCTTATTCTTAAATATAAGCAGGCAGCCAAAGTTCAGCAGAAACCTGAGGAAAATCTTTATTGTGATAGAGATAAAACATAAACACACACACACACACACACACACACACACACACACACACAGTAACACAGGGGAAAGAAAAGACTATGTAGGAAAATGGAAACTTCAAAACAAAGTAATTTAGGGACTTCTCTGGTGGTCCAGTGGGTAAGACTCCAAGCTACCAATGCAGGGGGCCCAGGTTCGATCCCTGGTCCGGGAACTAGATCCCACATGCATGCCACGAGTAAGAAGTCCACATGCTGCAACTAAAAGATCCTGCATGCTGCAACTAAGACCTGGTGCAGCCGAAATAAATAAATAAACAAATAAAAAACAAAGTAATTTACAATCATTAATGTCCTCGGATGGATCCTACAAGCTTCTAGAGAGGAAAACAAAAACAAAAACAAAATAGAGCACATATAAAGGATCAAGAATCAGAACAGCTTCAGCCTTCTCAGTGGCCACAATGGAAGCTAGAGACAACAGAGAAATCCCTTCACATTTTTAAAGAAAAACAACTGCAAACTTGGAGTTCTATATCCATACTATTATTCAAATTGAGATTAGAATTAAAGACATTTTCAGACATTCAAGGACCCACATTTTACCTCCCATGCAGCCTTTCTCAGGAAGCCTTTACTCCAAGAGAGTAAACCAAGAAAGAGGCAAATGTAGGGTACAGAAATAAGAAAGATCATAGGACTCCTCAGGAAAATACAGAACCCGGGGTAATTGTGCACCAGGCAAAGAGAGCAGCCAGTTCAGATTTGTGCAGAATGACTCAAGAGACTTCAACTGATGTTTTCTTACGGTATACCTTATTTTTAAGAAATCTGACAGTGCCTGGGTGAGCCTGGCCTAGCTTATTAGCTGTACTTGGCTTGCGAGACCATGTGCTGATGGTCTAGCTCTTTCCTTCTGCTCCCTGGATCTTTTGAGAACACACAAGTGTTCTGCTTTGACCTACTCCTGAGTGCTGAAGGATAGCCATAAGGAGCTTAAAAGCGGAAAAGCCTAAGCAGCCCACTCCTCCTGTGTCACAGGCAGTATCCAGCTCTAGGAGCTGGCACATATTTCAAAATACATAAACTGTGGATAACCCTGTTTCCCAATATTTGCTCAGGGCCTTGCCCAATTACTTTCTCCAGAAACGGCTCTTGTAAAATTTCAGAGACAATGAAGCCAGACTATGACCCAGTGCCTCTTTTCAGCTTATCTTCTGGGACACCTCAGCAAACAGTGGCAATTCTGCCTTCTGAATATAGTTACATTTCTGCATGATACCCCACTTTTATATTAATCATCTTCCATGCTCATTTATATGTGTATTTTTGATAAAACAAATTATTTCATTGAAAAAAATAACATCAAGTAGGAATGCAAGAATGGTTCAATACCAGAAAATCAATGTTGTACTCTATATTACTATTACTAAAGGTGAAAAATCAAAAGATCATCTAAACAAAGGCACATTTAAATTATCAATAAAAGGGAACTTCTTTTGATAAAGACTAACTAGCATAAAACTCCAGCAAACATCACATTTAATAAAGCAACTTTAGATTCTGAAGTAGAAATAAGATAAAAATGCCAGCTACCGCAACTACTGTCAAATACAGACTGGCAACCTGGCTGAAACAATAAAGAGGAAAGAAAGGTATAAGGACTGAAAAGGAAGAAATAAAACTCATTATTTGCATTTGCACTTAGATAGACAACCAAAGAGAATCAATAACTTTAGAACTAAAAAGCATTCATCAAAGCTGGAAATACAAGATGAACATCAAGTTCAACATATTTCTCTGATCAGAAATAATAGGATACCATTTTCAATGGCAATGAAAAGTATGAAGTACCTAGGAATTAGCCAAAAAAACAAACGAATAAAAAACCCATAAACACATGATGTCCAGAATAAATGAAGAGAAAAATTATGTTCACAAATGTGATGATTTGACCTTGTAAAAATGTTAATTCTAAATTAATCTGCAAATTCAACTCAATTCCAATAAAAATCTCAGCAGCTTGTTTTGGGGAACTTGATAAACTGATACTAAAATGTATACATAGAATAAAAATCCACAAACAGCTAAGGTAATTTTAACAAAGTAGGACAAATAGATTCACCTATTAAGACATATTACAAACTTATATTACAAGTGTTGTACTGGGAAAGAAATTGACATTTATCAATAAACAGAACAGAGAGCCCCAAACAGTTTCATGCTTATGGAAACTTGGTATGTAATGAAATGGGAAAATATGGAGTTAATAGATGGTGTTAGAAAAACTTACAATTCTACTCTGCATGCCCGGCAGACATTCACACTCACAAGACCCAAAAGGCACCAAGGTCACTTAGCTTGCCAGAAAGGTATAGCACAGTAAACACAGCATATAGAGGAGAGCATCCACTTTAGGTAAGCCTCACTTGCCACAGGAACCACTATGGTGTAAAAATCCCTAAAGGTGGGTTCCACATCTCCCCAAGGAGGAACAAGCTTGGTTATCAGTTGTACCTTACTCAGAGAAATCTCAAAGCCTGTGCTTTTTACAATAAAAAAATGTTGCTGGGTAAACAGCTGGCATTCCTTATTTATCTTAACCCACTGTTTCAAGGAAATAGTGCTAAGGAGAAAGTAAATCCAAGATAATTTTCCTCTAGAGAGAGAGAGAGAAGTGGTTTTGTTAATAACACTTTTCCCTTAATGATTAGCTGAAGAAAAAGTTGGATTCATACCTTATACTACATCCAAAAATAAACTCCAATTATATTACATGTAAATGGTAAAACTATAACACTGATAGAACAAGACCTAAAAAATACAAACAACTGGGGGCAAAATTTAAAATGTCTATTCCAGGAAGGACACCAAAGACAAGAATTAATAAATGACAAGCCTAAGTTATTTCCAATACCTGAACCTGACAAGGAAACATTATTTAGACTATATAAAGAATTTCTTGTACTATAATCAGCAAGAAAGAGAAAAGTCTAATAGAAAAATGGGCAAATTATACATATAGGCAATCCATAGCCTGGAAAACCAGAATTACTAAAAAGCATATGCTTAGACTTATTAGTAATCAGATAATGCAGATTAAACAAAATACAATTTCATACATTATCAGATTAACAACAATCAGAAAATATCAAGTACTGCTGAAGATGTAGAGAAAATGAAATCCTCATGTCTTGCTGGTGTAAGTGCAAATTGGTACAACCATTTCCGAGAACAATCCAGCATTACTAACTGAAATTAAATATGCATATACTCAAAACCCCAGCCATTCTACTCTAGGACATATATATCAAAGAAACTACAGGGCAGGGTCATAGGAAGAAATGTACAAGTTTGTAGAAGTGGGAACAGCTGGAAATAACCTAAATATCTATGACTAGAGGAAAAGATAAGCTATGGTATGTGAATACAATAGAATAATATGCAGCATGCTATATACAGTAACATGAATAGATCTTAAAAACCTAATATTTTATAAAAGTTAGAAGCAAAATTAAATTTATATCATATCATTTATATAAAATTTAAAAGTTATACAAAATAAATGTTATTATATAGTTTTTCAAAGAAATATATCAAAAATTTGGGAGATGGCTTGGAAGGATAAACATTAAATATAGCAGAGAGTGGGGAGTATGGAATTGCAGGCAGGAGATGAAGAAAAACTATTAAGTTTTATTAAGTAAAATGAAGCAGAACAAAAGTGTAGGTTTTCTAGACCAATGATACTGCTGTCATTAATAAAGAGTATAATCAATGATTGAGTCAATGCTGAGCACATGAAATCCTTAAAAAAAGAAACGATTTATATGAGGAGAGAAACACAGTTAGACTAAAACATTTCTTCATTAAATGTGAAGAACTATCCATAGGGCATAATATAGTAAGTACCCCATAGGATTCGTGAGTTAGCTGTCTTTAAAAGAAACAGTTCATTCTCCCAAAGAAGATAAGCTAAATAAAAACAACATATAATATGAAAGGACACTTAAAGGCAATGCTTAAAAAACAAAATTTCTTTGTGTTGAACAAATATTTCACCGCATTTTTCTAGGCTGTTCTGGTATTCAGCAAAATAATTTAAAATTACATTTTGGGCAAAGTTATAAGTAAAAGTAAACTAATTTTAATTTTTAATTATGTGTGAATCTGAAATTTTAGAATGATATAAATACCTTGTGACATTTTAACAGGATGTAAGAAATTTAAATATACATGGAAAAAATTACAAATAAGTAGTTGCCATAATCTCTTACTTTTGACTGTGCTTCATATTTTAAAAAAAGTACTCTCATGTGAGGCAGATGTAGTAGCTATCTCCAATGTTATCAATGAGGAAACTGAAAAATAATCTTACAGTAAGTAAGTAGTGGTGTCCAGACTAGAATCTAGGTCTCCCAAAACCTAGATTTGAGGCCTTATTTTTATTTAACTCACCTTCTAGATTATTTTTATATAAATGTAAATTTAATATTTTCTTTAAATCACAAGGAAATAGAGCAGACACATTGGTTTGCAGTAGTTAATATACACAATGATATGAAGAAAAATACAAAGACTTTTACATTAATTGCAATCCTGCAAAAAGAGTTAACAGTTTGTCTTCAAAAAATGTCAATGAAGTTTAATATATTTTTATTTGTCCAGTAAAAGTAACTTCACAATCTATTAAAAATAAAATTTTAACTGCATTTAATATCATTCTTTTTTATACTAAAGAAAGCACAAGATAAAGGACAGCAGTATTCAAGTAAATATATAATTATGACACACTGATAGACTAAATCAAGTACCTAAATGAAATGTTAAAACATGAAAATTTATAGTCCTCTTACCTTTTCCTTTCTACACTGATAAACTACAATCAGAAAAGAATTTTAAATGAAACCTGTTTTCTTGTTGTAACGTGTGATTTATTATTTTATTTAATTGAAAGTGTTTTAGTTTCAGTTAGTAATTTCTGTAAAGCAGCAGTCCTTAAATAAGTTCCTAAAAATAACAATATTGGAGCCTTAAACTTTACATTTAGTCATCTAAAAAAGGTTACAAAATTTCTCTGCTTATTCTAGTCCTAAATTCCTTTTCTAGATTCTTAATAGAAAAGGAATTTTCAGACACAAATCGTTACCAGTCAGATAATATACATTGCAATTTAGCATTCTTAACCAAAAACAAACAAACAAAACAAAACCAAAAACACCCTAAGAAAAGTCAATTTTTTTTTTTTTTTTGGTCATGCCATGCAGGCATGTGGGATCTTAGTTCCCCAACCACCAGGGATGGAACCCGCGCTCCCTGCATTGGAAGCTCGGAGTCTTAACCACTGGACCACCAGGGATGTCCCAAGTCAAATTATTTTTGTCATTCATTCTGTACTATACTCTTCTCCCTATACATCTTTAATAGCAATCACAAGTACTATCTTAAAGACCCACCTTTTCTAATCTAAATAGCGCCGACTCAACATTTCACCTCTACTTCACTTCTAGTATTCAATTTAGATGTCTCAACGCCAAATTTAATAATTTATCAAAAATTGTTTCAATAACAAAATTTCCATAAATTACTTTCTAACAAACAAAGCAGAACCTCTAATTGTAGAACACAAATGGAAAATAATATATAAGTAACTTTATCTCCTTAACTTGAAGGTTTGAAGAACCGGATGTTAGAAAAATATGCCTAAGATAAACAGATTTTACTATCTTATTACTTTTTCTGCACGGGATCAACATTTGTATTTTAAATGATATATTACTTATTATATTGTCTCAAAAGAGAGATTCCCAAGAAGCCTTTAGTAAAATTCTATGTTGCTTATACACATACTTGGTTCCTAATGTTTTAGTTTGAACTGTTCTAGAATTACTTACTTGTTGAACATAAAGACTGTAAGAAGAAAGATAAAAATACTAAATCAAAATCTTTATCAAATAATTCCAAGTTTTCAACAATATATGTAAATGTATTCTTGTACCCTGTATTCCTGATAGTATTATTTTTGTAGTATGATCACAGCAAGTACATGAATTTTCCAGTTTTGTGGGGAAATATTCAGTGTTCTGAAATTTAACTAGATTTAAAATCATTATTAAACAAAAAACAAGTCAAATAGCACTATCATATTCTAAATGGCAATTCAGCATTGTATTTATAGTCTCAGTAGTAAAAACCAAACCTAAAAGAAATGTGTACCCAATATGACACACTCTCAATGTTTAAAGAACAGCCTGAATGTGGAATTTTAAAAAGTTAATTATATTAGGTAGAAGCAGAGAATCTATGAAAAGATTTAAAATTGCTGCTGCTAGAACTGAGTTGGAAACTCAAAGGACTTGAGTCTTGGCTGGAGGAAAACAAAGTAAATCTTTCATGTATGTATTCTGATTCACCCAGGATGAAAACTAATCATACTGTAAAGGGATATGATCCTCTGAAGAAATGGAAATAATCTGTAAGAAAGATAAATTATAGCCTCTTTATTAGCAGGGAAAACTATTAGGGCTATATGTCACCCTGGAACCATTTCCTTCACAATGCTTCTAGTGACTTTTCCAAGATAAATTTTTTAAAAATACAATAAAAGATAAAAGTATCAATTGTCGGTGGGTGAAAACATATTACTACTGCCTAAAGCAAACCCAATACCGGATGTAATACACATCAGAAAATTTTTATTATTTTGTTTAATTAAAGTTGTAGAAAAATTAGCCTTTTTGCCTGTTCTGATATTTATATGTTGTCACTCAACTTCTGAGGATTCCAAGTCAATTAACCTAGAATTTTAAAATGCATTAGTGATCCCTACTGCAGCAAACTGTGTATTCTATAGTTCATGAATCTTATTCTTTCAATAAACACAGGGTTTTAAATAAGATGAAAATGATAGTCTCCATAATCTTAAAATCTAGGCAAAACAAATATCCTCATGGTCCAGTAACAATTCATAAAATGTAACCAGGTCACTAGACCAACATACTAGTGTACAACTTTAATAATTTCTAGCAGCAAAACATCTGGAATAGCCATTAACAAATGTTTTCACTGGATTGAAGATTAATTTCTTTGTAAGAAGAAATTTTTTAAAAGTACTCTGAAGTATAGTTCAGCTGCAGGTAAACATGAAAGTTATCAAAGATCTTGTTTATCTCCATTTTTCCCAGTGGAATCAAGTGCAACTGGAACCTTATTACTTTCAACAAAAACAGATTCAAAGGCAGCTTCCTGTTCATCCAAAGAATCAGCAGCTGTTGCTCCTTTCATTAGTGTTGTGTTGGTAAAAGACTGTTGCTGTTTGGAAATTTTACTGGATTCCACTGTTTTTCTACCTCTTCTTTTACCAAGAATTTTGACATAATTAGCAGGTATAAGTCCTGTTGTTTGACCATCAAGACTGGCCAGAAGCCAACCACGCACTCTGGGTTGCTGTTCTGATGGAAGAAAAGACAGCCTTGTAATTATCACATACTTTGAGGGTCCAACAGAATATTGATAATAAAATGTTAAGTAAAATCTCTGTTACACTTACATAATAAAGTACATAAACAAATAGTGTACATGAATATTCAAAAAATCAAGATGAGTAGGTTTAATTTAGGATCCCTTCTTATAACTTACACTTTTAATTTTATATTTACTGAATATTTTTTCAGCCTTGAAGAACATGAAATTTACATCAGTTGGTGCATTCATAGAGTAAAAAGATTCAGTTCTATCAAAAGATGAAAACTAACATCAATGTCTTTCATATTTTAAATTGAAATTTAAGGAATGAATATCTCATCACTTCTCAATAGGATAAGTTAGGGGTAAGTATAGAAAATATATACATTTACGTAAGGCAGCTTTCTTTATATACTTTTGGCTGAAATATAAAGTTCATTCTATATGATTGTGATGTATAATCCTGAAGGACAGTGAATGTTAATTTTAATCCAAGGTGGCAAAAATTGAAGACCTCAGTTACCTATAGCTACATAACAAAAAGTTAAAGGCAATACTCTAAGCTTAAAGTAGGAAGGATTATTTAAATATTCAATTTTGTACTTTGATATTCTCCCACCTATTTTATCCATGTCTTTAAAAACTTGTTTAACTGTTAAGTTTTAGTTCAACACTATAATTTAGGCACAATATGACATTTTCATGTTTAATACTACTGTATAATAAAAAAAAAAGTTAAATTAACTATGTTTGTGACTGATTTTGTTCTAAATGCCCACACACAGTTTACTTGAGCAATGGAGGAAAGCAACGAAGCAAAGCCAAAGTGTTAAAAGGCACTATTAGTTGAAGAATAATCTGAGATATAAAATTTTTCTGGAATATTATAATTTAGTTGAAAGAAACAACATTTGATCTTTATTCTTTAATTAGATTTATTAAAACTAATTATCTGTATTTTCCTCTAACAATAAATCTTAAAAAGAAATAATTCTTTTGCAATCTAAAATAGTAAGTTACTATTTTCACTAGAAGAGAAACATGAATATAATACCTAAAAGCCAGGATTTTTGAAAAGTTACATTTTATTTTATTATTTATTATTTAAAAATTTTTCTTGGAAGCCTAGGTTTTGTGTGTGAAGAGATGAGGCAGAGATTTAGCAAATTTGATCCAAAATTTTCTATTATTTATACATTAAACTAATGATTAGAACATTGGAGGTATTTTTCCCTTATGTAAACAGTGACTAACACCAATAAAAGGTTAAAGTTTCCATTAATAGATCACATGGAAATCAGCCAAAGTGGTTAAAAATACAGGTTCTGAAGTCAGATAAACCTAGGTTTATAGTCCAGCTCCAACACACTGGACAATTTACTCATTCCGAATCTTGCTTTCCTCATGTGTAAACCAGGAACAGGATAATAACAGTACTCACTTTACAGCATTATTATAAGGTTTAAATGAAATATGTAAAGTACAGTGCCTAGTACATTGTTTTTTTCTTTTTTTTGGCCGCCCCATGGCTTGCGGGATCTTAGTTCCCCAACCAGGGATTGAACCTGGGCCCTTGGCAGTGAGAGCGTGCAGTCCTAACCACTGGACCACCAGGGAATTCCCCCTAGTACATATTAAGCAGTCTATAAATGGCAGCTGTTATTATTGTTACTAGTATCTTTACCAACAAAATGTGACTTTTCGTAGCAAACCTGAATCCCCCCAAATACACAAAAAAATCTTTTTTTTGTAAATCCACAAAAATTCTGATCATTACTGGGGAAAGGTGGAGGAAAAGGCCATTTTGTCTGGAGCCATTAAAAACTATTAGTGACCTCGTCTGAAAATTAACCTGAATGCCTATAAATTTCTTGCTGAGGTTCTTTAATACGTCATGACAGTAATTCCTAAATGTTCATGTTGAAGTTTCTAAAGTAAACATTATTCAAGTAAAAAAGAAAGCAATACTAGTCCCAGCAATAAAAGACCAATAGGGATGCTTAGATGATGCTAGACAATTACTTTGGTTTATTAGATTTGTTACACTTAGCGCTTACCTCATGTTTTGGGGTGGTAATTAAAAGTGTTTTGAGTTTAGAAGAGATTATATAAACAAAATCTTTCCTTATCTCAGTGAAATATTATTAGAACAACTCTGATGGGACATTTTTCTCCCACTCCCCCAGATTTAGAAGGTCTACATTGACAAAGAGAAATCCTAGTAACTACTTCTGAGTTAACTAACAGTGACCAAGATCCTTTAATGCAGTTTTTAATATTAAATTTACAAATTCTAAAAATGCACAGATAATTCCAATTTATTCATGTTTTGTTACCTTTGAGAGCTAAGTTTAGCATATCACCAGCACGGAAAGAAATTTCTTCTTCGGATACAGCAACAAAATCATATTCTGCTCTAGCAACTACATGGTCATCCTCACCACTTGCCCAGTTGGTATTGTCTATAAACCAAATTAAGAATTAAGATTAGGTTAGTAAAACTTAAAAAAAAAGAAAAAAGATATTTCAGTGGCTATGTTTTGCAAACTGTATAAACTTATTTGCCAAGAGAAAAGTTCCCCCCAAAGTAAATTCCACAATTAACACTACGTAAAATCAACAATATGTTCATTACGATACCTATTATAAACTTTTTCCTATTCTTTAAGCTCCAAATTCTAGTTCCCTTAAAGCCAGGGGTCAGCAATTATTTTGTAGAGTAAAAAGATTTTTGATAGTAAATATTTTAGGCTTTGCAGGCCATGAGGCAAAATTGAACATGTTGTATAGTTTCTTATATAAAGAGAGAAAAAAATTTTCCATAAATTTTATGAAAAATTCAAAATGTAACAATTGAATTCTTTTTTTGTAATATAGGTCTACTACAAAGAACGGAATCTTTTTGGGATAGGATAATATTTCACTTAATTTGGGGTTCAAAGGTAGTGTTTTTTATCATCAATATCAATTGCAAATATTCATCTGTTAACGCTAATTTGTAATGAGATTTGAGGTATTTCATTCTGAAAATGTTTTTTCACATAGATATGTATTGCCAAATTCTGATATCAATACATTGAACATGTGGTTTTAATTGAGCATATTCATCCTAAGAAGATGAATAGAGTAGAATTCTGTTAAATTCCTTCGATATTAACCTTTTAACATGTCCTTACATTAGATACTAATCACTTCCAAATGAAGATTAAATGGAAACTCCTCAACGGCAGTTAAATGGATTTTGAAATATGGACATTTCTTTTGCACTTGCATGGAGGTCCAAAAACACTTCTGCATTGTAGTTTGAGCTTGAAAAGTGTATCTGCTGCAAATTTATGTGGGAAGGGAAATCTCGTTTCTTTAACTTTTGACAACCTGGGTGGGGAGTGTATAAAGCAGTGTGACATTACTTGCGAGTCAAACAATATTAGTTGTTGTCAAAATAACTTCACTCCAATGTAAGTTTCACAATATAATTGCTATTCTGCCTTATAGTTTTAGGTTGAATTCATTAAGAAGATTACCAAATCTGCAGCAAAAGCTGATTTCCAAAGCCATTAGGCGTTTTCTAAGAGTGGCTGATGGTGGTTCTTGTTTTTCAGAAAAATTTCAGTCTTGGCCTTGATCCCTCAAAAAGAGTAATAAAACTTAACCACTGACTGCTCAGCCATCTAACTGCTGTGTGGTAGGGCAAGTCAGGATCTTCAGCTTCTACTTCTGACAAAAATTCACAGAACTGACAATAGTTATGTCCACAAGGGTGACTGAAGTTCACCTTTGACATTACTAATTCAGTAACACATGATAAATTCAAATATTTTCTGCAATGTACTTGCTGATGAAGAATACAATGAATAACTATAGGCTTTAAAAACCTTATATTTTCAAAACTGTAAATTTTGTCCAACTAAGCCTTTTCCTGTTCCACACAAATTTTTACCACCATCAGTCACAACACATCTTTGCAGATGAGTGTTTTTTCCGAATTCTTTGAAAATATTCTTGTCTGTAGTTGTTCCATGCAGACTATTCAGAGGCTACATCTTCAGCCACTTCAGATTCAACATTGACTCTTCCAATAAACCACTGAGCAGTAACAATATCTATTGGGTCATCATGAGCCAAGTAAATCCATTTGAACTTACCTGCCTTGTTTTAAAATGACTATTAAAATGATATTGTTTCAAATACTCTTCAAGAAACTGTTCTCCCTGAAAGGTTAACAGTCTTAAACAAGTTTACTTTCTCTGACACATTTCCTTGGCTGTTGCAATAACCACTGGTAAACAGATTTCCTTGCTAATCTGACAAATGAGCCTCTCAGAAATTTATTTTGGTTGCAGGCTTATTTTTTCTTCTTTTGCTTATTTATTTGTTTATGGCTGCGTTGAGTCTTCGTTGCTGCATGCGTGCTTTCTCTAGTTGAGGCGAGCAGGGGCTACTCTTTGTTGCAGTGCACAGGCTACTCATTGTGGTGGCTGCTCTTGTTGTGGAGCACAGGCTCTGGGCGCGTGGGCTTCAGTAGTTGTGGCACACGGGCTCAGTCGTTGTGGCTCGCAGGCTCTAGAGCGCAGGCTCAGTAGTTGGGGCACACGGGCTTAGTTGCTCTGTGGCATGTGGGATCTTCATGGACCAGGGCTTGAACCCATGTCCCCTGCATTGGCAGGCGGATTCTTAACCACTGCGCCACCAGGGAAGTCCCTTCTTTTGCTCCTTCCCCCGACCCCTTTTGGGTGAGGAAATTCTGCTATGATGAGCTATTCCATTTTAAATTTTCTAATTTTTCTGACTGTTGACTTCCTGTGAGTTGGGAATATTGGGATGAGTGCTCAGTCTGGTAATGTTGATGTACTGGGTTGGCCAAAGAGTTTGTTTGTTTTTTTCTGTAAGATGGCTCTAGTAGTGCTTAGTTGTCTTTAACTTCATTTGAAACAATTTTGTTAGACTGTTTTGTGACAGCTGTTATATCAGCAAAAAAAAAAAACTTAACAAAATTGGTGAATTTTTGTGTAGCCATTTTAATATTGAGGATTGAAGGAAAAAAGCAACATTTTCGGCATATTATGCTTTATTATTTCAAGAAAGGTAAAAACACAACTGAAGTGCAAAAAAAGATTTGTGCAGTGTACGGAGAAGGTGCTGTGACTGATCGAACGTGTCAAAAGTGGTTTGCGAAGTTTCGTGCTGGAGATTTCTCGCTGGATGATGCTCCACGGTTGGGTAGACCAATTGAAGTTGATAGCCATCAAATTGAGACATTAATTGAGAACAATCAATGTTACACCACGCGGGAGATAGCTGACATACTCAAAATACCCAAATCAAACGTTGAAAATCAGTTGCACCAGCTTGGTTATGTTAATCGCTTTGATGTTTGGGTTCCATGTAAGTTAAGCGAAAAAAACCTTCTTGACAGTATTTCCACATGTGATTCTCTACTTAAACGTAATGAAAATGTTCCGTTTTTTTTTTTTTTTTTTTTATGGGAAGCCACTGAGGAGTGTTAGTCTTGAAATGACTAGTGGTCAGATTTGTGCAGCATTGTGCAGGATACACAAAGCACGGGGTGCCAAAGGGGCTTTTTTTTTTTTCAATTTATTAATTTATTTATTTTTGGCTGTGTTGGGTCTTCGTTTCTGTGCGAGGGCTTTCTCTAGTTGCGGCAAGCGGGGGCCACTCTTCATCGCAGTGCGTGGGCCTCTCACTATTGCGGCCTCTCTTGTTGCGGAGCACAGGCTCCAGACGCGCAGGCTCAGTAGTTGTGGCTCACGGGCCTAGTTGCTCCGCGGCATGTGGGATCTTCCCAGACCAGGGCTCGAACCCGTGTCCCCTGCATTGGCAGGCAGATTCTCAACCACTGCGCCACCAGGGAAGCCCTGTTCTGTTTTTAAAACAAATTATGACAGGCGATGAAAAGTGGATACTGTACAATAATGTGGAATGAAAGAGATCGTGGGGCATGTGAAATTAACCACCACCAACCACACCAAAGGCCGGTCTTCATCCAAAGAAGGTGATGTTGGGACCTCTCTGGTGGCGCGGTGGTTAAGACTCCACGCTCCCAATGCAGGGGGCCCGGGTTTGATCCCTGGTCAGGGAACTAGATCCCACATGCATGCCACAACTAAGAGTTCACATGCCACAACTAAGGACCCCATGTGCTGCAACTAAGGGGTGGGTGAGCTGCAACTAAGACCCGGTGCAACCAAATAAAAATAAATAAGTAAATAGATACTAAAAAAAGAAGAAAAAAAAAAAACAAAGAAAGTGATGTTGTGCATAAGGTGGGATTGGAAGGGAGTCTTCTATTATGAGCTCCTTCCGGAAAACCAAACGATTAATTCCAACAAGTACTGCCCCCAATTAGACCAACTGAAAGCAGCACTCTATGAAAATCGTCCGGAATTAGTCAACAGAAAACACATAATCATCCATCAGGATAACGCAAGACCACATGTTTCTTTGATGACCAGGCAAAAGCTGTTAGAGCTTGGCTGGGAAGTTCTGATTTATCCATGGTATTCACCAGACATGGCACCTTCATTCAGATTTCCATTTATTTCAGTCTTTACAAAACTCTCTTAATGGAAAAAATTTCAATTCCCTGGCAGACTCTAAAAGGCACCTGGAACAGTTCTTTGCTCAAAAAGATAAAAAGTTTTGGGAAGATGGAATTATGAAGTTGCCTGAAAAATGGCAGAAGGTAGTGGAACAAAATGGTGAATATGTTGTTCAAGAAAGTTCTTAGTGAAAATGAAAAATGTGTCTTTTATTTTTACTTAAAAACCAAAGGAGGACTTCCCTGGTGGCGCAATGGTTGAGAATCCGCCTGCCAATGCAGGGGACACAGGCTCAAGCCCTGGTCCGGGAAGATCCCACATGCCGCGGAGCAACTAAGCCCGTGTGCCACAACCACTGAGCCTGCGCTCTAGAGCCCGCGAGCCACAACTACTGAGCCCGTGTGCCACAACTACTGAAGCCCATGCGCCTAGAGCCTGTGCTCCTCAATGAGAAGCCACCGCAGTGAGAAGCACGTGCACCACAACGAAGAGTAGCCTCCGCTCATCGCAACTAGAGAAAGCCTGCACGCAGCAACAAAGACCCAATGCGGCCAAAAATAAATAAATAAAATTTAAAAAAACACAACAAAAACCAAAGGAACTTTTTGGCCAACACAATATATTGTAATCCTTTAACATAGCTATGTTGTCTCTGCATAATAAATGTAATAATGGTTTACCACCTAATTCAGTAACAAAATAATCCAGACTATACTTACTGTGCCTTAAAAGTGTGACCTTCAAAGTCCACTTCACTCTTCTTTTCTTGTGTGGCATGTATGTACTCATAATAAAAATATATATTGCAGTATAACAATACATGTGGCACTCAACACATTGCCAAATTATGTTACTGACATCTGCAGCGTGCAGAACAAGTGCAAAGCAATGAGAGTGCCAACATAGATAGGATCTCTATGTTACAAACTCCTCAACTCTGGTCTTTCAGTACAAAAGTAGCCATAACAATACATACATGAATGAATGTGGCTGTGTTCTAATAAAACTTTACTAATGGACACAGATATTTGAATTACATATAATTTTAACATGTCACAAATAGTATTCTTTTGGATTTTACTGTAAAAACCATTCTTAGTTTGTGGGCTGTACAAAGACAGGAGCAAGGCAGATCTTGCTGACAGGTTATCGTTTGCTGACCCCTGTCCTAAGCAGCTAAGAAGTCACAGGGCCTAAGCTTCCTCAGTTCCACTTTTCCTCAAAAATGTCTTAGTATCATTACCCACTGCTCCCTCTCTGGCCTCAGATAAAAAAATCGCCCCTCCTTTTCACCTGCCTTGGATCGTATCTTCTCCCACCTCTTACAGGAGGCTTCATCTTTTGACTCCTGTTTCTCCCTCCTCAACAATCAATCCTTCTCTACAGACTCCTTTCTTTCAGTCTAAAAACATTCCCAGATTTCACTTCATAAAAGACAAAGCACAACAAAAAAACTGAAAACTACCACATCAACTTGCTCTTACCCAAGCAGGCTGTTGATTTTTCTTCCTCCATTCATTGTTAATCTTTTCTTTTTTCACACCTTCTGATTTTATATACCCTTTATACTCCTCCATGGTTTCTGTCTCCTCCACTTTACTAAAATTGCTTGCTGGAGCTGATGACCTCCAATTGCCAAATCTGATGATCTTTTTTCAATTCTCGATCTTATCTTACTACAGCATCTGACACCAGGCATCATCCTTCTCCCCCTTCTCGAAATTTCCTCCTTTCACCTTCACTTCTATAACACAGGATTAACACAGTTCTACTTCCGCTCTTCCTGGTTTCCATCTTAGTCCCTCTTTTCTCTCTACCACTGTAATATCATCCACTAACACTATTTCAACTCTCACTTTTATGTGGATGACTCTTAAATATTTCATTTTTCACCTCTTTCCTAAGATCCTTTCCTGCCTTTTAAACTGCTTTCTAAAACTTTCTCAAGTTCCATTTGAATGTCCCACTGGCACAACCAAACTCAATATAGCTCTAATGAAATGAATGATAATCATTCACAAACCAGTTGTTCCATGTGATTTCTCTGTATTTATTTTATTGACTTTGCCTTCAAATAAATATCCAGAATGTGACCCACCTCAGAACCTGCATCACTGTGACCCAGAGCCAAGCCACCATCATTTCCCACTTGAATTACTATTAATGGCCTCTTGATTCTCCAGACTGGTCTCTTTGGCCCTAGCTCTACCTAAAAACCGTTCTCAGGAAAAAGAGTTTTTTTTTAAACCTAAGTCAAATCATATCACTCCTTTGCTCAAAATTCTGCCATGACTTCGCATTTCAGAATAAAAGCCAAAGTTCTTAAAAATGTCTACAAGGCTTATACCATCTACACACTGTACTCTTCCTTCCTTCATCTCCTGGTACTCTGACTTTGCTCCATTCGTACTGGCCTCCTGTCGTTCATGTGACATGCCAGGCACACTGCCACTTAAATAACTTTGCAGTTCTGCTGTTCCCTATGCCTCCAGCAGTTCTCTCATACAGCTTAGCCCCTTTATCTCCTTCAGAGAGGCCTTCCCTGTGTGTAGCTCTGTAACCCCATTTCCTACCACTGGCACTCTGCAACACTCTTCCCTGCTTTATTTTTTTCCTATGGCACTTATTACCTTGTGACTTACTATATATTTGACTTGTTTATTGCTGTCTCTAACCACTAGTCACAAGGGCAGGAATTTTTAAAATCTGTTTTACTCACTGCTATATCCCTAGATCCTAGAACTGTGTCTGGTATGTAGTAGGCACTCAACAAATATTTGTTAACAAATAAAACATTATCCCTCTCATAACTCAATTTTAAAGGTCTAGGGCATTTCAATTCCTCCTTTCCCTTTATGTACTCCATCTAGCTAGTAACTAAATCTGTTACATCTATTATATCTTTGCTGCTTTTCACATACCCTAGTTCAGGTCTTCATTATTTCTCATCCATTCAAATGTAAAAGCATCATAAGTGATGTCCCTAAATTAATAAATATTTATTAAGCACCTTCGATATGCTGGTCAGGTTGTTAGCTTTTGGGAATACAATGGTAAATATAACCCAAAATTGTTTATTACTCTTACCATCCAATTTCAACCTGTGTTAACCTGCACTGACCTATTTTAAACACTTACGACAGACTAACCTCTTTACAGCACTGTTTATATGTATGTCACAAGCCTGCTTTAGAAAACAAAAACAAAAGCAGACAACCAAAAAACCATCCTTTCCTTACTAAATGAAGATTAAGTCTTGTCATGGAAATTAAGATCTTCCATTATTAGGCTCCAATCTAATTTCTCAGCCTTACTTCTTAATATCCTTCTATTCAATACTACAGGACAGCTGATGAACAAATCTCATATTTCCTACCTATATACTTTTGTTCAAACTACTCCATCTGCTTCAGTCTTTTTTTTTTCCATGTAACTGATGGAATGTTACCTATCTTTCGAAAATCTAACTTAGATGTTACTTCTTTCTGGATACAAATAGTCAAAAAATGTCAGCTTCACTTCTGAACTGAGATAATACTCTGTACCAGTTGACAGAGTAGAGGCTTAACAGTCAAATATGCCTGGTTTTGTTTCTGGTTCTGGCTTATTAAAGATGTGACCTTGAGCAAGAGACTTTGAACCTCAGTTTTATCACTTGTAAAATGAGGATAATTTCTCTTAGGATTGTTGTAAGAATTAAATGAGTAAAATACACGAAATACTTAGCACAGTGTCTTGTATATAAAAAAGGCTCAAGAAGAAGGAAGAAGAACTACAGTCCTGCAGCCTGTGAAACAAAAACCACATTCACAGAAAGATAGACAAGATGAAAAGGCAGAGGGCTATGTACCAGATGAAGGAACAAGATAAAACCCCAGAAAAACAACTAAGTGAAGTGGAGATAGGCAACCTTCCAGAAAAAGAATTCAGAATAACGATAGTGAAGATGATCCAGGACCTCGGAAAAAGAATGGAGGCAAAGATCAAGAAGATGCAAGAAATGTTTAACAAAGATCTAGAAGAATTAAAGAACAAACAAACAGAGATGAACAACACAATAACTGAAATGAAAAATACACCAGAAGGAATCAACAGCAGAATAACTGAGGCAGACGAACAGATAAGTGACCTGCAAGACAGAATGGTGGAATTCACTGCTGCGAAACAGAATAAAGAAATAAGAATGAAAAGAGGGGCTTCCCTGGTGGTGCAGTGGTTGAGAGTCCGCCTGACAGTGCAGGGGACACGGGTTCGGGCCCTGGTCTGGGAGGATCCCACATGCCGTGGAGCAACTGGGCCCGTGAGCCACAATTGCTGAGCCTGCGCATCTGGAGCCTGTGCTCCGCAACAGGAGAGGCCGTGACAGTGGGAGGCCCGCGCACTGCGATGAAGAGTGGCCCCCACTTGCCACAACTAGAGAAAGCCCTCGCACAGAAACGAAGACCCAACGCAGCCAAAAATAAAAAAACGCACCATAATGGGGGGGGGGGTATGGGAGTGCAGAGGAAGGATGGGGCGGGGGGGAGGGGAATGGTAGTTTAAAAAAAAAAAAGAAAAAAAAAAAGAAAAAAAAAAAGAATGAAAAGAAATGAAGACAGCCTAAGAGACCTCTGGGACAATATTAAACACAACAACATTTGCATTATAGGGGTCCCGGAAGGAGAAGAGAGAGAGAAAGGACCCGAGAAAATATTTGAAGAGATTATAATCGAAAACTTCCCTAACATGGGAAAGGAAATAGCCACCCAAGTCCAGGAAGCGCAGAGAGTCCCATACAGGATAAACCCAAGGAGAAACATGCTGAGACATACAGTAATCAAACCGGCAAAAATTAAAGACAAAGAAAAATTATTGAAAGCAGCAAGGGAAAAACGACAAATAACATACAAGGGAACTCCCATAAGGTTAACAGCTGATTTCTCAGCAGAAACTCTACAAGCCAGAAGGAAGTGGCATGATATACTTAAAGTAATGAAAGGGAAGAAACTAAAACCAAGATTACTCTACCCGGCAAGGATCTCATTCAGATTCGATGGAGAAATCAAAAGCTTTACAGACAAGCAAAAGCTAAGAGAATTCAGCACCACCAAACTAGCTCTACAACAAATGCTAAAGGAACTTCTGTAAGTGGGAAACACAAGAGAAGAAAAAGACCGACAAAAACAAACCCAAAACAATTAAGAAAATGGTAATAAGAACATACATATTGATAATTACCTTAAACGTGAACGAATTAAATGCTCCAACCAAAAGACACAGGCTTGCGGAACGGATACAAAAACAAGACCCATATATATGCTATCTACAAGAGACCCACTTCAGACCTAGGGACACATTCAGACTGAAAGTGAGGGGATGGAAAAAGATACTCCATGCAAATGGAAATCAAAAGAAAGCTGGAGTAGCAACACTCATATCAGATAAAATAGACTTTAAAATAAAGAATGTTACAAGAGACAAGGAAGGACACTACATAATGATCAAGGGATCAGTCCAAGAAAAAGATATAACAATTATAAATATATATGCATCCAACATAGGAGCACCTCAATACATAAGGCAACTGCTAAGAGCTCTAAAAGAGGAAATCGACAATAACACAATAATAGTGGGGGACTTTAACACCTCACTTACACCAAATGGACAGATCATCCAAACAGAAAATTAATAAGGAAACCCAAGCTTTAAATGACACAATAGACCAGATAGATTTGATATTTATAGGACATTCCATCCAAAAACAGCAGATTACACTTCCTTCTCAAGTGCGCACAGAACATTCTCCAGGATAGATCACATCTTGGGTCACAAATCAAGCCTCAGTAAATTTAAGAAAATTGAAATCGTACCAAGCATCTTATCTGACCGCAACACTATGAGATTAGAAATCAATTACAGGGAAAAAAACATAAGAAGCACAAACACACGGAGGCTAAACAATACATTACTAAATAACCAAGAGATCACTGAAGAAATCAAAAAATACCTAGAGACAAATGACAAAGAAAACACAACAATCCAAAACCTATCGGATGCAGCAAAAGCAGTTCTAAGAGGGAAGTTTATAGCTATACAAGTCTACCTCAAGAAACAAGAAAAATCTCAAATAAACAACCTAACATTACACCTAAAGGAACGAGAGAAAGAAGAACAAACAAAACCCAAAGTTAGCAGAAGGAAAGAAATCATAAAGATCAGAGCAGAAGTAAATGAAATAGAAACAAAGAAAACAATAGCAAAGATCAATAAAACTAAAAGCTGGTTCTTTGAGAAGATAAATGAAATTGATAAACCATTAGCCAGACTCATCAAGAAAAAGAGGGAGAGGACTCAAATCAATAAAATTAGAACTGGGCTTCCCTGGTGGCGAAGTGGTTGAGAATCTGCCTGCCAATGCAGGGGACACGGGTTCGAGCCCTGGTCTGGGAAGACCCCACATGCCGCGAAGCAACTAGGCCCGTGAGCCACAATTACTGAGCCTGCGCGTCTGGAGCTTGTGCTCCGCAACAAGAGAGGCTGCGACAGTGAGAGGCCCGCGCACCGCGATGAAGAGTGGCCCCCGCTCGCTGCAATGAGAGAAAGCCCTCGCACAGAAACGAAGACCCAACACAGCCAAAAATAAATAAATAAATAAATAATTAAAATAATAATAATAATAAAATAAAATAAAATTAGAAATGAAAGAGGAGAAATCACAACTGACACTGCAGAAATACAAAGGATTATAAGAGATTACTACCAGCAACTCTATGCCAATAAAATGGACAACCTGGAAGAAATGGACAAATTCTTAGAAAGGTATAACCTTCCAGGACTGAACCAGGAAGAAATAGAAAATATGAACAGACCAATCACAAGTAATGAAATTGAAACTGTGCTTAAAAATCTTCCAACAGGGCTTCCCTGGTGGCGCAGTGGTTGAGAGTCTGCCTGCGGATGCAGGGGACACGGGTTCGAGCCCTGGTCTGGGAGGATCCCACATGCCGCGGAGCGACTGGGCCCGTGAGCCACAACTACTGAGCCTGCGCGTCTGGAGCCTGTGCTCTGCAACAAGAGAGGCCGCGATACTGAGAGGCCCACGCACTGCGATGAAGAGTAGCCCCCGCTTGCCGCAACTAGAGAAGGCCCTAGCACAGAAACGAAGACCCAACATAGCAACCAATCAATCAATTAAATAAATAAATCTTTAAAAAAAAAAAAAAAATCTTCCAACAAACAAAAGTCCAGGACCAGATGGCTTCACAGGTGTATTCTATCAAACATTTAGAGAAGAGCTAACACCCATCCTTCTCAAACTCTTCCAAAAAACTGCAGAGGAAGGAACACTCCCAAACTCATTCTATGAGGCCACCATCATCCTGATACCAAAATCAGACAAAGATACTACAAAAAAAGAAAATTACAGACCAATATCACTGATGAATATACATACAAAAATCCTCAACAAAATACTAGCAAACAGAATCGAACAACACATTAAAAGGATCATACACCATGACCAAGTGGGATTTATCCCAGGGATGCAAGGATTCTTCAATATATGTAAATCAATCAATGCGATACACCATATTAACAAATTGAAGAAAAACCATATGATCATCTCAATAGATGCAGAAAAAGCTTCTGACAAAATTCAACACCCATTTATGATAAAAACTCTCCAGAAAGTGGGCATAGAGGGAACCTACCTCAACATAATAAAGGCCATATACAACAAACCCACAGCAAACATCATTCTCAATGGTGAAAAACTGAAAGCATTTCCTCTAAGATCAGGAACAAGACAAGGATGTCCACTCTCACCACTATGATTCAACATAGTTTTGGAAGTCCTAGCCATGGCAATCAGAGAAGAAAAAGAAAGAAACGGAATACAAATTGGAAAAGAAGAAGTAAAACTCTCCCTGTTTGCAGATGACATGATACTATACATAGAGAATGCTAAAGATGCCACCAGAAAACTACTAGAGCTAATCAATGAATTTGGTGAAGTTGCAGGATACAAAATTAATGCACAGAAATCTCTTGCATTCCTATACACTAATGATGAAAAATCTGAAAGAGAAATTAAGGAAACACTCCCATTTACCACTGCAACAAAAAGAATAAAATACCTAGGAATAAACCTACCTAGGGAGACAAAAGACCTGTATGCAGAAAACTATAAGACACTGATGAAAAATTAAAGATGATACCAACAGATGGAGAGATATTCCATGTTCTTGGATTGGAAGAATCAATATTGTGAAAATGACTATACTACCCAAAGCAATCTACAGATTCAATGCAATCCCTATCAAATTATCAATGGCATATTTTACAGAACTAGAACAAAAAGTCTTAAAATTTGTATGGAGACACAAAAGACCCCAAATAGCCAAAGCAATCTTGAGGGAAAAAAACGGAGCTGGAGGAATCAGACTCCCTGACTTCAGACTATACTACAAAGCTACAGTAATCAAGACAATATGGTACTGGCACAAAAACAGAAATATAGATCAATGGAACAGGATAGAAAGCCCAGAGATAAATCCACGCACCTATGGTCAACTAATCTATGACAAAGGAGGCAAGGATATACAATGGAGAAAAGACAGTCTCTTCAATAAGTGGTGCTGGGAAAACTGGACAGCAACATGTAAAAGAATGAAATTAGAATACTCCCTAGCAACATGTAAAAGAATGAAATTAGAATACTCCCTAACACCGTACACAAAAATAAACTCAAAATGGATTAGAGACCTAAATGTAAGATCAGACACTATAAAACTCTTAGACGAAAACACAGGAAGAACACTCTATGACATAAATCACAGCTAGATCTTTTTTAATACACCTCCTACAGTAATGGAAATAAAAACAAAAATAAACAAATGGGACCTAATGAAACTTAAAAGCTTTTGCACAGCAAAGGAAACTACAAACAAGACGAAAAGACAACCCTCAGAATGGGAGAAAATATTTGCAAACGAATCAACGGACAAAGGTTTAATCTCCAAAATACATAAACAGCTCATGCAACTCAGTATTAAAAAAAAAAAAAAAACCTAATCAAAAAATGGGCAGAAGACCTAAATAGACATTTCTCCAAAGAGGACATACAGATGGCCAAGAGGCACATGAAAAGGTGCTCAACCTCACTAACTATTAGAGAAATGCAAATCAAAACTACAATGAGGTATCACCTCACATCAGTTAGAATGGGCATCATCAGAAAATCTACAAACAACAAATGCTGGAGAGGGTGTGGAGAAAAGGGAACCCTCTTGCACTGTTGGTGGGAATGTAAATTGATACAGCCACTGTGGAGAACAGTATGGAGGTTCCTTTAAAAAAGTAAAAATAGAATTACCATATGATCCAGCAATCCCACTACTGGGCATATACCCGGAGGAAACCATAATTCAAAAAGACACACGCAGGGCTTCCCTGGTGGCGCAGTGGTTAAGAATCCGCCTGCCAATGCAGGGGACATGGGTTCGAGCCGTAGTCCGGGAAGATCCCACATGCCGCGGAGCAACTAAGCCTGGGCTCCGCAACTACTGAACCAGCGTGCCACAACTATTGAAGCCCGTGTGCCTAGAGCCCATGCTCCACAACAAGAGAAGGCACTGCCGTGAGAAGCCCATGCAGTGCAACATAGAGTAGCAACAAAGACCCAATGCAGACGAAAATAATAAATAAATAAATTTATTAAAAAATAAATAAATAAGTTAATTAAAAAAAAAAAAAAAGACACATGCACCCCAATGTTCATTGCTGTGCTATTTACAATAGCCAGGTCATGGAATCAACCTAAATGCCCATCGACGGATGAATGGATAAAGAAGATGTGGTACATATATGCAATGGAATATTACTCAATTATAAAAAGGAACGAAATTGGGTCATCTGTAGAGACATGGATGAATCTAGAGACTGTCATTCAGAGTGAAGTATGTCCGAAAGAGAAAAACAAATATCGTATATTAACACATATATGTGGAACCTAGAAAAATGGTACAGATGAACCAGTTTGCAGGGCAGAAATTGAGTCACAGATGTAGAGAACAGACGTATGGACACCAAGGGGGTAAAGCAGCGGGGGGTGGCGGTGGGGGTGTGATGAATTGGGAGATTGGGATTGACATGTATACACTGATGTGTATAAAACGGATGAGTAATAAGAACCTGCTGTATAAAAAAATAATTAAAATAAAATTCATAAAAATAATTTTAAAAAAAGCTCAATAAGTCTTATGTTTCTCCCCAAGTGTCGTACTACTTACACTCTTTATGCCTCATTACAATTACCTATTTATGTGTCTCGCCCACCTCTCTCCCAGTAAGTTTTAGAAAGATAAAGGGATTATGCCCTATGTTATCTTTGTATCTTCCACGGCATCAAGTTCAGTGACTTGTGAACAGCAGTTAAGTAATGTGTGCTGTTAAACTGAACTAACAAAGAATAAATCAACAAGCCTGTTTTTGCTACATGTTCCTCTTCCAGTTTTGAAGTTAACTGAAAATATAACTGGATCAAAATATTAAATACAAATGAATAAAGAAAGCTAATTTAATCTATTCTTGAAATTTGAGATTGTTATATGGTTTTTGAACCCATTCTATTACTCTTACCTGTTACTTCGTCACTGTGAGTAGACAGCAGTTTCCAGATGAGGTAAGGACCACCAAGGATAACAGCAAAGAACAAGAATATTGGCCAAGATTTTGCTGAGTTAGTTGCTCTGTCCTCAGCACCAAGGCAAGCGACAGTTCCTTCACTTTCTGCCCATAGGTCCTCATTCTCAGAGTCTCTTCTTAAACCTATCATCCATTGTAACCGTCTGTAAAGATACCTTATAGTCCTAACTAATGCAAAAGCTGAAAAAACCTTTGTGAAGTGTATTTTTAATCGGGAAAAGTGGTTTGCTACATCCAATACAGCCCTGAAACTGTTATAGACAGCTGAAAAGGTAGCATCCATCATCATGCTGACAGAGGCAAATGCATGCACAATACTTTCAATGGACTGAAATGCACCTCTGCTGCTTTCTTCAGCTTGCTGAACAAATCTACTAGGTGGAAGATCATCTATACGAAGGCGGTTATAGCCCAACCCATTATACCCATAACTATAAGGGCTATAGCTTCCATAAAATGAATTTCCATAGGCACCATATCCAGAAGAAAATGAACTGTAAGCAGGTCTGAAAGTGTTCACATTACTGCTTCCTGTCTGCTGAGATGGCCTTGGAAGAATAGGCGGTGGCACTCTGGTAAGTGTTGGTTGTCCAGGTCTTGTCAATAAAGTAGGACCCAAATCAGCAGATCTAAAACCAAAAAGGATTCAAAGTTGTAACTTAAGCACACAATAAATCCATTCAAAGTAACTATTAAACACTTTGTATATACCTAGTGTTATGACAGATCCTACAAAAGATGTCTTAAGAGTAAGGAATAGTCTCTAATATCCAGATGCTTAGAATCTGTGTTAAGACAAAATGGATAAAAGAGCTAACTGAACTCTATATTCTTGTTTACTTATGCTGCATTATTAGTAGTATCTTCAATCTGTGGTTTCCTTTTAAGACACATGTCCATTTCCTCAGGGTTAGTTACAACTCGATATCTGTCCATCCTTACACCTAAATGGCACTATCTTAATTACTGTAGTTTCATAATAGGTCTTAATATCCAATAAGACAAATCTTCCTACACTATTTTTCATCTTCAAGAGTGTCTTGGCTATTTGACCCTTTGAACATCCATATATATTTTAGAATCAGAGTTTGAAGTTCTACACTGTTCTCCCCACAAAAGCCCTATTGAGATTCTGGTTTGGGATTACATTAAATTCGTAGATTAATTTGAGGTGGTCGACATCTCCATTATATTGAGAGTTTCAACTCAATATAACATCCTCCATTTACTTATGTCTTTTAAAGATTTTTCTTAATAATAGTTTTTTAAAATAACCACTGAGGGACTTCCCTGGTGGTGCAGTGGTTAAGAATCCACCTGCCAATGCAGGGGACAGGGGTTCGTGCCCTGGTTCGGGAAGATCCCGCATGCCACAGAGCAACTAAGCCTGTGAGCCACAACTACTGACCCTGCGCTCTAGAGGCCGCAAGCCACAACTACTGAGCCCATGCACCACAACTACTGAAGCCCGCGTACCTAGAGCCTATGCTCTGTAACGAGAAGCCACCTCAGTGAGAAGCCTGCATGCACACCACAACAAAGAGTAGCCCCTGCTCGCGCAACTAGAGAAAGCCTATGCACAGCAATCAAGACCCAACACAGCCAAAGATAAATAAATAAATTAATTAAAAAATAAATAAAATAACCACTGAGTCTCAATGTTTTATAGTTTACTGTGTGGAGGTCTTTCTTTAGATTTATTTCTATATATTTGATTGTTTTGATGCTATTGTAAACGGTGTCTTTCTAAAATTTCACTTTTTTGCTGTTATATAGAAATAATTGATTAAAAAAAATATGGTCCTTATATCTAGCAACTTTATTTTGGATTCTTCTTTTGTATTTTCTAGAATCTTAAGGATTTGCAGTCATATTGTATGTGAATAACAATAGGTTGTTTCTTCCTTTTTTCAATTCTTACAGCTTTGATTATTAAGGTATTGCATCTAGGACCTGCAGTACAATCTTGAATAGAAGGGATGATAGAAGGTATCCTAATCTCATTCCTAATCTCAAAGGGAAAATTTTCAAGACGTCACCAATAATTATGTTTGTTGTAGATTTAGTAGTTCCTTTTCTATTTCTTTTTGATAAAATTTTTTTACCACGAATGAATGCTGAATTTTATCAAATGATTCCTTAGCACCTATCAAGATGATTATATGAATATTTTCCTTTGTCTTTGATGAATTACATTGATTTTCAAATGTTAAAACCAACCTGCATTCCTGAAGTAGAATCAAGTAGGCCACAATATATTTCTGAATTTGGTTTGTCAATATTTTATTGAAGATTTTTTTTATATCTATGTTCATGAATGAGACTGTCCTAATATGTTTTTTTTTAAATTAATTAATTAATTAACTTATTTTGGGCTGTGTTGGGTCTTCGTTTCTGTGCAAGGTCTTTCTCTAGTTGCAGCAAGCAGGGGCCACTCTTCATCGTGGTGCACAGGCCTCTCACTGTCGCGGCCTCTCTTGTTGCGGGACACAGGCTCCAGACGCGCAGGCTCAGTAATTGTGGCTCACGGGCTTAGTTGCTCCGCAGCATGTGGGATCTTCCCAGACCAGGGCTCGAACCTGTGTCCCCTGCATTGGCAGGCAGATTCTCAACCACTGCGCCACCAGGGAAGCCCCCTAATGTGCTTTTATTGTAAACGTCTTTGTCAGGTTTGGACATGAAGGTTGAACTAGCCTCTTAAAAAGAGTTGGGGGAGTATTTCATTCTTTTCTATATTCTAGAAAAGTTAATTATTTCTTCCTTAAAGGTTTCTAGAGTTTACCAGTGAATCATATGGGCTTGGAATTCTCCTACTGGGAAGAATTTTCATTATGAATTTAATTTCTTTAGTATCATGCTACTTAAAATGTGGTCTGTGGACCAGTGCTATTTTATGAACCATTTTATACCAATCTATAATAAGAAAAGTACAGAAAACGAGATTGTGTTTAAGTAATTTGACACTGCTATGATGTTTTTACTGCATTTTATAAAAAGTATTAGTCATCATCACAAATATTTTGAGAAGCACTGCTTCAAGTGTTAAAGGACTATTTATCTTTTCTATCTGTAAAATATACCTTGCTTCATCCTCTAAATCTCTTCCTTTCCTTTCTGTATTTTCCTGTCCTTTTGTCTCTTTGTACTTCCTTCTAGGTATTTTCTTCCCAACTATTCTTTTTTAATTTTTATTTTATTTATTAATTTTTGTCTGCGTTGGGTCTTCGTTGCTGCACGCAGGCTTTCTCTAGTTGCTGCGAGCGGGGGCTACTCTTCATTGCGGTGCACGGGCTTCTCATTGCGGTGGCTTCTCTTGTTGCGGAGCACGGGCTCTAGGCACGCAGGCTTCAGTAGTTGTGGCACGTGGGTTCAGTAGTTGTGGATCGCGGGCTCTGGAGAGCAGGCTCAGTAGTTGTGGCACACGGGCTTAGTTGCTCCGTGGCATGTGGCATCTTCCCGGACCAGGGTTCAAACCTGTGTCCCCTGCATTGGCAGGCGGATTCTTAACTACTGTGCCACCAGGGAAGCCCTCCAACTATTCTTTAGGTCACTGCTACTCAAGGGGCCAATCCGCAAGATAAGGAGCTTGCACTATAATGTAAATCAACAAATTCTTTCTTCACAGAGAAAGTTTTGCTATCAAGAAAATGCCACTTGAGTGGTGGAGGGATAAACTGGAAGATTGGGATTAACATATACACACTACTATATATAAAATAGATAACTAATAAGGACCCTACTGTACAGCACAGGGAACTCTATTCAGCACTCTGTAATAGCCTATATGGGAAAAGAATCTAAAAAAGAGTGGATATATTTATATGTATAACTGATTCAATTTGCTGTACACCTGAAACTAATACAACATTGTAAACAACTATACTCCAATAAAAATTAAAAAAAAAAAAAAAAGAAAATGCCAGTTGAACTAAATGGTGTGCTCAGGGTCAATTTGTTCTACATTCTGATACAAATTTCCTATCTTGTTGTGGACTGTTACTACATAGTTCAAAAAATAGCAGCCAGCCCATAGACTCTCAGTAGCTAAAGAACACGCTTCGAGTAGTACTGCTCTAAGTCACTAATTCTCTATGTAATGGTGTCTAATCTGTTTCTAAACCTAACGAGTTCTCAATTTTGGTTACGTATTTTTTGTTCTAGAAATTCCTTTCCTCTTTTAATAGTTTCCAATTCTCTGCCAAAATTCTTCATCTTCCCTTTTATTGCCCTCAACATATTAAAGATAATTTAAAGTCTCTTTGCTAACTCCAATATCTAGAGTTCCTATGAATTTGTTTTTCCAGATGTTAACGTAGCTGCCATTTGTGTTACATAATGTCCTCCTGGGTCTGGCTATTTGATTTTGCTGTGCGTCAGCAATTATTATTGTAGCAGTAATTTGAGATTCTGGATGATGTTCTCTTTCTCCAGGTGTGTTTCATTCTGGATATTGTTTCATTTTTTTTTTAATTGAAATGTAGTTGATTTACAATGTTGTGTTAGTTGCAGGGGTACAGCAAAGTGATATATATATATATACACACACACACACATAAAACTGAATACATGTATTCTTTTTCACATTCTTTTCTATTTTAGGTTATTACAAGATATTGAATATAGTTCCCTGTGCTATACATTAGTTCCCTGTGCTATACAATAGGTCCTTGTTGTTTATCTATTTTATATATAGTAATATGTATCTGGATATTGTTTTCTGAACTATTCTCTAATTTGGTTCAGGCAGGCTGCTAAGGCTACTATGAATTCATGATGTCCCTAATTTAATTTCAGGAATTGATGATTTGAAGCTGGGCTTCTGTTCCTATAAGGGCCTGTCTACTTCTTTTATACCCTTATATCTAGATGTACCTAACACTAGGTATGGGTAATTTATCAGTATCTCGTCTTGGAAGACGTCTGAACTCCAACCATGCTTCAAGAGTCTGTCAATGTATATACACTGATCTGTATAAAATTGATGACTAATAAGAACCTGCAGTATAAAAAAACAAACAAACAAAACAACTAATACTAAACTTTCATTGGGTTATCTGTATGGAAATATGTTAATATAAATGTTTCAGACATTACGTGAAATTTCTAAAAATCTTATATGTTCTGGTATAATGTTATAAGTCATAATTCTAGTTATTACTTTAAAATGTATATCTCAGAAATAACTAAATTTCCTTGTCAATTGCACTATTATGAACTTTCATCAAATCTTTAACCGTGGTCATTTTTAAGTCTTTTGTCAGTTACAGACAGTTCTGGGTGTACTCTGATGCTTTTGCAAATATGTTCCTATAAAAGGGTTTCATCTTCAAGGAATTCATAGAAAAGACTCTGACAAGTACAGGTTTCTGGTAACTGTACTTCTGAACTGAATGAATAAGCATTTTCAGAACTCTAATGAAAAACTTATGAACTCATAAAAGTGCTAACAAAAGATCAAGATGAAAAACAAAATTAATTACATGGGGCTGAGTGAACTGATGAGGATGATTATAATTTTTGTGACTTTCTGTTTGAATTAAAAAAAAAAATCCCACAAGGACTCAGAGGCAAAGAATATAGAAATCAATTTTCACTGCAAAGTAAAGGAGCTGTTACAGTGGAGGATTACTGGACTGAATGTCAATATTATGGCATAGTATGAGTGTGTTTCGTGTTTGGTAATTGCAATCATTGTTGCTTTTGTTGTGGTCATCCATTTACAATGCTTGGTGTCAGTCTATTTATCTCTTGTAAAAATAAAATACAGTGTGTGTGTGTGTGTGTGTGTGTGTGTAAAAAAAAAAAAGAGTTTGTCAAAAGTTCTACTCAACTAGCTTCATTATCTAAGCTGCTTCTTCTGAAATCAGCAGAAGCTTCTATGGGAAAAGTGCTTTCAAAGGCCATGCTCACCTTTGTGAATTTTTAACTTTCCTGAATCTGGGCTCCATAAATCTTTATTTTCTTTTTTGCCCTATAATGCCTTCCAGCAGATGTTTTATATTCTGCTTAGCTTTCTACTTGTCCTCAGTAGTTTTTTTTTTTCCTAGAGTACTTATTCTGCCATCATCAAAAGTCCTTCCTATAATTCTTTGTCCATATTTTGTACAGTATCTTACATTTATTTATACATCTGACTCTTCCTGTAAACGGCGAGCTCCTCAAAGGCACAGGAGCTTTCCTTGTTTCTCCATCACCTAACTATAGTGCTTAGCATATAAATAGGTACTGATACAAACACTATACTGGAGTCTTTCATTAGTAAATATTTAATATACATATATCACACAGACTATTAATACAGATTTTTCTTTATATATCTTTGTATTGTTTCATAAATTGTGATGAATATGTAACTTAAAAAATTATAGGGAATTACATTTAAACATTTGGTAATAAAAAAATAAAGAGCTTTCCTCTTACTCTTCTTTGTGTTTTTTTTTTTTAAATTTTGGCTGCCCTGCTCAGCTTGTGGAATTTTAGTTCCCCAATCAGGGACTGAACCCAGGCCTTTGGTAGTGAATGTGAGGAGTCCTAACCAGTGGACCACCAAGGAATTCCCTCTTCTTTGGTTTTAATGTGGTCTGTTTCCGGCATACACAAGTGCATTCAGTGTGCATGTACAGTCTTGCTTTCTGTTACAACAAGCATAATAAGAACTAAAGAAGCCTATGACGTAGAAGAACAAATGATTTATTCTCATTGCTGAATGTGCAAAGTCTCCCCCACCCAATTTTTTATCTTGAAAAGTTTCAAACAGGAAAAAAAAATAACTTGAAAGAAAAGTACAATGAGTATCCACATACCTTCTATCTAAATTCAACAACTGCTATCATTTTGCCACATTTGCTTTCTCTTTATCACTCTCTAGTCTTTTAAAACTTCTTGAACTAGTTGAAATTAACTTGTAGACCTAATAAATTACTCCTAACTACCTCAGCAGGCATTTCCTAAGAATAAAGATATTTTATACAAAAACATAATACTGTTTTCCCATCTTTGAAAATTAATAATTCCATATCATCTATTACCCAACTGATATTCAAAACATCCATTAATCTCAAATATCTTTGTCTAAACAGCTTTATTGAGATAAAATTCACATACCATAAAATTCACCCATTTAAAGTATAAAAAGCAACAGTTTTCCATATATTCACAGAGGTGTACAACTATCACCATACGCAATTTCAGAACACTTTCATCATCCCAAATAGAAATCCCATATTTATTAGCAGTCACTCCCCATTTCTTACTCTCCTCCAATCCTGCGCAATCACTAATCTACTGTCTGTCTCTATAGGTTTGCCTACTTTGGACATTTCCTATATAATCGATTCTTGTTATTTGCGATAGTTATGTTCTATAAACCTGCAAACAGTGAATCAGCAAATACTGAATCACTGCTCCTGGAGGAAACAAAGGGTTAGGTTCCTTCAAGCCTCTGGTCACAACATTTTCATCTACTGATCAATACATATACTTTTTTATGTATGTTTCTGTTTAAAGATACTTTATCTAATTACATTGTTGACTCATTAACAATGAATTCATGGCCAAAAGCACCACAACTCATGTCTGAACAAAGTTTATCTAATGCTAATATTTTCTCCATAAGGCCTTCTAGGAACACTTCAGCACTATGCTTAGGGGCCATTTAAAGACAGTGAAATCATCAGCAAAAATGTGAAAAACGCGGCTGGCACTTAATTGATTTTGAAAAGGACACCTGTTTACAGTATGAGAGCTGAAACAAGAAGCCAGAATGTTGCTTTTTGTTCAACCTTAGCTGAGAGATGACTCAGATCTCTCACTGCTCTATGTGTGTCTGAAAAGATCATGAAAATGCCTCAAGTACTGATTTTAGGGTTACAAATAAAAATCATCGAGTAGGAGAGTTTGCAAATACTGAATCTGCAAAAAATGAGGATCTACTGTAAATGAAACTTACAATATGTAGTATTTTGTGACTGGCTTCTTTCACTTAATGTTTTGAAGGATCATCTATGTTGTAGCATGTATCAGTACCTCATTCTTTTTTATTACTATATTATATTTATCCATACATCAGTTGATAAACATTTGGGTTGTTTCCATTTTTGGGGTATTATGACTAATGCTTCTATGAACATTTATGTACAAATTTTTGTGTGAACATATGTTTTCATGTTTCTTGGGGGTGATACTGCTGGGTCATACCGTAACTCTGTGTTTAACCTTTTGAAGAACTGCCAAATTGTTTTCCAAAGCAACTGTACAATTTTACGTTCCCACCAGCAGTGCATGAGGGTTTCAATTTCTCTACATTTTGCCAACACTTGTTATTATCTGTCTTTTTTACTATAGCCACCCTAGTGGGTACGTCACTGTGGGTTTGATTTACATTTCCCTAATGGTTAATGATATTGAGTGTCTTTTCATGTGCTTATTGGCCAGTTTTAGATCTTCCTTGGAGAAATGTCTATTCACATACTTTGCCCATTTAAAAAATTAGGTTATTTGTCTTTTTATCATTGAGTTGTAAAAGTCAAAATGTCTTTTTAGGTTTTTTTGAAACAAAAATTCAATTAAGTCTCACATATTGCATTTGGTTGGTTGTGTCCCTATTCTCATTTAAACAGAACAATAATGTCCTGGACTTTTTGAAGAGTCCAGTCAATTTCTTCTAGAGTGTCCCACATTCTGGATTTGTGTTTCCCCCAAATGTTGTTTAACTATTCCCTATCCTCTATACTTCCAGTTAAACTGGAAGTATAAACTGGGAGTATGAACTGGAAGTATAAACTGGAAGTATGCATCTAAAGGTTTGATCTAAAGGTTTTGGCAAGCATAAATCATGAGCGAAGTTGTTTACCTCAGATTGTATTACATCATAAAAAAAGGAACAAAACTTGAAAAAGGGTCAGTAGACTACCAAATAGTGTAGTATATTCAGGTTTGGATGAAGCAGCTCTGAGGGTAAGTGCTCCACTCAAATGAAACTAGTTCATTGCTTGAGGCTGGGGACTGGGAAGTGCCACCTTGCCTCATAAAAATTTGCTGACAGTGGTAAAAGAGATTATAAAATTTGCTGACGACACTTTAGGATTTTTAGAAAGTTACAAAACTAAGAATGGGGGAAGACTCTGATAAAGCCTCAAACTCAGGAAATGAAACAAGTTAACAACTGACTCAATGACTTAATCTGTGATATCCTTAATCTAACCCACTTTATACCAGATTCTTACATGGAGAGTGGATGCTGAGAGGGAGGTACAAGCAACAGGAAGCCTACCAGATAGACAGAGCTGAATGTAGAAGGAAAAGTGAGACAACAGAACCCCAAAATTCCCACTCAAAATGGACATATCAAAAATACTACACACAAGAAGAAAAAAAAACACAAAGAGACCAAACTAACAAAAATCAACAATAAGAATGAAAAGTCATTCAAGGAAAAACTAATTTTATATAATAGCTCATCAAAGATTCTAAATATGTTTAAAATGGTCAAAGAGATAAGCAGAACAAGAATAATATGAATTGAATGAATTGATTTTAAAAAAGTCAAAGAGATAAATGTAGCAATAACATCTGTGAAATAAAAATTGAAAAAAAAAACACATGTAAAAATGAAAAAAATTTCATTAGAAATCTTATACACAATGCCCACAGCCACAAGGCATCTTGTAACTATGAGGCAAAAAGAAAATTAGTTGTTGTACACTAAGGAACAGAGTAGAAATATAAAACTTGCGGAATTCTACTTCAAGTAATGGTATTCTAGGTAATCAGACCAACTCTTTCACAGAAAACAATTAGAAAAGCTAGAAAAAACATAAAATTATCTGTTTAAAGCATGAGAGGACAAGACACTGAGGAATTAGAGTCAAGATCCAGGAGTAAGAGGAAACCTAGAGAGCCCATTTTAGATGTTTCTCAAGGGAAGAGGGCCAATTCCAGAAGAGATGGCTGACAGGATGAGAAGTTGAGTAGAGCTTTTAATAGACTCTCTGGGCTAAGGAGACAAAAACTAGAGCTCAGAAGCCCCAAAAGAGGGACAAGATAAATGCCCACACTTCAGACTGGGACTTTAAACAGCCACATGCTAGGAGTAAGGGGGAATAGGTTAACAAGAAATAGACTAGCCCTGGCAGAAACTGAAAACCACTATTTCAAGTTAGCTCAAATTTGAAATTATTAAAATGATCTTAGATTGCTAGTGGTCCAAGGTGCCTGTCAAAAGTAAAACTCTCTGGAGGAAGAGACCATCCTAGGCCTCAAATTGCCTTAAATTATCTATATACAATGCCCAGCTCTCACTGAAAAATAATTGAGCCTCTATGATGACAAAACTACACGTTAAAAAAAAATGAGTGACATTAGCCAATATAAAATGATCCATATGGATCCAGATAATGGAGTTATCAGGTGGAGACCTAAACAACTATGCTATACATATTCAAGGAAAAAAAGGCAAGATTGAGATTTTCAGCAGAGAATAGAAACTATAAAGCAGGACCAAATGGAAATTCTAAAACTAAAAAAATAAAATACTTGAAACTACGAACTCAATGACTGATTCGTTTACTATCAGATTAGACACACTGAAAGAAAAATACCAGTGAACTAGAAGAGTTCAGAAGAAAATACCCAGAATGAAGCACGAGTAACAAAAGGATACATACAGAAAAGAGTGTAAGATACAGAGTGTATAGTGAAATATAGAGCATATATGTAATTGGGGTCAGAGAAATGAAAAGAGGATGGGCAGAAGCGATCAAGTCAGATTCAAGTATCTCTATGAATCCCACCAAAAATAATATAATGAAAAATACACTGAAGCCCAACAAAGTATAACTGCTGGGGAAAAAAAAAAAAAAGATTCCTTTAGAAGGAGCAAGAGTAAGACAGAGATGACTGAAAATGTCAGAAAGCTGACAGAAAAAGGAAGCCAAGAAAAATGTAGGTCCCTTGATGACAATGGTGAGTTAGCAGATCTCTAGACTTCTCGTCAACTAAACAATAAATGCCTCTATAGTTGAAAGCACAGAAAGTCAGATATTGTTACTTGGAGCAGAACTATTCCTGATATGTTTAATAGTAGTTCCAGAAGAAGAGATGGGAAAGAATAGTGCTCAAACAATATTTAAAGATAGGATTCGTGAGAGTTTTCCTGAATTAAAGACAGACGTGAATCCTCGGATTCAACACTGTGGGTACTGAGCATGAACACTGTAGCTGCTGAGCATAAGGAAAACATATACACGTACATATGTATATCTGAATATTTGAACCTAGATAGAGCCTAATAAAGCTGTAGAGGACCAAGGTATCAGGGAAAATCTTAAAGGCTGCTAAGGAGAACATAGTCTGTAAAGGAATAAAAATTAGACTCAATAGAAAAATTTCTGTAGCTACAAAACTCTGATACCAAACCAGAAAGGTATAATACAAAGAAAGAAAATTATAGGCCAATTAGGAACATATATGCAAAGATCTTAAAATATTAGATTTCAGCATTGTATTTTTTTTAAAAAATCAAAATTAAGCAGAGTTCATCCAGAAACGCAAGGATGATTCAACACTGGACAGTTAATAGATGCAATAAACCACATTTTCATATTAAAATAAAAACACATAATTATCCCAACAGATGCAGAAAAGTTATTCATAAAATTTGATACCCTTTCATAATAAAAATCTGAGCAAAGTAGAGAGATAGAAGTTTGATAGGATATCTATTAAAAACAAAAAGCAAACATAATTTATAGTGAGACTTGAGAAGCATTCCAATGAAAGTCTGGACCAATACAAGGATGTTGGCAATTTATGCTGGCTTATTTGTAAATGATAGGATTGTCAACATGGGGCTCAAAAGAATTTCAACCAAACCATCAGAATAAATTAAGTGTCTGACATTATGTGGATAAAATATCTATATCTTATAAATGATGGGAAAGGACTTCATGGAAACAATTATAAAACACTACTTAAAGCAAAAAAGAATGTCAAAATCTCACCAATTGCACCTTACACAATATTCATGGATGAAAAGGCTTACTTGATCTTTACATAAAAGTTCCAGTAAAATATAAAGTTCTAATAAAAATCCCAATAAATCTTTTTATAAAGGCTAAGTGCAACAAAGGCAATTATGAAGAAGAGCAATGTGTGGAGGATCTTGACATACCAAATATCAAAACTTATTATAAAGACAGTGTGGTGTTAGCATAAGAATAGATAAATAGAGCAACAGAACATATTATAAAGTCCCCCAAACAGAACCACACATTTAGGAAAACTTGGTATGACATAGATGGCATTATAAAGTAGTATGGAATAAACTACTTAATAAATGGTGCTAGGACAATAAGTTATCCACATGGAAAAGAATTGAATTCTCTATTTCACACTGATTTTTGTACAACAAAGCCAGTTCCAGGTGGATTAAAGATATGAATGGGAAATGAACAGTTAAAAGAAGATATAGAGAAAAATTTTCCTTATCTGAGGTAGAAAGGGTTTCTTAACCAAGACAGAAAAAGCACAAATAAAATATGAAAAATTTGGCTATATTAAAATTAAAATATCTGTACAACAAAAATGAACATGAATGTAAATAAAGCAAAAAAACAAGCCATAGATTGAAAGATAAAAACAAAATAGGATCAGTACAAACAATAAAGTACTCCTACAAATTGATAAGCAAAGATAAAGCCAACATAAAAGTGGGCAAAAGATGACCAACAGAAAAAATTTCAAATGGCTAATAAACATTCAAAAAGATCCTCAATTTTATTACTGATCAGAGAAGTGCAAATTAAATACCATTTCACATCTATTAGATTGGTAAATACAGTACTACAAAATAACATCAAGTGTTGGGAAAAATGTAGAGAAACAGAATACCTTGCTAGTGAAAACGTAAAAATTGGTATACGACCACTTCGAGGAGCACCTTGGTGATAGTCAGTACTTGAAGATAAGCATACCCTTCCAACAAGCAACTCTCCTCCCAGAAAACCTCTTGGAAACGTGCACAAGGAGAAAGACACAAGAATGTTGATTGCAATAGCTTTAAATATTTAACAACTAATACTCTAATATCTATAACAGAACAAATAGTTTGCTTTTATATAACAGAATATCCTATGGCAGTAAAACGAACTACAGGCACACCTGATTTTATGATGCTTTGCTTTACTGCGCTTTGCAGATTGTGCTTTGTACAAATTGAAGGTTTGTTGCAACCCTGTGTCAAGCCAATCTATCTGCACCATTTTTTGAACAGCATTTGCTCACTTCATGTCTCTGTGTCACATTTTGGTAATTCTCACAATATTTCAAACTTTTTCATTACTATTATATTTGTTTTGGTGATCAGTGATCTCTTATGTTACTATTCTAGTTGTTTTAGGACACCATGAACTGTGCCCCTATAAGACAGCAAACTGTCAAAATAAATGTGTGTGTTCTGACTGCTCCAGCGACCAGCCTTTCCTCCCATGTCTCTCTCTCTCTTCTTGAGATTCCCTTTTTCCCTGAGACACAAGAATGTTGAAATTAGGCCAATTAATAACCCTACAATGGTCTCTAAGTGTTCAAGTGAAAGGAAGAGTCACACGCCTCTAAATCAAAAGCTAGAAATGATTAAGCATAGAGAGGAAGGCATGTCAAAAGTCAGGATAGGCCAAAGGCTAGGCCTCTTGCACCAAACCGTTAGCCAAGCTGTGAATGCAAAGGAAAAGTTCTTGAAGGATATTAAAAGTGCTACTCCAGTGAACACGCTAATGATAAGAAAGTGAAACAGCCTTATTGCTGACATGACGAAAGTTTTAGTGATCTAGCTAAATCAAAGCAGCCATTAACATTCCCTTAAGCCAAAACCTAATCCAGAGCAAGGCCCTAACTCTTTTCAATTCTGTGAAGGCTGAGAGGTGAGGAAGCTGCAGAAGAAAAGTCTGAAGCTAGCAGAGGTTGTTTCACGAGGTTTAAGGAAAGAAGCCATCTCCATAACATAAGAGTGCAAGGTGAAGCTGCAAGTGCTGATGTAGAAGCTCCAGCAAGTTATCTAGAAGATCTAGCTAAGATAATTAATGAAGGTGGCTATGCTAAACAACAGATTTTCAATGCAGACAAAATAGCCTTCTATGGGAAGAAGATGCCATCTAGGGCTTTCATAACTAGAGGGAAGGCAATGCCAGGCTTCAAAGCCTCAAAGGACAAGCTGACTCTCTTGTTAGGGGCTAATGCAGCTGGAACTTGAAGATGAAGCCAATGCTCATTTACCATTCTGAAAATCCTAAGGCCCTGAGGAATTATGCTAAATCTACTCTGCCTGTGCTCTATCAGTGGAACAACAAAGCCTGCATGACAGCACATCTGTTTACAATATGGTTTACTAAATATTTTAAGCCCACTGTTGAGACCTAGTGCTCAGAAGAAAAGTTTCCTTTCAAAATATTACTGCTCACTGATAATGCAACTGGTCACCCTAGAGCTGATGGAGGTGTACAATGAGATTAATGTTGTTTTCATGTCTGCTAACGCAATATCCATTCTGTAGCCCATGGATCAAGGAGTCATTTCGACTTTTAAGTCTTATTATCTAAGAAATAAATTTCATAAGGCTATAGCTGCCATAGATAGTGATTTCGCTGATGGACTTGGGCAAAGTAAATTGAAACCCTTTCTAAAAGGATTCACCATTTTAGATGCCATTAAGAACATTCGTGATACATGGGATGAGTTCAAAATATCAACTTTAACAGGAGTTTGGAAGAAGTTGATTCCAACCCTCATGGATGACTTTAATCCATGAAGCAAGTAACTGCAGATGTGGTGGAAATAGCAAGAGAATTAAAAATTGAAGTGAAGCCTAAAGATGTAACTGAATTGCTGTAATCTCATGATAAGACTTTAACAGATGAGGAGCTGCTTCTTATGGATAAGCAAAGAAAGTGGTTTCTTGAGACGGCATCCACTCCTGGTGAAGAAGATATGAAGATTGTTGAAATGACAACAAGGGATTTAGACTACTATGTAAATTTAGTTGATAAAGCAGCATCAGGGTTTGAGAAGATTTACTCCAATTTTGAAAGAAGTTCTACTGCGGGTAAAATGCTATCAAACAGTACTGCATGCTACAGAGAAATGTTCAAGAAAGGAAGAGTCAAGCAATGTGGCAAACTTCATTGTTGTCTTATTTAAAGAAACTGCCACATCCACCCCAACCTTCAGCAACCACCTCCAATGAGTCAACATCGAGGCAAGACTCTCCACCGACAAAAAGATTACAGCTGGCTGAAGGCTCAGATGATGGTTAGCATTTTTTTTTTTTTAGCAATAAAGTATCTTTAAGGTTATGTACATTGTTTCTTTAGACATAATGCTATTGCACACTTAATAGACTACAGTAGGGTGTAAACATAACTTTTACATGCACTGGGAAACCAAAAACACTCATGTGACTCGCTTTATTGCGATATTCAATTCGCTTTATTGCAATATTTGATTTACTTCGGTGGTCTGAACCCAACCTGCAATACTTCCCAAGTATGCCTGTACAGTTACAAGAATGAACAAGATAAATCTCAAAATAAATAATACTTAGTGGAAAAACACTTTGCAAATGATACATACAGTTCGAATGTATTTAAAGTCTAAAAATATACTGAATAATAATACATACATATATACATATGTAATGTACACACAAAGCTAAATACTGAAGTATAAAAACATTGTATACAATAAAAACCAAATAGGGACAGTAGTCACCGTAGGAAAGAAGAATGGGAGGGTTTAACTGTTGCTCTAATTTTTATTTTTTTAAAAATCTGAGGCGAATCTGGTAAAATATTAATATTTCTTAAAACTGGGAGCTAATACACAAGTATTCATCATCTTACTCTCTACCAGTCTCTAGGTGTTTAAAATACTTCACATTTTCTTAAAAAGTGGGAAAATGGTTAATTTTACATAAACAGAACTTTAATAGATTCAAAAATAAAACGTCTCTCTTCTAAAGAGCAGTCCAAATTTTTAAAGAGGGTCAAACCACTCATAAAAAAAGGTAGCAAAGGGGCTTTCCTGGTGGCGCAGTGGTTAAGAATCTGCCTGCTAATGCAGGGGCCACGGGTTTGAGCCCTGGTCTGGGAAGATCCCACTTGCTGAGGAGCAACTAAGCCCATGCGCCACAACTACTGAGCCTGCGCTCTAGAGCCCACGAGCCACAACTACTGAGCCCGTGTGCCACAACTACTGAAGCCCATGCGCCTCGAGCCCATGTTCCGCAACAAGAGAAGCCACTGCCATGAGAAGCTCACCCACCGCAACGAAGAGTAACCCCCACTCGCTGCCAACTAGAGAAAGCCTGTGCGCAGCAACGAAGACCCAACGCAACCAAAAATAAGTAAAATAAATAAATTTATTTAAAAATAGTAGCAGAAAGTGTCACCCCAACTTAATAGCATAATTAAAGCTTACTACTTATGTACCTTCATTATTAAAGTAGCAATTGTGTTCAAACACCTTAGAAAAAATTACAAGATTTTAGAACATAGCAGAAATACATTCCAGTATGGTGGGGATTTCTATGTAAGTAAACCTACCACAGTAGGCAATCTGACATTCGAGTCTCACCATCTGAATTAAGATGCCCAGATCCACAGACTTAGAGAACAGAACTTATGGTTACAAGGGCGGAAGGGATAGATTGGGAGTTTGGGATTGACAATGTACACATTGCTATATTTAAAATAGATAACCAACAAAGACCTACTGTATAGTACAGGAAACACTGCTTAATGTTCTGTAATAACCTAAATGGGAAAAGAATTTGAAAAAGAATAGATACATGTATATGTATAACAGAATCACTTTGCTGTACACCTGAAACTAACACATTATTAACCAACTCTGCTCCAATATAAAAAAATTTTTTTAAAAATGTCCAGATCCACCCAACACAAAACACGCAAGGCTGTGAAATTCTTCTCTTTTATTCAATTTTAACCTTTTTTGAGTTGTAGATCCATTTAACACTGATTAAAACCAAACAAAAAACCACAGGCCTTAGGAAAAAATCACACACTATCTAGCACACAAAGGCCACTCGTAGGCCTCAGTTTTTAACTCCCGCTTTCAAGTTGCTTTTCCAAATCTTTATCCGAAACATTGCTGAGTTATGCTGGAAAAGAATGCAAACTGTACAAGCTTGAGTTCCAGTTGTGTGAAAGTGACCTTTTGGGCTTTTACCAACTTGTCGAGAGATGGTTAAAAGCTTTAGAGAGACTTTGCTCCCTAACGAACCGGGGCGGGCAAATGTCTCTCTCACCTGCTACGGACCGAAAGTCTTAACTCTTTAAGGTGGGGGTGGCGGGGGGAAGAGAGTCGTGCAGTTCAGTCTGGGTGTCCCCCAAACAGAAGGGACAGCTACCTGACCCCTTCTTCCAAGCACCGGCACCCAGACAAGAACCCAAGACTATCGCCACCCACACCCCCACCCCCCCCGAAAACGTCGCTGCCGAGAGCCGCCGAGTCAGAAACAGCTGACACCGAAATTCCCCTTACAGGCGCCCCGGCAGCACTTCGACCCCCCTTAAGGCTAGGGGTGGGGGTGGGGGCTGGTTGAGAGGGGGAGGGGACACTTCACACCCAACAACGGCCTCAACCGCCTCTTGCCAAGTCCCCGCTACGGCCCACAAAACTCGCAGCCTGAAGAATCGCACACTCACTGGAAAGTGGTGCCGGGTCCTGACCCCGGCCCGGCCCCAGGAATCCGGCGGGTCTCCCATGGTTTCGGGGGAGGCGGCGGCTGGGACGCCATCTCCGCCTCCTCTCAGCTCCCGCTCTGCGCTGGGACTCTCCAGGCCTGAGGACACCAGCTGCTTGAGCGCCAGGCACAACATGCAGAGTACCGAGCCCTCCACCCGGCCCTCCCCTGCAGTCAGGATGTGGCTTGTGGTGCTTTGCTGGCTGAGATTACAGCCTAGGAGGATGCCACTAACCTATGGGAAGAAACGCTCTCTTTTTATTTGCCCTGGAAAGAATTTCCATTCTAAACGGAGGGTAAGCGCTCATCGATATTTCTGGTGGCGGCTATAATGTCCTAGACGTCAGAGTCCCACGGAGGCTGCCTGGGACAAGTCCTGCACCCGGACGGGAGTAATGCCCCACGCACTCCTCCACCCGCGGGGCAGCTAGGGTGCGTGGCGGCCGGCCAGGCATCTTGACTGATTTCTCTGCAAACAAGCAGAGAAGAATTCACTCAGTCCTCGCGTGAGGGAGCTGGTACTTTTCGTTCTATAGCTCTCGTTTCCTCGGGGAACAGAATTGCTAGACGCAATAGGTGCGTTGTCTTTAGTCTTCCCCGTTCCCTCTGAGGGCTGGAAGGGGTTAAATCTCTGGCTCCGGCTCCGTGGGAGAAGGTGAGGCAAGGGAGGTCTGAGGAGAGGGGCTGAGGACTGCGTGCCGGAGAGGTGTGGATGGAAGCGATCGTTTCCTTCCTGTGGGAGAGGCTTTGTTAGCAAGGAGGGGTTAGTGGGAAGTGTTTTTGGACCCGACTGAAGGTGAGAAGGGCTTTCTTGGTTGGCCAAAGGAAAGACTGGAGGTTAGACCTGGGGTTGAACTTTCCAGAAATCTAGAGTAGATTCCACTGCTGAGTGTATCGGTAGCGCGATGAAGTTACGAGCGCCTTTCTTTAAAAATTCACACCCCAACCCCACCCCACAAGACGAATGACACCCTTCTGTATGAAAATGAGTTTTAAAAGATCCCGGGATGTGAGACTCAACCTGGTTATTTTGCCTGCTCCTGGCCTGTTTGTAATAAACAGTTTCTGTAATCGTCCGAGAAGTGAAAAGAAAAACCATCTTCTCTAGTAAACCAGAGACGGGGCTAGTTACCATTGATTTGTGGCGCAGGGAGTCGATCGCCGTAGGATCCTGACACCTGGGAAGAGATTCTGTTGCAATGATATGTTGCAGTTCTTTGGGTAAAGTAAACACGTAAACGAAAAGCAAACATCTTAAAGGCAACCGACAATGAAAACCTTACAGTACGGGATGCATTTCTCAGGGCTTGGTTTCAAAGATAATAAATCTAATATGGAACAACTGATTTCTGATGTCTTATGCAGTCCTGTCATTTCAGCGCTGTACATCAAGATGAAACAACCAAATTTAAGAACGTATTTTTTCCTAATGTTAACGCGCTTGGGAAGTCGCTAGATTGTTGCTAGGTGAAAATGATCTTGAGAAATTTGTAAGGCCATTGGATTACTAACATAATTACGGAAGAGGGTTTTGTTTTGCTCTTTTAAGACCTCTTCAAATTACTCAAGACAGGAGATTTCCTAATTCTGAACGGGTTTGGAAACTTTTTAGAGCCAAGAGATTATAATGTGTCATTTATTGACTAGCGTGATACCTTTATTCTAGTGAACCTATTGGAGAAACAAACATTGTCTTTAAGCCAAAGGGGGGAAAAAAGCATACATTTTAATACAACTATTTAACTTAAGTCTCCTGGGAAATCTTTGATACAAAGTGTTCTTAAGCACTCACTCCTGGATGTATTTATTGGACAGGAGTGTTTATTTGTTTCTCTTTCTGAGTTAAAGGTTAATTCTCAATTAAATGAAATCCTTGACCTTAGCTAATGGAAAGGAGGAGAAAAAAAGGACGAGATAGAAACAGTTTCTCTGTGAGGGGAATGCAGTTGGGATACACTTTAAATGCTGATAATCAGCTCCCCAAAGAATCCCAACCCCTTATCAGCATCAAACTATTAGATTAAATGAGCTGGGGGAAGGGATTCAGATCGTTTGTAAATAACGATGATCACACAGAGCTTCATTATGCAGAGGGTGTTCTTTACATATTCTGTACTTTCTGGAGCTCAAAGTTACTTAGGCAATCCTAAATCAGTATTTCCCAATCTGGGTGTCTGAAAGTTTTCACTGGTGTGTCCAGAGAAGCTTGGTTTTCTTCTTCCCTTCCCCTCCCTGACAACTCACATATTCACCTGAATTAGAACCCAGCCACAGGCAATCTGGTTTTTGTAGTCCTGCCTGCTGAACTTATTTTTATGGTGAAGAGTTCCATAGTACTATCTATTTTCTGTCAAGGATCTACTCTTGATAAGTGGCCACAAACATTTAGAAACTTGCAAGTAAGTAGTGGGTTTTAAAGGGTTAGAAAACACAAACTAATTCTAAGAGTCACATTTTTATAGTAAGCAGTTGATAAGAGCTTCACCCTCCACAAATATTAAGTTCATTTGAATTATGAAACTGCACAAATTAAAGGTGCCACAATCTTTTATCTCTATGACCTCAGTACCATTACCATGCAATCATGGTTTTATAAAATGTCACTAGTTCCTCATTTTAAAGTAATGTGAGCTGATTCATTAATCAGAAGACCTTTTTTTCCCTCCAAACAGAATGACTAAGTAATTTAATTTTTATTACCCCCTCCTTCCTGGCAACAAGAACCCATTCTCTATGTAGTATTTACTTCCAAGTGAGTTTGTTCAATTTGCAAAAAAGTGGCAACTTGTTTTAGACAATAATCACTCAAATATTTTGCACTTAATTTGTTTTTGTTGGAGTTTTTACTTGTGTATGAAAGGAGAAGATTTTTCTCATTTTGCTAATAGTTGGTTATTTAGTTATTATTTCATCAAAGTAAAGTTGATGTTTTTGAATCTGATCAGTTTGCTTTGAATACTTGACTGCTTAACTATCATTAAGGTCAGTCAAGTATTACATAACATAGACTGATCTGATTATTTTTTCTAGCAAACTCATTTCTTATTTCTAACAGGAAAGTTTATTGAATTTACAACTCTGTGTTCTCAAGCAATACTGAATGGTACAAAATAAAAAGCAAAATTACACTCTGTATTCTTGTTTTCATTACCCTCCTTAGAGACAGCCATTTTTTATTAGTTTTTATGTCTTTTGATTGATTTAGTTATGTTGATGCACTTTATCATAATCCAGAATGTTAAAGTCCTTGACAGTTAGAAACTTTTACCTGATCCATCTAATAAATTGCCTTCAAGTTTTTGTTTCAATATGGATATAATGAAAGGGACATTATTGGAGAATACCAAATAGTGATTTTCAAATATAAATGTATTATCTTTAAAGATTTTTATCCTTAAAGGTAACCATATATTTGTCTGTGAAAGTAAAACACAAAAGATGCTCATTAGTTTTACTTTTTCTTTTTTTCTAGTTGTAGTTATTTAATATGTTTCCACTGACTGTGGAAAACAAGCATGTGGCCCAGTTGTTGCTCAGTACTGGTACCTGTCCAAGATGTATCTTCAGATTCTGTGGTGTGGATTTTCATGCACCATACAAACTTCCCTGCAAGGTAAGAGTATTTCTTTCTTTCTTTCTTTCTTTCTTTCTTTCTTTCTTTCTTTCTTCCTTCCTTCCTTCCTTCCTTTCTTTCTTTTCTTTTCTTTTCTTTCTTTCCTCTCTTTCTGTTAAGAAAGGGTCTTAAATCAATACCTGTGTATTTGAGGGCAAGTATCTGTTCATAACTCTTCATTAAATTTTTTAATAAAATAGTTACCGATAATGGTAATTTTGGAATTGCCATTACCATGTAAAATGTTAAGTTCCTTCTTAAGTGATTATATTTAACATTTAATGTAGTGAGATCTTTGTGAAGCAATTCGCTGATGCATTTAATGTTTGCATAGACCTTTCCTAAAGAATATCTAAACAGAATATCACAAAATAGTGCGTCTCACCAGATATTAGTAAAATGTAATGGGGGGGTGGAAGCATGGTGGGTTTGGTTGCCTTTTTTCTTTTTCTGTTTTCTGTATTACCACTTGTTTACACATAGGTGTTTGCAACTCTCTAGAAGTAAATGCTTATTATCATTTACCACTATTAATAGCAAAAGTAATACACTGAGGTCTTTGACATTTACGGTAATATACAGAGAGCTTTGACATTTAATAGAATATTTCATATAAAATATATAACATTTTGTGAAATATATTTTATTCTAACAGTGGTGTTCTTTTCAGAGGCAGATAGTAATTATATACATATGTGTAAGTATGTACTTATAAACAGTACGAATACACCACAAACACACACACACACACACACACACATTCAGTTTCCTATAATTAAAAAAAATTGCCCAGGAGTTAGCCATAGCAGTCATTTCTCCTATGTATTTCTATTATTTTGGAAATAATTATATCCAGTATTCATATAGCATTATTATATGTTAAGCTCTCATATAATCCTCACAATAACCTATTAGGTAAGTACATACTATGATTGTCTCTATTTTCAGATGAAGAAACTGAGGCACAGAGAGGTTAAGCAACCTGCCCAAAGTTACACAGCTATTAAGTGAGCAAGCTAGGATATGAACTGTCTGTCTGAATCCAAAGCCTAGAATTTGGAGCTAGAAGACATGGATTTGAATCCCAGTTTCAGCACTTTCCAGCTTCAGTTTTCTTCTCTGTAAATGGGCGTGATGATAACATCCACCTCACAGGATTTTAAGGGACAATATCTAATAAAGTATGTGAAAACACTTTGAAAACCGGAGATGGTACATATGCTATGATGATTAATATATACATCTATATTCCTTTATATGCATAATGACTATGAAGTAATAAGATTGAGCTTGTGTAACTTGCCTTACAATTTTTTTCAGACACATTTATAATCTATTATTTTATACGTATGTTGTAAGTTTTAAAATATATATTATAGAAAGAAACTTAGTGTTACCAACTTTTGTATCATCTTATGTAAATAAACATGAAAATATCTGAGGACTTTTCTGGGTAAATATATTTTGATACTTTCTATTCATGTGATATATGTACACACGCATGTATCTGTATGATATATTGACATTATAGGTCTTAGGTAATAATAAACATATTTGTGTGGGCCATAATATGCCTGTATGTGTATATGTGTATGAGTATGTATTTCTCTGTTAAAGATTTAATAGGAGAGCTCATGTCTTAATAAAATGAATTAAATTTGTTTGAGTGAAAGATTTTTCCCTTTAGAGTCAGTAAATTGTAATATGAGTGAATTTCAAAAGGATATTTATTCAACAACTGAATAATAAAACCTGCCTAATTTAGACAAAACAGAAGAAAATTCCTCTGAGTATTTAGATGAGTGGAATGTCTGAAATATGATAATGGTTTGAAAGGAATGCCACTTTTTACATTCCAATACAAAAAGTGACAGAAATTAGGCAAACCAGAATGTAGTAGAGGGCTTTTTTCAATTAATGCCTGTAAATGGTTTGTAATTATGATGCCAAATTTCAGCATTGCCAGCATCTGTTTGCCTTTGTTTAGTAAATTGCCTAGAAATTATTTTTACTTAATAGACTTCTAATCTATGTAATTTTTCATATTTCATATTAAATATTGTACATATGATGTTTTAGTGGTTGTGAGATTATTAAATAACCTAGCATAGATGGAAATTCAGTTTGCATTTCTATTTGCTAATAATTAGAATTGAAGTTGGTTTTTTTTGTTTCTGTTTGTTTGTTTTGCTGAAATTAGCAAGTGAACGACCCTCACAACAGAACTACAGGCCAAATTAATAAATTTGTTACTGGAGCCTTTCCATCTCAGATTAAGGATTTTAGCTTCACTGATGTATGAAACTCTTCTGAAAAAATATTCATACATATATTATAGGAATTAGGAATTCTCTTTTAAATTCTCCTGAAAGCCAGTGCTGGCTAATAAAACTAACTGATTGCTCCAGAACTGATATAAGTCAGCATTGTATAAGTCTGTGATATATCATAATTTTCACGCTTCATCTTACCCTTAAGGACATTGTCAAAGGGGCATTACTTTTTTTCTTTTTTTTTTTAATTAACTTTCCAGGAGTTGCTCAATGAACTGCAAAAATTTCTGGAAACTGCAAAAGATGAATTAGTTTCAGAAGTTCCAAACCCACCTCCCAAGAAAATTCGACTACAAGAACTAGAAGATGGGATTGATGGGATGGATAATCTGAGTCAAAATGGAGAGGGAAAGACCTCGATTATTGAAGATGGAAGCATTGCTTCCAAGAACTCAAATTTAAATGTATGCAATGTATGCCTAGGAATTCTTCAAGATTTCTGTGAAAAAGAGTTCATTAAAAAGGTAAACTGTTTTTTTATTAATATGTGATTCATAAAGATTTTCAGTTCTAAAGCCTAGAATTCCTGTATCCAAAGGAGCAATGCCATTCGTTTCAACTTGTTTCACACAAATGGATCATTAGAACGTTTTCTTAATTTTTTTTTAAAAAACCCTACTATTCTCAAATTACCTTTAGTATCAACATGTCTGAAAATTAATGAAATATGTATCCATGTATTTCAGTTATGAGTGCTGTTCAATTGAACAAAAATGTAGCAGTTTTCCCTTTGCTGTTTAACATAGCTAAGGAGTTAGAGAAAAGTTCTTCTTTAGTCATACCTTTTAGTGTCTAGAAAAGACTAGTGTTACAGCCTTGAGGAAGGTACATGATTGAAGGTGGGATTGCTTTTTGTTTCCAGGTATCAAGAGTGCCTATTTGGCTTTATTTTGTTTAAAATCTTTTCTGAATTACCAGGTGACTTAATAGAAAAGTATTTTGACATTCAACAGGTTGTTCTGCAGGTGAGTCCTGGCTCTTTTGGCACCTTGTGATATCAGTCCTCAGGGTCATAGCTGGCAAATATTTGATTTCAGGATGTTTGTGAGAGTTTCCTACTCAAAGGTAAAAGTTTAGAAGTTTTGCAGTGTCATCTCCTGGACCAAAAATTCATGTTATGAAGATTAGTGTAAAATTTTCAGCAATTCCTGGGAATTTATATAATACTTTTTTATATACTAAAAAATATTTTTTATGTAATACTTTTTTAGGTGTGCCAAAAGGTTGAGGCCTCTGGGTTTGAATTCACCAACTTGGTATTGTCAATCTCCTTCCCACCACAGCTATCTGTAAGAGAGGTAAGGTCATTTACATACATAAAACTATATGTGAAGTACATAATAGAAATTTCTAAAAAAATAGGAAAGTATAAATATTCCTTCCCATATTATATTTTCACATTTTATGAATTTATTGAATGACTGAAAGCATTACATTATTATAGCTGTTTAATGATGTTGAGTGAATGGATGAGAAAAGGAATTATTGGTTCAAGTTAGTTTATTCATCACAGTACTGCCATCTTTTTAAAAAGTCCTTATTCAGTAGCAACATTCGTTGAGTGGCATGTTGATCAGAGAAAGATATTTGACCGGGACTTCAGAGATCTTTTGGGGCAGATGTATGTGTTTTATGATGGTCCTAGGATAAGATCATTTTAATTTTGATAAGCCTTCTCTTTTCCAGAGTAAAATATAAAAAGACGGCACCTCTTTTAGTCAATGGAAAAAGGGAGAGAAATAGCCTCATATTTATTTTAACTTTTTTCTTTTGGTAAGTGAAAAAAATAATAGTAGTCATTATTGTAACGTTCCTGTGTGTAGAAACTGATGTGAAAACACAAAACTATCTTTGTTCATACTGTTAAATGTAGTATAGAGAGAATGGCCTCTGTAATCTCAAATTATAATGAGCTGTAAACACATCCATTTATATGTATGAGGTATATTTTCCCCAAGAATCCCAAAGCATCACCTTACATCTTATACCATCATTTTCTTTGGGTGAATATGTTTATTAGTCCCTAAAAGGCTAAAGATTGACTTAAGACTTGTTGAGGCTGGATAAATGATAGCGAAGAGCTGGGAAGTGAAAAAGAGTAGAGTGATTTTAAGTAGTATCTCTGTTGATGACAAGATATTGGAGCAAATGGAAGAGTAAAGGCAGTGATAATGATAATACTGAGGTTTATAAACACTTAAAGTCATTTTCTAGTCAATCATCAATGCATTTCTCACAGATAGGTCATCTCCAGGGTCCAATTTTGGTAGAGAAAAACAGACTTCCAAACGCTAAGTGACTCACAAAAGCTTTCACTGTTTGAGTAACAAAAATAGGAAAAGAAATATATTTTCTAAGTGTGGTTATATATCTTATTACCAATCTTCATCTCAAAGTTTATATTTTTACATTAAAATTTGTATTGTCCATTTTTACCACATGTGATGATTTTAACAATATTAACTTAATATTTGTTGAATACTTATGAAGTATTTATATTCCATATTAGAAATAGAAGATGCTGTTTTAAAAAATAGAATTATTCTGCATAAACTCTTCTTGCTTTTATTTATTTATTTTTGGCTGCGTTGGGTCTTCATTGGTGCATGAGGGCTTTCTCTAGTTGCGGCAAGCGGGGGCTACTCTTCGTTGCGGTGCATGGGCTTCTCCTTGCGGTGGCTTTTCTTGTTGTGGAGCACAGGCTCTAGGCACGCAGGCTTCAGTAGTTGTGGCTCGCAGGCTCTAGAGCGTGGGCTCAGTAGTTGTGGCGCACGGGCTTAGTTGTTCCACAACATGTGGGATCTTCTCAGACCAGGGCTCGAACCCATGTACCCTGCATTGGCAGGCAGATTCTTAACCACTGCGCCACTAAGGAAGTCCTTAAACCTACGTTCTTATACTTGGGTTTAGAAAAACAACTGCCAAGTAAAGGATGAGGCAGGAGTGGCTTGAGCTATGTTTAATTGGAAGATTGGGATTGACATATACACACTACTGTATATAAAATAGATAATTAATAAGGACCTACTGTATAGCATAGGAAACTCTACTCAGTACTCTGTGATGGCCTATATGGGAAAAGAATCTAAAAAAGAGTGGATGTATGTATATGTATAACTGATTCACTTTGCTGTACACCTGAAACTAGCACAACATTGTAAATCAACTATACATATACCAATAAAAATTTAAAAAAAAAAAGTGCTGTGTTTATAGCGATGGCTTAGGAGTTTTACTTAGTAGCCCAATGAGAATTATGGGTGTGATAAGATAAGTTCTTTGGATTTTCACCCAGATGTTAGAAGTATAGTATCTGAAAAGATGAAGGTGACAATCCTTTTTTACTCAGTGCTGGCCATTCCTAGAGTACCATATTCAGATGGAATGTTCTACTTTAGGAGGAACAAATAAAAATGGGAAGGCATTTTGTAGTAGTCCATGTACTAATCCCCCAAACTTGTGAATATGTTATCTTGCATTTTAAAAAAAGGGACTTGGCTGAAGTAACTAAGATTAAGGATGATGAGATACAGAGATTATCCTTAATTATCTAGGTGGGCTCAACCTAATCATGTGAGTCCTTAAAAGTACCCTTCCTGGCTGAGGTGATGGTAAGAGAAAAAGGTGATTGTGGAAGAATGGTCAGAGAGATACAATGTTGCTCACTTTGAAGATAGTGGGAGGGAGCCATGAGCCAAGGCAAATGAGTGGAATCTGAAAGCTAGAAAAGGCAAGGAAACAGGTCCTCCTAGCCTAGAGCCTCCAGAGAAGAATATGGCCCTTTTGACCCAGTGAGACCAGTGTCAGGCTTCTGACCTAAAGAACTGTAAGATAATAAATGTGTGTTTTAAACCACTAAATTTGTGGGAATTTGTTATAGCAACAATAGAAACAAACACACATTTAGATGAGTGCATTTAGAATGTTGGAGACATCTGAACGCTGGTCACAGGAGCTGCTGCCAAAGGAACTTGGGTTATTTAATTCAGAGAATAGATGATTTAGTGGGACAAATTTGCTCTGCTTAAATATTTGAGGGGTTTTCTCCTGGAGAGATAGAGTAATTTTCAGCTGTAAGGAGGATTATCCAAAACAGGATAGACTGTTTTCAGGAATGGTGAGTTTTCTGTCACCAGAATGTTTAAGCCAAGGCTGGGCAACTACTTGGCAGAGATATATACATAAGGAAGTTGTGAACCTATAGTTGGTTAGACTAGAGACTTTTTTCAGCCTTTACAAACTTCAAGATCCTATATAGTTGTAAGAAAAATATTTATTATAGTAATTTTTAAATGTTACCTTATATTCATGATTGATTCCTCTAAACTCCTGCACCACATTACATTCCTGCCACACTAAAATTACCATAGAGTGAATAACCCAGACTTATGCTAATATTAGGCTAACCTGGTATTGATGGAAAAGGAGCATTCCAAGTAGGTCCTTTTGAAAGTAAGCACTTTAAAGTCCTGTTCTTCTAGGTTTATCTTTACTAGTATAGTTCAGTAGGGGGCAATATTGTACTATCAGTTTGGCCTACTGGCCCCACCTCAGGAGCAGCATGTGGGAAACCGTTGTTTACTACTGACTTTTTTGTATTTAATTTTTATTGGAGTATAGTTGATTTACAATATTGTGTTAGTTTCTGCTGTGCAGTAAAGTGAATCAGTTATACATATATCCACTCTTTTTTAGATTCTTTTCCCACATAGGTCATTACAGAGTATTGAGTAGAGTTCCCTGTGCTCTACAGTAGGTCCTTATTACTATTGACTTTGAATGTTAATTGTCCCTTAAATGTTACTTTGGTCGTATGAAACACCTACTTCTCTATATGCAAATTGGTATAGTTTGAGTTTTATTTGTCAAATCAAAACCTTTTTTCTCTCACTTGTTATACTTTGTAATATTTCCATGCTTTGCACTAAGTACTATAAGTTATACACAGCCCTAGAAAAGTAGCCAAAAATAAAAGCAGTACCATTTCTGTGGTAGCAGTTTATATTTACAAAATTGTTCTTTTCTTAAATTCTGACAAATGGGTATTCAAAAGACTTTGGATTTTTGCTTAAATCTGTGCGGTCTTAACCAGTTTGGGACCATCATCTCATTAAGAATCTAAAGAAAGCAATGACTCCCTTGTCCTAAAAATGCATATATTCAGACTTTTGCATGTATTTATATAGGCCTCTTAAACTCCCAGCCATCAACCTAGGATCTTTCTTAATTGGACACTCCAGTAATTTTCCCCCTCTGTAATTGATTGATGTGCTTACTTTTTCTAAAGGGCAGTGTTTTTTCTAATTATGATTAGCTCATAGTACAGAATTTGACGAAATCTCTTTGACTTCAAGTACAGAGAGCTACACTTTCAATTTCATATTGTATGTGTAGGCCTGAGCTGGCTATCTTCTTTCATTAACCCAACTCTCTAATTTAGCATGCATATTTTTACTTTTCGTTCATTTTCCGTGACTTCTCAATTTTTATTTTGTATGACAAACACCCTGCTTAGATCAGTTTTTGTTCTCTCTTACCCAGCATTTAGTACCAACTTAAGGTTCACTTCAATCGATAAACTTTCTGAGCTTACTAAGGAGTTTTCAGACTTTGTAACCCTATTTTTTGGTTAGGTTAGTTAGTTAAGACTTGCTTCAATCTCTATATCGTCCATTTATCCATGTAAAGCATTTTTACAGGGTTGCTGAATGAGGCACTGAAAAACATGCAAAATTATAGCAATCACTGTCTCGGCCTCTTAGGGATTTTTCAGTAGATTCTTTATGGATGGGTTGAGGGGATGTAACCTTGCTAATGTTTTGCATATACAGGCTGCAACATTTTAAGCCATTCAGAGGACATGAAGCAAACCCATCTTCCTTATGGGAGGTGACCCCAATAGCATACCTCTGTGAGCACAACATCAGTATATGGAAGTCTGCATGATCAGAATCACAGAATCATAGATCTATAGGAGACCTTGATGACCATCTAGCCTCATTGAAAAATGACATGTATATGGTCGTGATTTGTCAGAGCTCTGGCCATGCCACAACCCCAGGTATAAATCCCTTAAAACCTACTGAGAATCTCTGATAGAGTCCAGGAGTTCCCAACCTTTTAATCTCTGAAAATTTAACGGATCCCCAGTGTCTGTGAATTGGAAAGAAGATATGTTTGGATGATTTTTTTTCAGCCTCACAGATTGGGATTACTTCACTAATCATCTCACTCATCTCATGTGAAGGGGAGAAAACCATAGCTTGCCCAATGTGTCACATTTATTGGAATTTGGGTGTGTCTCCCTCATTCATGCTTTTTTTTAAAGATTTTAATTTATTTTTTATTGATTGATTGATTGATTGATTGCTATGTTGGGTCTTCATTTCTGTGCTAGGGCTTTCTCTAGTTGCGGCAAGCGGAGGCCACTCTTCATCGCGGTGCACGGGCCTCTCACTATCGGGGCCTCTCTTGTTGCGGAGCACAGGCTCCAGACGCGCAGGCTCAGTAATTGTGGCTCACGGGCCCAGTTGCTCCGCGGCATGTGGGATCTTCCCAGACCAGGGCTCGAACCCGTGTCCCCTGCATTGGCAGGCAGATTCTCAACCACCGTGCCACCAGGGAAGCCCCTCATGCTTTTTTTTTTTTTTTTTTTTTTAATCCACACCATCTCTCCATCTTTTATACTTAGGTGTGTTTTGTTTACTTAACTACCTTGGCTCTATGGGCATTGCCTTTTCTTAACTACTGCACTTGTTAAGCCATACACTCGAGAAGGATCAGGGGACAAAAGAATGATAAAATCTAGGTAGAGCTGTTGCATCAGGGGGAACATGGGACTAGACATGGGAGCAGGTTCAGGATTCTGTTACTCCATCTACAATTGGGACGTGTGTTCCAAGGAAGAAAGGATGAGTGACCTGTGATTAGTCAAGGTCTTTGTAGAACCCAAGTCCTGGTTAGTTTAGGGTGGGCAGTCAGCAGTCCAGCTGTCAGGGAGTCAGAGCAGGTATTGAATAGGTTTAATAACTCACTATTAGAGGGTACAGGTGCAGGGAGACCAACAAATAAAGCAAGAACCGTTTCCTGAAGTCACTGAGCCTTGTAGCAAGGAAGAACAAATCATATTCCCACGAATGAGATGCCATGGTGAAGTAGGAAAAGGAGCAAGGCTAATTCTAAAAACCATCACAATAATGTATATTGGATTCAGGAATGCAGTTGGTGGAGTATTCAGACATACGTTTAAATACTTGAAGATGCGTATGTTTACTTCCTAGCTTTGCTTTTTTCTTGGCCTGAACCAGCTAAGTATAGGCAGAGGAGGCAGCAAGAAAGAAAAGGTTGCTATGGCTAATCCACCAGTGTGGGTGGTTGAGAGGTAGCAGGGTGTGTTAAGAGCATGAGGCAGCCTTAAAATTTTGAAGTTTATGTTTTAATTTGTATGGTCTTATTCTCATGAATTGTTATATTTTGCATCTTTAAAATTTATAGTGAGAAATGGTTATATAACAGAGTTAATAGGAATACAAGATGAAGCAAATCTTTTTTCTATTTCCCCATCAAATGCAACATATTATCACATTGCTACTTACCAACTGTTGAGTTCCTTATCAAACTTTCTTTTTTTTCATTCAGTTTTAGGACTGCATGGCCTAGTGGACTAAGTTTCAAAAAAAGGGAGCTTCTAAATTAGACTCTGTCTATTTCAGATTTGGGTTTCTTTTGTTACATAGAGAAGTCATCTCAATTACCCTTTTTGCTGAGATCACCACCGTGTTTTAGACTTAGTAATTCTCAACTACTAAGTTATTATTTTTGAAAAATCATTCATAATAACTTATATATACAATGTATGTATATAAAGTGATAGTTTATATGTGAAACAGCCACACCACCACAATGTGTGCTTATGTTTTAGGAGCAGTAAGATACAACCCCTTTCTTGGAAAAAACAAGGGGCAGTAGCTGCCACCATTTATTGAGTATTTGTAGGACAGTGTGCTGCCTGTGCTGTCTCATTTAATCATAACAACCCCTTGAAGTAGGTAGTGTTATTATTTCTATTTTACAGATAATGAAATTGAAACTCAAGGTTACACTGCTAATAAGTAACAGAGCTAGGATTTAAATGCTCATGTATCCAACTCCAAAGTATATGCTTTTGATTATTGCTGTCCCCTACTTACTACCTACACTGTGATTTGGTCAGATAGATATCAGAAGTGGGTTATTGTGTATCTGTGTTTACAGGAGAGGCTTAGTCTAGGTTTTGACCTTTACACTCAAATGGTATAGTATCTTCAAAGTTAGGGAAAGGATTCTTGGTAAAAATATATATAAAAATATATATATATATGGAACCAGAGCTCTTGTAATATTTTAAGGAGAGTAATAATTTAACAAACATGATGATAAACCACCAATTTATTTGGTGATTCTCTAAAATTACAACTTTGAAAGTAAAATTAAAATTACATTTTTTAGCACTTTCCCACCACACTTGAGCTCAAGTTTTGTTATCAGATGACTGGAATAGGTACAGAAGAGGTTTTAAATCAAATATCTTTTTGCAGCAGGTGTCTTAAAATAGAGGAATTTCCATTCATTTTTGTGAGGAGCTACTTCTGTTTTTCCTTTAATCTTAGGACGATTGGTAGGTGTGTATGATGATGAATTATTATGTTATTCCCTTAATAATTAGAGGTGGGCATGTCAGGATTTCAGCCATGTCCTTTTGTCATGTATACTCCAAATATCCAAAAAGAGGGAGCTGGTGCCACCCTGAAGTCAGACAAATCCAACTTCATTATTGACTTCTCAGAAACCTCTTTCTTGAGAACTAGTACTGGTACTTTCTTACCTTTAAAAATAAAGAAGAATTAGTAGTATTAATTAATGGTAGTGCTGCAGCTGCTTCTGCTTCTTTTTTTAAAAAAATTAGGTTGTACTGCTTAAAATATTGGATGTTATCTTTACAAATCTTTCCTTTTATTTTTAAAAATATTTATTTATTTATTTATTATTTTGGCTGCACTGGGTCTTAGTTGCAGCACGTGGGATCTTTGTTGCGGCATGTGGACTTCGTAGTTGCGGCATGCGAACTCTTAGTTGCAGCATGCATGCGGGATCTAGTTCCCTGACCAGGGATCGAGTGCAGTCCCCCTGCATTGGGAGCATGGAGTCTTACCCACTGGACCATCAGGGAAGTCCCACAAATCTTTCCTTTTAAATGAAACTGTTTTTCCTTACCAGTATTAATACAGGATCAATATTAGTGGAACCTATTTTCTAGAGTAAATACCATTCAAGGAAATGGTATCTGAGAATTTTTTTTCCTAAGAAAAACTGGGTATCTTTTTCCTTGCCATTATTTTTATTATGCAGAGTTATCTGATTTTTTTTTTAATATGATAAATATTTTTCAACCAATTTGGACACTCATCGTTTATAAAACTCTCATGTGAAAGGCCTTAGTTTAGCATTGGATTGTCATTTCACAGTGTTACTTCCTTTTTATTGCTTGTAGCTTTTGGTTTAACAGTTAGTGGGTCGGAGATCAGATGGGTGTATGGCTGTCTCTACAACCTTGGCAAGAGTGCCCAGAGCAGGTACTGGCAGAAGGAAGAGGGCAAGTTTTTTATTTAAGAGGTATATAATTATATAAATTTTTTATTTAAAAATTTATATATATGGCAAATTAAAGAGTCATATATTATTTTTATTATCATTTAAAAGCTATTCAGAGAATTCCCTGGTGGTCTAGTGGTTATGACTAGGTGGTTTCACTGCCGTGACCCGGGTTCAATCCCTGGTCAGGAAACTAAGATCGCACAGGCCACGCAGTGCAGCCAGAAAAAAAAAAAAGACAGTTATTCATATAAGTAACTGTTGAAGTATTGATGTGATTGAAACTCTTGATTCTTTTCTCTGGTGGAATCTCAGTTTTTCTCTGAGGTGGTTGTTAAAATGTTATTGTGAGTATCTGGGCAGGTATAATATGAGGGGAACTAATTTGTGGGGAAAAATAAAATGGATTTTATTTAGATGTGGTCATGATGTATAAAAAAGGAAATGAAATAATGAAATAGATACGTTGGTATCAACACAGGTAGCCCTTTTATTCTTATATAAAGAATCATATCACACCTATTAGAATGGTTATTATAAAAGAGACAAGAAATTGCAAGTGTTGGAGAGAATGTAGAAAAAGGGGAACTCTTGTACACCGTTAGTGAGAATATAAATTGGTGCAGCCACTATGGAACACAGTATGGGGATTCCTCAAAAAATTAAGACTAGAACTATGATATGATCCAGCTATTCCACTTCTGGGTATTTATCCAAAGAATACAAAATTACTAATTTGAAAAGATATATGTACCCCTATGTTCATTCAGCATTATTTACAATAGCCAAGATATGGAAACAACCTAGATGTTCATTGAAGGATGAATGGATGAAGAAGATGTGGTATATATACACAGTGGAATATTACTCAGCCATGAAAATAATGAAATCTTGCCACTTGCAACAATGTGAATGAAACTTGAGGATATTATGCTAAGTGAAATAAGTCAGAGAAAGACAAAACTGTATGATTTCACTCATATGTGGAACTTAAAAAAACAAATGAACAAATAAAGCAAAACAAAAATAAACTCACAGGGGACTTCCCTGGTGGTCCAGCTGTTGAGAATCTGCCTTCAAATGCAGGGGACATGGGTTTGATCCCCGTCAGGGAACTAAGATCCCACATGCTGCGGGGCAACTAAGCCTGCGCGCCACAACTAGAGAGCCCACGTGCCGCAACTACTGAGCCCACGCGCTCTGAAGCCCACGCACCACAACTAGAGAGAAGCCGGCACACCACAACAAAAGATCCTATGTGCCGCAACGAAAGATCCTGCATGCTGCAACAAAAAGACCCGACACAGCTAAAAATAATAAATAAATATTTTTTAAAAACCCCTCCAAACTCACAGATACAGAGAACAGATTGGTCGCTATCAGAGGGAAAGGGGGTTGCAAGATGGATGAAATGGGTGAGGGGGGTCAATTGTATGGTGATGGATGGTAACTAGACTATTGGTACTGATCACTTTGTAGTATATACAGATGTCAAATTATAATGTTGTACACCTGAAACATATAATGTTATATACCAATTTTATCTCAATTTAAAAAATCAGGGCTTCCCTGGTGACACAGTGGATAAGAATCTGCCTGCCAATGCAGGGGACACAGGTTTGATCCCTGATCCGGGAAGATCCCACATGGTGTGGAGCAACTAAGCCCATGCGCCACAACTACTGAGTCTGCACTCTAGAGCCCGTGAGCCACAACTACTGAAGCCCGCGTGCCTAGAGCCCGTGCTCTGCAACAAGAGAAGCCACCACAATGAGAAGCCCGCTCACTGCAACGAAGAGTAGCCCCCACTCACCGCAGCTAGAGAAAAGCCCGTGTGCAACAACGAAGACCCAACACGGCCAAAAATAAATAAATAAAATAAAAATAAATTTAAAAAAAACTCAACTCATTAAAAAAAAAGAATCATAATATAAAATAGTTTCTATTTAGAATTCAGTTCACATCTAGGATTTAAATTTTTTGTGAGGCTGGGGTGTTATGTGTATTGATAATATTCTGTTCATTTGGTATTATCACTATAAATTCATATTAGAAACTGTGAGAGAATGATTTTAGTGAGACTTTGGATCATATTTCTGAAAGCATTACCTATCAAGGTAGAATCTCTCCTTATGAAGAAAGTGGGCGTATACACTCAAGCCCTATTGAATAAATCAGTAACCAGGAATGAATGCTAAATTGGTATTCCAAAAGATTTTTTAAAATGCAGACATGTATTCAGGGCACTTCTTTTGGATAACATTTTTATTCATGATGCAACCTGAGTTATTTTGCAAATAAGATTAAGATGCACCACATGTGTCTTTTGAAGGGCTTTTAATCATACTCACTACAGGTATAGTGTAATGAATCAGAGTGAGTGTTCAGATAAACAATATTCAATTAGCATAGAGACTTTTTTTTCCTGAGCTTGTGATACAGTACGTCTATTGGATAGCTTGTTGGACATCTTAGGTAGTCTTTTTCCAGTTTGTTTTGTCTTTCATGTTTCTCACATTTTAAGTAATTGCCTCATAGGAAACAGAGATTACATGATGCGAGTCCTTGAAGTTGAAATCTATCCTGGAATAGAAATATTTTCATTTTCTTTTTAGCAATTTATGTTTTTATATTCATCAGCATTTAACCCCTTCCTTCTCACAGATAACCATTGTCTTTACTCCTAAAGCTAGAGTTGAAATGGGCCTGATTTTGAACTTTATATAAAATGGAATCATAAAATGATAAATCTTTTGTGTCTGGCTTCTATCATTTGATGTTATTTTTAAGAGATTCATTCATATTGCTATGTGGAGCTGTAGTTTGTCATTGCTGTATGGTATTCAGTTGCATGAATATAATGCAGTTTATTCATACTACTATTAACGGATATTGAGGTCATTTCTAGTTTTTAGCTACTTTCAACAGTGAAACCATCAACATTCTTGAAGCTTATCCTAGTGCACATATGCAGGAGTTTATCTATGGTATATGCCTATGAGTGGAATTGCTGAGTCATAAGGAATACATTTCTTTGAGTTTATCAGATTATGCCAAACTATTTTCAAAGTGGTTGTACTAGTCTACATTCCCACTTTCATTTATTTTGATCTTTAATTTCTTTCAGCAATGGTTTACAGTTTTCAGTGTACAGATTTCACACATATTTAAAATAATTTGTCCCTAAGAATTTCATTGTTTTGGGTGCCCTTGTAAGTGGAATTGGAGTTTTATTGCATTTTCCAATTTTTCATTGCTGATCTGTAGAAATGTAGTTGGTTTTTGCAGACTTGTAACCTGCAATCTTGCTAAACTTTTAAAAATAGTTCTAATAGTTTTGTTGTAGATTCCTTAGGATATTTGACTGTTTTTTATTACAAATTCAGTTTCTTCAGTTGATAGTGGGTTATTCAAGTTTCCTATTACTTCTTGTGTCAGTTTTGATAATTTGTATCTTTTGAGGAATTTGTTTCATCTAAGTTGTCAGATTTATTTTCATAAAGTTTTTCATAATATTCCCCCTTCTTATGGTTTAATGTTTTATTCCATGACAATGGTAATTTGTGTCTTCTCTTTTTTTTCCTGTGATCTGTGCAGCTAGAGATTTACCAATGTTATTGATCTTTTCAAAGAACCAGTATTTGGTTTCATTGATTTATTCTGTATATGTTTGTTTTATATTTCATTGATTTCTGTTCTTTATTATTTTCTTCCTTCTACTTATTATGGCTTTAATTGTTCTTTTTCTGTCTTCCTAAAGTTGGGAGCTTAGATAGTTTATCTTAGGTTTTTCTTCTTTTGCGCTACAATAGCAGAGTTGATGAGGTGTGCTAGATGCATATGTCTAGCAAAGCCTAAGATATGTACTATCTGGTCTTTAACAGAAAAATGTTGCCAACTTTTGCTCTAGGGGCTATAATAAGCATCTTTATCTTAACTCAATCAGGAATATTATAATCTTACAACATTATATTTCTATTTTACTGTTCTTAGTGCAATTGTTGTATATCTGTTATGTCTATATACGTTTTAACCCTACAATACTGTTATAATTTTTGCCCTGAAATATATATCTTTTAAAGAAGAGATGAAAACAATATGCCTACCTATTATATTTACCACAAATTTACCATTTCTAGTGCTCCTCATTTCCTGTAGATCCAAGTTGCCATCTGGTGTCATTTCCCTTCATGTGACTCATGACCCCCTCATTTTACCTTCTCCAGAAAAAATAGTCTTTTAGAGGAGTTAGGGCAGGTCATTCACCTGGCTGAATGAAGTGGTGTGAGGGATTTGAAGATCTACCTGTTTTTTCAAACAGATTTTCAGTCAAACTTCCTTCTTTTGCTCCTTCTATCCCCACTTCCAGAATTCCATGGTGGTGTGTTTACTCCTCAGACTTTTGCTGATTGTGGCGTATCAGTTATGCGTGCTGCCAGTTTAGGATTCAGCTTTTTGTGTGTGTGTGTGTCTCTGTCCTTTACCACTCCTCTATCTGCTTTCCAACTTCCAGATTTCTAACTACACTCCCACTGTCCCCACCCTGGTGGATTTTATGCTCTTTTAACAAATCTCGTTACTTGTTGTTTTAGAGGATTAGCAAAAGTACATACCTGAATTTGATATTCTCTCTTTACCCAGAAGTCCAAATACACTTTCTTACTTTTAAAATATAATTTTTGCATTTGTCTCATTTTAATTTTTATCATAGTTACATTATTTTTATTTACTACATGAAACAAATTACCAAAATCAAAGTATACTGTCTAGTTTCTTTCATCTGTGAGGTTAGAAATACTTCTTTATGCTATAACAACCCTAATGGAAATCTGTCAGTTTAGTTTTTATTTTACAAATTAATTATATGGAAAAATATGAAGAAAAAATATTCTTGAAGACATTTTATATTCTTTTTTGGCAGTTAATAGTAGGGTTCATACCCAATAAGACCTTTACAATGTTTGCATATTTTAAGGTTATGTAATGGAGGAATGGTAGGTGGAAGAAAAGGGTAGAAAAAATTCATTACCAATTAGACTCATGACTGTATTTAATAATCATTTTTGACATCTCATGAACTTAGGCCTTTTTTATTTGTTTAATTATTTTAGCTTCTATTTTTATATCATATTGTACAAATTAATGGTAGTATATGAATAACTCATCACACTGCCATTTTCTAGAAATGCACTTGAAATGTCCCAGCCACCAAAGCTTTGTCATTAGATCTTGCCGTTAGATAGTCTTCACCAAATTATTCGTAGGAATCTGTGGTTCCTTTTTCCTTCTTTTCCTCTCACTGTCTCTATCTCTTTCTCCCCCTTTCCCTCTCCCTTACCTTCCTGCCTTCCCTTGCTCCCTCCCTTCCTTCCAAATACTATATCAAGGTGTCCTAATAAAGATATTGGCAGGATTCAAACTGCACAAAACTTAAGGTCCAAGGGCCCCTGCCTTTCTCCTTTCCCCAGCGTCATACTGCATTTTGTTGTTGGGTGTATGGTTTGATCTGCCTTGATCATTTGCCTTTATGTCTTGCACACCTGTTAACTAGCATTCATGGCTAGAAACTGGCCCAGTGCGGATGCTGTTCCATTCTCAAATTCACAACAAATCACCTTCCTTAAACTTTTAGACTAAAACTAGAACTGAAAGTTTGGAAGGGGCAAGGCTTGAGGAAATCCCCTTTTTTGTTTAATGTGCATTACTAAACAGAGTTAGGAGACCTGCATTATAAAAACAACAATTAACATTTTGGTAGAATATCTCATTTAAACTTCCAATTATGCAAGAAACAGCATTCTCCCTGTTTTACAGACGAGGAAACAAACACCAAAAGGGCATTTAATTGCCCCAAATTACTTGCTGCTAAGTAGGAAGAGAACTTGAACCCAGTTCTTTCCATTTCAGACTCCCACGCTTTTTCCAGGATGCTTTTTGACCTCCTTCCCATCCCGCCTCTGACACTACTTAGGCAAGTTCCTGGAAAGAAAAAGTGGTAGTCACACTAAACCTTACCAGATAAGAGGAGTTTGTCATTTATTTGGAAAGATTTTGTTTGAAGTTTTCAGGACATTGTTTTAATAAATTTAGAAAGCCTCCAATATTAATACCTTCACACATAAGCTATTTCTCAAATTATAAAATTCATTAACTTGGAGAAAGATTTTTCTCTAAAAATAAGATCATGATATATGGGGTGGGGGAGGGTGTTGTGTGTACATTTTATAGTTTGCAAAACATTCATTCTGTCATCACAGCACTTCTAAAGATAGCTATTGTATTTATGGGGAATGAGATTTACATTTAAAATGGGTAACTCTTCTCTTTGAATTGATTAAAATTTTGATAAGTATTTCCAAATTGCCCTCCTAAAAGATGTTACCAGTTTACAACAGTGTATTACAACCTTGTACCCTTGCCCAAACTGGGTATATCATACTCTTTTGTATTCTAAACCACGCAAAAATTATCTTGTTTAATTTACACTTGTTTGATTTTCAAGTGAGGTTTCACATCTCTTTTGCATGCTTATTAACCATTGGGGTTCCTTTTTATTTGTTTATTTGGCTCTTTAAAATTGATTTCTAAGAGCTCTTTGGACATATGGTTATTGATCCTTTGTCTATTTTATTTCTTCCAGCCTGTCATTTGTCATTTACCTTTGTTTATGATCATTCAACAAACTTAAATTTCTAATTTTTATGGAACTTTTCAACTAGGAACAAATTTCTCTACATTTTTTCAATTCTTTGTTTGGGCTTGCAATTATTTTACAGTTTTCATCTCACATTTCATAAATTTATTCCTATGTGGGTTTTTTTTAACGTGTTTTCATTTTTTATTTTAACTGTAATCTGAGGGTTTTTTTTTAATAACATTTTCTATTTGGTTACTAGTAAAGTAATGTGTGTATGTTTGTGTGTCTTGATATTTATCTTGTAACTGCCCAACTTTCTAACCTCTATTATTAATTCTAGTGATTTTTCAGTTGATTATCTAAATATGCTATTACCTTATTTGCAAATAATGATCATTTTTCTATTCTTTTTTTTCTACTATTTATGTGTATATTTATTGTATGTGTGTGTATGTATGTATGTGTGTGTATTTATCTTATAGACTTGATTAGGACCTCCAAAACATGTTACGTAACGGTAATACTAGTGACTCTTGTCTTGACCCTCAATAATAGGAATGTTTCTAGAGTTTAAGTATTAATTACGTTGTTAACTCTTTTCTGATACATACTCTTTCTCTATTTAAGGAAGTTTGCTTCTATTCCAAGTTTAGGAAGTTTTTTTAATCAGGAACAGATATTTGCAGACATGTTTTTCTCATTTTAGCTATTATTATAGCCAAGTAAATGAATTGATTTTCTTATGTTGAACTTTTGTTGTTTTCCTGAGATAACATTTTTTAGTCATTTTATTTACATAAAAATTTGACTTATTAATATTTTATATAGGATTTTTACATATATACATACATATGTATATATGTATATACATATGTACAGCATAAAAACCATTTTTATGCTACCTTTGGTTTGGGTATTAAATTATGCAATTAGATTACATATTAGATTATGGTTTGAATATTAGATTATGTAAGCCATGTGGATTTAATTAACAGGCTTTCTATTTTTTTTTAATTTTTAAATTTAATTTTATTTATTTTTTTATACAGCAGGTTCTTATTAGTCATCAGTTTTATACACATCAGTGTATACATGTCAATCCCAATCGCCCAATTCATCACACCACCATCCCCACCCACCCCGGCTTTCCCCCCTCAGTGTCCATACATTTGTCCTCTACATCTGTGTCTCAACTTCTGCCCTGCAAACCGGCTCATCTGTACCATTTTTCTAGGTTCCACATACATGTGTTAACATACAATATTTGTTTTTCTCTTTCTGACTTACTTCACTCTGTATGATAGTCTCTAGATCCATCCACGTCTCAACAAATGACTCAATTTCGTTCTTTTTTATGGCTGAGTAATATTCCATTGTATATATGTACCACACCTTCTTTATCCATTTGTCTGTCGGTGGGCATTTAGGTTGCTACCATGGCCTGACTATTGTAAATAGTGCTGCAATGAACATTGGGGTGCATGTGTCTTTTTGAATTATGGTTTTCTCTGGGTATATGCCCAGTAGTGGGATTGCTGGATCATATGGTAATTCTATTTTTAGTTTTTTAAGGAACCTCCATACTGTTCTCCATAGTGGCTGTATCAATTTACATTCCCACCAAGAGTGCAAGAGGGTTCCCTTTTCTCCACACCCTCTCAGGCATTTGTTGTTTGTAGATTTTCTGATGATGCCCATTCTAACTGGTGTGAGGTGATACCTCATTGTAGTTTTGATTTGCATTTCTCTAATAATTAGTGATGTTGAGCAGCTTTTCATGTGCTTCTTGGCCATCTGTATGTCTTGTTTGGAGAAATGTCTATTTAGGTCTTCTGCCCATTTTTTGGTTGGGTTGTTTGTTTTTTTAATATTGAGCTGCATGAGCTGTTTATATATTTTGGAGATTAATCCTTTGTCCATTGATTCATTTGCAAATATTTTCTCCCATTCTGAGGGTTGTCTTTTCGTCTTCTTTATGGTTTCCTTTGCTGTGCAAAAGCTTTGAAGTTTCATTAGGTCCCATTTGTTTATTTTTGTTTTTATTTCCATTACTCTAGGAGGTGGATCAAAACAGATCTTCCTGTGATTTATGTCAAAGAGTGTTCTTCCTATGTTTGCCTCTAAGAGTTTTATAGTGTCCGGTCTTACATTTACATTAAACTCCATTTTGAGTTTATTTTTGTGCACGGTGTTAGGGAGTGTTCTAATTTCATTCTTTTACATGTAGCTGTCCAGTTTTCCCAGCACCACTTATTGAAGAGACTGTCTTTTCTCCATTGTATATCCTTTCCTCCTTTGTCATAGATTAGTTGACCATAGGTGCATGGCTTTATCTCTGGGCTTTCTATCCTGTTCCATTGATCTATGTTTCTGTTTTTGTGCCAGTACCAAATTGTCTTGATTACTGTAGCTTTGCAGTATAGTCTCAAGTCAGGGAGTCTGATTCCTCCAGCTCCGTTTTTTTCCCTCAAGACTGCTTTGGCTATTTGGGGTCTTTTGTGTCTCCATACAAATTTTAAGACTTTTTGTTCTAGTTCTGTAAAAAATGCCATTGGTAATTTGATAGGGATTGCACTGAATCTGTAGATTGCTTTGGGTAGTATAGTCATTTTCACAATGTTGATTCTTCCAATCCAAGAACATGGTATATCTCTCCATCTGTTGGTATCATCTTTAACTTCTTTCATCAGTGTCTTATAGTTTTATGCATACAGGTCTTTTGTCTCCCTAGGTAGGTTTATTCCTAGGTATTTTATTCTTCTTGTTGCAATGGTAAATGGAAGTGTTTCCTTAATTTCTCTTTCAGATTTTTCATCATTAGAGTATAGGAATGCAAGAGATTTCTGTGCATTAATTTTGTATCCTGCAACTTTACCAAATTCATTGATAAGCTCTAGTAGTTTTCTGGTGGCATCTTTAGCATTCTCTACGTGTAGTATCATGTCATCTGCAAACAGGGAGAGTTTTACTTCTTCTTTTCCAATTTGTATTCCTTTTCTTTCTTTTTCTTCTCTGATTGCCATGGCTAGGACTTCCAAAACTATGTTGAATCATAGTGGTGAGAGTGGGCATCCTTGTCTTGTTCCTGATCTTAGAGGAAATGCTTTCAGTTTTTCACCATTGAGAATGATGTTTGCTGTGAGTTTGTTGTATATGGCCTTTATTATGTTGAGGTAGGTTCCCTCTATGCCCACTTTCTGGAGAGTTTTTATCATAAATGGGTGTTGAATTTTGTCAAAAGCTTTTTCTGCATCTATTGAGATGATCATATGGTTTTTCTTCTTCAATTTGTTAATATGGTGTATCACATTGATTGATTTGCATATATTGAAGAATCCTTGCATCCCTGGGATAAATCCCACTTGATCATGGTGTATGATCCTTTTAATGTGTTGTTTGATTCTGTTTGCTAGTATTTTGTTGAGGATTTTTACATCTATATTCATCAGTGATATTGGTCTGTAATTTTCTTTTTTTGTAGTATCTTTGTCTGGTTTTGGTATCAGGGTGATGGTGGCCTCATAGAATGAGTTTGGGAGTGTTCCTTCCTCTGCAAGTTTTTGGAAGAGTTTGAGAAGGATGAGTGTTAGCTCTTCTCTAAATGTTTGATAGAATTCACCTGTGAAGCCATCTGGTCCTGGACTTTTGTTTGTTGGAAGATTTTTAATCACAGTTTCAATTTCATTACTTGTGATTGGTCTGTTCATATTTTCTATTTCTTCCTGGTTCAGTCTTGGAAGGTTATACCTTTCTAAGAATTTGTCCATTTCTTCCAGGTTGTCCATTTTATTGGCATAGAGTTGCTGGTAGTAATCTCTTATGATCCTTTGTATTTCTGCAGTGTCAGTTGTGATTTCTCCTTTTTCATTTCTAATTTTATTGATCTGAGTCCTCTCCCTCTTTTTCTTGATGAGTCTGGCTAATGGTTTATCAATTTTGTTTGTCTTCTCAAAGAACCAGCTTTTAGTTTTATTGATCTTTGCTATTGTTTTCTTTGTTTCTATTTCATTTACTTCTGCTCTGATCTTTATGATTTCTTTCCTTCTGCTAACTTTGGGTTTTGTTTGTTCTTCTTTCTGTAGTTCCTTTAGGTGTAAGGTTGGATTGTTTATTTGAGATTTTTCTTGTTTCTTGAGGTAGGCTTGTGTAGCTATAAACTTCCCTCTTAGAACTGCTTTTGCTGCATCCCATAGGTTTTGGATCATCGTGTTTTCATTGTCATTTGTCTCCAGGTATTTTTTGATTTCCTCTTTGATTTCTTCAGTGATCTCTTGGTTATTTAGTAACGTATTGTTTAGCCTCCATGTGTTTGTGTTTTTTACGGATTTTTTCCCTGTAATTCATTTCTAATCTCATAGCGTTGTGGTCAGATAAGATGCTTGATATGATTTCAGTTTTCTTAAATTTACTGAAGCTTGATTTGTGACCCAAGATGTGATCTTTCCTGGAGAATGTTCCGTGCGCACTTGAGAAGAAAGTGTAATCTGCTGTTTTTGGATGGAATGTCCTATAAATATCAATTAAATCTATCTGGTCTATTGTGTCATTTAAAGCTTCTGTTTCCTTATTTATTTTCATTTTGGATGATCTCTCCATTGGTGTAAGTGAGATGTTAAAGTCCCCCACTCTTATTGTGTTACTGTCGATTTCCTCTTTTATAGCTGTAAGCAGTTGCCTTATGTATTGAGGTGCTCCTATGTTGGGTGCATATATATTTATAATTGTTATATCTTCTTGGATTGATCCCTTGATCATTATGTAGTGTCCTTCCTTGTCTCTTGTAACATTCTTTATTTTGAAGTCTATTTTATCTGATATGAGTGTTGCTACTCCAGCTTTATTTTGATTTCCATTTGCATGGAATATCTTTTTCCATTCCCTCACTTTCAGTCTGTATGTGTCCCTAGGTCTGAAGTGGGTCTCTTGTAGACAACATATAGATGGGTCTTGTTTTTGTATCCATTCAGCAAGCCTGTGTCTTTTGGTTGGAGCATTCAGTCCATTCACTTTTAAGGTAATTATCGATATGTATGTTCCTATGACCATTTTCTTAATTGTTTTGGGTTTGTTTTTGTAGGTCCTTTTCTTCTCTTGTGTTTCCCACTTAAAGAAGTTCCTTTAGCAGTTGTTGTAGAGCTGGTTTGTTGGTGCTGAATTCTCTTAACTTTTGCTTGTCTGTAAAGCTTTTGATTTCTCCATCGAATCTGAATGAGATCCTTGCTGGGTAGAGTAATCTTGTTTGTAGGTTCTTCCCTTTCATCACTTTAAGTATATCTTGTTCCTTCATCTGTTACATAGCCCTCTGCCTTTTCATCTTGTCTATCTTTCTGTGAATGTGGATTTTGTTCCACAGGCTGCAGGATTGTAGTTCTTCTTGCTTCTGCTGTCTGCCCTCTGGTGGATGAGGCTATCTAAGAGGCTTGAGCAAGTTTAGGCTTTCTATCTTTTGTGTTTGGAAAATTTTAGCAACAAAGGAGTATTCTGTTTCTGTTTCTTGAAGTTCTGGTAGACTACACTTAAAAAAACATTTTGGGGAGTACTAAGGGGAGATCTTTATTACTTTTTCAGTTTATTCTTTTGAAGGTTATTGGTCTGTATGGTTTTGTTCATTCATGTTTTGTCAAATTTTAATTATTTGTATGTTCCTTCAAAATTGTTCATTTCAGTCACATCAGTAGTTCTCAGAGTGTGGTGTAGGGACTACTAGGGGTCCTTGCAAGAGGTTCATAAGGCCAAAAGTATTTTCATAATAATATATAATTATTTGCCTTTTTCCTTCTCATCCTTTCAAGAGTATACAGTGGAGTTTTCCAGAGGCTACATGATATGTACTATTGCAGCAAATTGAATGTAGAAGCAGATATGAAAAACCAGCTATCTTTTATTAAGATGTATACTGAGGAAATTGCAAAAATGTACCGCATTGCCATTCTTCTAAATTATTTTGTTTGAAAAATATAATATTTAAAAAGTGTTATTTATGTTAGCATGTAGTAGATTTATTACTTTGTTATCAATTTTAGGTGAATTAATATTTAAAAAATTTTTAGTTTTAATTACTAATATTATAAATATTGATAGATATAACCAACATAAACAAAAGCTATACTGGGTTCTCAAAAATGTTTAATACTGTAAAAAGTCCTGAAACCAAACTGAGAACCACTGATCTAGATTTAATAATTTAATTTTTTTGAAAATGCATGTACTTATCAGCTATGTTTCTTGAAATCTTCTTTGAATAGAATATTCTGCCTTCTGCCTTATGGGTATATATATATATATATATATATATATATATATATATATATATATACACACACACACACACACACACACACACATACATATATATATGCGTCTGTACGTACACATACATATTTGCTGCATCTATGATTTTTACATATTTATTGTGTGTCTCTTCATGTGTGCTTGCGAGCAGAACCCCAATGTAGATAGAAGAACTGGCCCACTTGGTATTTTGGATCTTCTTTGTGGCTGATTTTGTCCACAGGCCATGCTTACAGCAGTGACTTAGATATGTGAACTGACAGGCTTCTGATGGTCGGCCTGGATGAAAGGCATGGAGTTCCTGAGCCATAGCAGGAAGAGTGGGAGGCTCTCCCAGGGAAGTTGCTGTCATAGGCCAGCCCCATGCTCTGATGGTTACATTGGATTTCTTGAAACCCATATTGTGTCCAAGGTAGGAATCCAGAAAACTCCCTAGACTGAGTCTGCTATGTACAGGATCCTGGCCACTATGAATCCCATGGTCAGTACTTTTCTGGGGCCTGCAATCTATGCATGCCAGCTGTCTGTCCTCAGTGTACCCTCTTCCCCAGTCCCATCAAGCTGGACTATTTGATCTTCTTATCCATGATGACTGTCTAGAAGCCTCTGGCTCTGAAGGCCAGTGCCTGTGGAGATGTACTGCAGGGCACAGATGAGATGCCTGGGCCTGGTACCTCCTGCTTGCTACCTGTGCACTGGGAGCTCCTTCTTGGAAGGGAATAATCCAGCACAGTATGAGGCAGAGGGTTACAAGCCAAGACCTAGGACAGGGTTTTAGCTGGTAAAGCCTCAACTTATTCTTTCAGCAAATGGGCCAAGGACTGTTGAACAAGGGTTAGTTTGAAGGCATTCAGATCCAAGACTGGAAAAGACCCTAATCCTTCTCCTTGCTGTACCTGTCAAAATCATTTCCTTTATCCAGAGGCAGGTTGAGCAATTGCTTGGATTTTTACGGTAGCCTCCTAAAAGCTGTCCCTGCTTCCATGCTTGTCCCCTACCACTTTAAAAAGTAAATCAATTCATGTCCTTCCTTTGCTTACCCTCCTATGTCTCCCCATCTCCCTCAGAGTAAAATTAAAGTTATTTAATTGCCTACAAGGTCCTATACTGGCCCTACGCTACCGCTGCACCTTAGTTCTTTGACTTCATCACTTGATACTTGTTCTCTTCCCTGACTGTTCCAGCCACATTGGACACAACAGGCACACTTCTGCCTCAGGGCCTTTGCATTGCTATTCCCTCTGCCTAAAATATTTCTCCCTCAGATATATGTATGGCTTATTCCCTCACCTCCTTCATATCTTTTTTCCTTCTCAGTGAGGCTTTCCCTTACTACCCTGTTTAAAATTGCAAATTGCTCTTCTTCCATTCCTCTTTCCTGTTTTACTTTTCTCCACTGTATCTATCATTTCTCATTGCATTTATCACATAAAACAGCGTGTGATTTATTTATTTATTTTGCTTGTTTTCTGTTTGACTATAAATTTTGTAAGGACAGGGATTTGTGTCTGTTTTGTCTACTAATATATGCCTACCACACATGGACACACAATGTTATTTGTCATTGACTGTGGTCACTCTGGACCATATCCAGCATGTCTTACCCAGGTTGCCAGCAGCAGCAGCAGTGGCAATTTATATCTATCCAATGATCAGAGTAAGAGGAAGAAAGGGGGAATGGGAGGAAGGAGGTCTTTCCTTCTCCACTCCCCAGGGACCCTCATACTTCTTTATTTTTTGCTGAAAAAACACAAAACCTTTGAGGTTGAGATAATATCCTTAGAGAAAGAGAGAGAGAAAATTGCGTTCCACAGTAAATAACAGTATGTTCTATACTTTTTAACATGTTATATAAAAAGAACAGAAAATGAGAAAAAAAAAAAAAACCCTTCTCTGCACACGTGGTTCTAGTCCCTTTTTCATTTCTAATGGTATTTGTCTATTCTAAGGTTCAGTAAATGCTTTTCACACTTTTTTGCTTATGTACCCTTCTCCAGCCCCAAAAGAATTTTGAGAAACGATGTACTTCCTTACATATTTTAAAATTGACATCAGAAATGTTTCACTGTAAGTTTAAATGACAGCAAAGAATATTGCTTTTAAAAATGTTTCCATTGGAAGATATTCACAGGTGAAATAGTTTGAGATTTTCTTTTAATAACTCCTACCCACCTCCCTCTTAAAAAGAAAAAAAGTAGTAGAGATAGATAAAACATGTTTGGCAAAACGTTGATAACTTGAAGTCAGCTTGAAGGGTACATGGGAATTCGTGCATTATTCTTTCCACTTGTGTTTGATGTTTTGGTTTCTTCCTTTCATGTTAGAGATTTTCTTCAAATGACTAGTGATATCTGTCCATTCATTTAAGCATAGAACATTAAAAGGTGATTGAAAGTTATGTGTGTATGGTGTGGGATGGTGGTGCTTGTTGACTGGGTTTTATTGGAAGAGAACAGGTAGTAAACTGACTTTTTATAAGGAAGGACCATATGACATTATCTGAAAAATTTCCCTCAAAAACCATCCAGTTTCTCCAGAGAAGAATCCTCTAATCTCCCATCCAGAAAGATATAAGCTTGGCAGCCTGAGTTCCCAGAGCAGGGTAGGAAAGGGGGTTGCAGGTCTCTGATCAGACTGTAAGCTCTCACTGACCCCTCCTGTTTTCCTTGCAGGGCTTCACTCCAGCTGTCCTCTTGCCAGGGGCTCCTTAGTGCAGACACCTCTAGTTTAGTTTCTCAGAGTATAAATCTCCTATTGCTTGGTGTCAGGGAGTGGGTTGGGCGTCTATCCCTTCTTTATACAAGTCTTCAGCTATTCCCCTTCTTTTTAGCCCATGTTTCACCCTCTATTGTCTTAGGCCTCTGGTCCTCAGCTTTGCAGGGCTTGGAGGAGCAAGCATCTCCCTTTGCTGAGACTGAGGGATCAGCTTCCTGGGCTCTGCTACTTTCTACTCCTGCATTCCCTTTCTGTCACCTATCAAGAGTTGGGGTGATGAGTATTTTCTTGTTTCATTGTAGATGGAGTTTCTTTTTCTGTTTCTCATTCTCCTGATTTTGCAATGATTTTCCAGAGAAGTGGGCAGAAAGGGCTTTTTTCCACCATCTTGAAGCCAGAAGTCTGATTATTTTATAATATTCTTTTAGTATATTTAAAAAGTAATGTCTAAAAATTCATTTTAAAAAATGCAATAAATAAATCCTTATCCCTAAGAATACATTTAGTGCAAATCAAGTTCAACACATGGAATGATTCCAGTCTTGTAATTTTCCTGTGATAATTTTGAATAATTTAAAATAATTCTGTTTTTAGAGTTCTTGAGTTATTTATTAAGAGACCTTTTTCAACAATTAGTAGGTTCTCAGCAACTAACAATTAGTTTGTCTCCTTGGTATTCCAAAACTTAAAATTTACTTTAAAATCTGTTATTCTTGTTAGTTGTTTTGAAGTAAAATTGTATTTATGACTATTGAAATTGAGCTAGTTGATACATTGAAGCCTCTTGAATCTGCACATTCACTTCACATTAACCAGTATTTCAGTGAGGATGCTAGTTCTCTAAAATCAAATTCTAGGAGGAAACACATTTGCACTCTCAGCCACACCCAGTTGCTAACAGATATTTGTCGAGATGTCTCTGTTTCACTGATGTTTTGAGCTCTAGAATTACCTGAAATTCAGTTGCCGGGTTATCTCCTCATTAGTGTATGACGCTGAAGGACAAGACTGAACCGTATCTGTCTTTACTTATGTCTGTCCCAGAGCCTTTCATTCATTGCAGCTGTTCTGTCTTTTCTGTTCCTTCTCTCCACCTCCACTCCTACCCCATCTTCCCACCCCCATAGAATTTCCTCTTGTGATTATTTCCAATCAAGTCCTTCAGAGGTAGGCCAACATCAGCACCTAGACTATTGGAAAATGAAATAGAAATTCTCCTTCTTAAAACTCGCAAAATAGAAATAGTAATTCTCTTGGAAACTGGGTCAGTAGAGCTGTACATTATTTGGCTCTGCAGATTCATTCTATCTTTGCTGATTTGTCCTTGCTTTTTTCCTCTTGCCTTGTCAAAAATAAAATGTTCAACCTTTTTAATGCCATCTAAAGGTTTTTATTGCCAACAGTGGTAGGAAAAGCTGGAGTGAGCTGGTCTTATGTCTGGCTTCATTTTCTTTTTTCTCAACCCTGTGGAGAAAGATAATGTAGAGGATTGGGGTGGGTTTTTAAATATGGCTAACAGAACATTTATCTACCAAAAGAGACATCCAGACTCAGTGTGTTAGTGTTACATCACAGGTCTGACATCTGAGATTCTGGGGAAAAGAAGAGTGGCAGGGAGGTGACGGTGGTGAGGAGACATGGGAGTAGCTAAGTGGAAGAGTCTATAGGGGTTCTAGGAGTATATTCTCCCTACCTCTCTTTCTGCCACCACACCTGACACCAAACCTGACCCAAGGTGAGGAGCGGGCCCTGGTGAGACAGATGTTCAAAGTGTTGCAGACTGCAGGGTGGGGAGGAGGAGAAGGAAACCTTAGGCAGTTTTGCTGGGTGGGAAGAGGGAATAAGAGTTTCTATTGTTACTAACATCATTATTGAGCCTAGTTCCCTACTGGCTATTTGTATGCAAGAAAAATACATAAGAGTGTGTGTGTGTGTGTGTATGTGTGTGTGTATGTTGGGAGAAAAAGAGCAGGGGGTAGTACTTCTAGCTGCCCACACAACTATTGTCATTTCCCTGTTGGTGCACGTCTATATTTGCATTACCCTTGTTATTATAAATGAGTCCAAGAGATGTGTAGGATTCAAAAGACTTCAGAGTTTTAAGGGCATTAGTGGTAATTTAGAAACCCCAACACCACTGTCAATCACCAAGTCCCGCTGGTCTGTCTTTATTGTCTGTTACAGCTGCCTCCTCCTCTCCATTCCTACCGCCACTGCCATATGTGTTATTTCTTACTTGAATTACTGCTTTCGTTTACCAAACGTCTTCATTTCCCTTAGTTCCCATCTTCCTCTAATTCCCACTGCATCCAGAGTGAGCATTCCTGATGACGAATGTGACCATGCTACTCCACTGCTTAAAATCCTTCTGTGGCACCATATTGCCTTAAGTGTAAAATCTAAACCCCTTAGCATGGGTGCACTAGTTCTATGATCTTAGTCCTGCTTCCTCCTTTGCACTTTGCAGCCACACATCCTCAGCTCTTTAGGGACCATTAACCTTTAGTTCCCAGAACCTTCCTGATGCTCCGTGACCTTTGCACAACAGTTTCCTCTGTTTGGAATGTACTTTCCCCGCTCTTCACCCAGTTAATTCTCAATCCCTGATTCTTCAGAGCTCAGATTAGGTGTCACTTCTTGATAACTCTAATGCCAAGGCTGAGCTGAGGATGCCCTAAGTGTCCACTTAGAATATGTCCTTGTCACAGCCCCCACCACTCTGTATTTTTATTTTTATTAATATTATTAATCATTATTTTGGTTTTATTATCATTTTACTTACCTTTATTCTCTCCTAGTTCATGAGTTCCCTTATGGGCAGAAACTAGTCTTTCAGGTCTGTTTTCTCAGTAAAGATATCACCACATAGGAGGTACCCCCCAAATAATGAAGTGTTGAGCCCCTTTATCTTATAGTTGAGAAACCAAGACTCAGAGAGATAAGTCACCTTGCAAAGTGCTCACACAATATTTAGAGCCTACCTTTTAGTCTAGTGTTTGTTTCCCCTCTGTCAGGAATTACAGACTCAGGTGTCTGTAAGGGCCAGATAGGCAACAAATATGAGAAAAGTGGATTGTCTTTTTTACAGTCATTCTGACATTTTTCTGAACATATGCCTGTTTCATACTGTATTTTCCCATGTATAATAAAGAAATATTTTTGTACAAGAAATACTTTTTTTTTCTCTTAAGCTACCGCATAAGAAAAATGATAGTGTGAAGATGATGGTTATATTGTGACTTGATCAATTATAGAAGATCAAATGTGCTGCCGTGGGAATTTGTATACACATAACGTGGCACTTCATGTTATGGTTTCAATCTTTGGATTCATGCCCTAGCTTGGCACTCAAAATCTGCTGACCTTTCCAGTTTCATCTCTAGTCATTGAACCCCTACTCACATTTTTGTACACACATACATACCCCAAGCTCCAAGTTTACTGAATTGTAGTTCCCCAACATGCCTTTTTTTCTTTTTATTGAAGTGTAGTTGATTCACAGTGCTGTGCCAATCTCTGCTGTGCACCACAGTGACTCAGTTTTACACACATAGACATGATTTTCTATATTCTTTTCCATGATGGTTTATCCCAGGAGATTGGATATAGTTGCCTGTGCTATACACTAGGACCTTGGTGTTTATCCATTCTATATGTAATAGTTTGCATCTACCAACCCCAGACTCCCAGTCCATCCCTCTCCCTCCTCCCCTCTCCCTTGGCAACCACAAGTCTGATCTCTATGTCAGTGAGTCTGTTTCTGTTCTGTAGATAGGTTCATTTGTGCCATATTTTAGTTTCCACATATAAGTGATATCATATGGTATTTGTCTTTCTCTTTCTGACTTACTTCACTTAGTGTGATAATCTAGTTGCATCCATGTTGCTGCAAATGGCATTATTTCGTTCCTTTTTATGACTGAGTAGTATTCCATTGTATATATGTACCACAGCTTCTTTATCCATTCATCTGTCGATGGACATTTAGGTTGTTTCCATGTTTTGGCTATTGTGAACAGTGCTGCTAATGAACATAGGGGTGCATGTACCTTTTTGAATTATAGTTTTTTCTGGGTATGTGCCCAGGAGGGGATTGCTGAATCATCTGGTAATTCTAATTTTAGTTTTCTGAAGAACCTCCATACTGTTCTCCAGCAGTACAACTTACATTCCCACCAACAGTGTAGGAGGGTTCCCTTTTCTCCACACCCTCTACAGCATTTGTTATTTGTAGACTTTTTAATGATGGCCATTCTGACCGGTGTGAGGTAGTACCTCATGGTAGTTTTGATTTGCATTTCTCTAATAATTAGTGATGTTGAGCATCTTTTCATGTGCCTACTGGCCATCTGTATGTCTTCTTTGGAGAAATGTCTATTAAGGACTTCTGCCCATTTTTCAATTGGGTTGTTTGCTTTTTTGTTGTTGAGTTGTATGAGCTGTTTATATATTTGGGAGGTTAAACCCTTGTCGGTCGCATCATTTGCAAATAATTTCTCCCATTCTGTAGGTGGTCTTTTTGTTCTTTTTATGGTTTCCTTTGCTGTGCAAAAGCTTGTAAGTTTGATTAGGTCCCATTTGTTTATTTTTGTTTTTGTTTCTATTGCCTTGGGAGACTGACCTAAGAAAATATTGGTACAATTAGAGAATGTTTTGCCTATGCTCTCTTCTAGGAGTTCTGTGGTGTCATGTCTTATGTTTAAGTCTTTAAGCCATTTTGAGTTTATTTTTGTGCATGGTGTGAAGGTGTGTTCTAACTTCATTTATTTACATGCAGCTGTCCAACTTTCCCTGCACCACTTGCTGAAGAGACTGTCTTTTTCCCATTTTATATTCTTGTCTCCTTTGTTGCAGATTAATTGATGATAGGTGTGTGGATTTATTTCTGGGCTCTCTATTCTGTTCCATTGATCCGTATGTGACAACACGCCATTTTTAATTCCTCCCCTTCTCTCTCTGTCCTTCCTTCCTTCCACCTCTGCTTGAATCAGCCTCAATCCCTGGCCTTACTGTAACCCACTCTCATAGTTTGGTGCTGGATGCACCCCCAGCTCAGAACTCTAAGCTTAAAAGCCATTCCCTGGACTTCCCTGGTGGCGCGGTGGTTAAGAATACGCCTGCCAATGCAGGGGACACAGGTTTGATCCCTGGTCCAGGAAGATCCCACATGCTGAGGAGCAACTAAGCCCCTGCACTGCAGCTACTGAGCCTGCACTCTAGAGCCCGGGAGCCACAACTACTGAGCCCGTGCACCACAACTGGTGAAGCCCACATGCTCTAGGGCCCGCGGGCCACAACTACCAAACCCGCTTGCTGCAACTACTGAAGCCCATGCACCTAGAGCCTATGCTCCACAGCAAGAGAAGCCACCGCAACAAGAAGCCCGTGCACTGCAACATAGAGTAGCCCCTGCTCGCCGCAACTAGAGAAAGCCCGCACACAGCAACAAAGACCCAACGCAGCCAAAAAAAAAAAAAAAAAAAAAAACCCATTCCCAGGCATAGAGTTTCCATGATGTGTGTATACAGGTATATGCTTGTGTATGTGTGTCTGTATGTCTGTGTATGGCCAGAGTGCACAAGCACTTTTAGCAAGCACGTTATTCAACTGCCCCATTTAGCAAAGCTGAGCCCAGGATTAAATTCTGTGGTTTCTGAATTTTCAGGAGGTGACATGCTGCCTTTGGTATCAAATTTGATTAAACTTGATAACTTTAATGCCATTTGGTTCTGTTGCAGAGGAAGAATTAAATTGCTTACTCTAGAGAATGAATTTTTTCCACTAAGGAATAGAACATTCATTAAAATTATCTTGGTGACCTGAAAGGGGGAAACGTACTTCTTTTTCCTCAGCAGAAGCAGGTCCAAGGCATTATTAGCACGTGATAAAAATTGAATAATTGAGCAACACTGACTACTTTGGGATTCAGGTTTCCAGCCCCTGCTGTGTGATTAGTTCAGTCCAACCTGCTGGCATGCTTAAGCAGGGAGCCTGCAAAGGATTAGGAAGGAAAAACCCTTTAACAAATCTCAGGTACTGAAGACATTTGATTTAATTTTACATGTTACACATGGTAATCTGGTTTCCCTTGGCAACCTCCAGTTCTACCCTACATTATAATCAGAGGATGGCAGGTTGATTACAGACTTGATGGCATCATCTGGAAGTGACCATAGAGAACAGAGTTTTCCTCAAAAGAGGAGAGAAAAAGGTCACTATAAAAGGACAGAAGAGTCTGAGTTCCCTTAAAAAAAAGGACAGATAGTTCTCTATAGCTCAGATACCCATGAGGGTTTCATTGATGAGGGAGGTTCCAGAATTACTTATAGCAGAGCAGTTTGGGATGTGAGGGAAAGGGATCAAGCCTTTTAAGTCTTTAAAGGGATAATAATTTTATTACTTGTGAAATACAGATAAGGTTTTAATTCAAAAATGACAGTAATAGTTACCATTTATTAAGTACATGCCAGGAATCTTACTTAGTTCTTTACATACATAATTTCATTAAATCCTTGTAATATCTCTGCAAGGGGAGTATTAATATCCCTTTACAAATGAGGAAACAAGTATTTATTGATCTGTTAAAGTATGGAGGCTGAAGGAAGGTGGGGTAACATTGAATACAAGGTTTCAACTTTAGTCGATTTATTTATTTTTTTATTATATATTTATTTTTTTCTATGATCTCAAAGTCCTATAAGTCTTAATAGCCCCTGTTACAAAACAGTATACTAAGTAATGTCCATTGATGACCTTTAGCCATCCAGAAAAATTTAAATTACAATCATCTTAGTCTAACTCTCTTATTTTACGCATTAGGAAACTGAGTGCCAGAAATCTGGTAAAGCCTAAAGCCAGGTCTTCTGACAACTCATAATTTGTGTATTACACCATGCCCATGCACTTTCAGAGAGGGCTTGAGTAAATGGAAGGCAAGGAGGAAGGGGTCTTGCAGCGCTATAAATGGTATTAGTTTGAGCTAGCAAAGTAAACAAACTAACAGATCGGAAGGTACAGATGAGACACTTAGGCATTGGGAACAGTTCTAGTTCTTACCTAGCTAGTGATTAATTTATTCTGCTTGGCTCATGTCTGAACAAAGTAATGCACCTAATGTTTCCAAATGATCCTAAGTCTTTCGCAGTCTCTGGTGCCCCACCAGCCACTTGAGGTTTAAAAGGACAGGGTTCTACATATGAACAACAAAAGCTGTCTCTCTCTCTCTGTCTCTCTCTTTGTGTTTGTCTTTGTCTCCCTGTCTCTCTCTCTCTCTGTCTTGCTCTCTCTGTCCCTATCTTTCTCCAGGTCTTGAAGTGGATGTGACTGGCCGTTTTTGTGACATGTAGAAGCAGAGACTACTTATGGCATTTTATTGACTTACACATGTATGCTTCTGTCATGTTCACAAAATGCTGTATATACAAGGCAGGCCACGTATTACCTTTCTTTAAGGTGAAAGCTATGGGAGTCTAATGGCAAACTGAGAAATCTTAGTGTCACACACTTACCATGCAAAGCATTTTATATGAATTTCACTTAATCCTCATAACGACCATGATTGTGAATGTTATTGTTTTCATTTTAGCAACTTTTTCAGTTTTTTATTAATCCTTCCCAGAACATTCTCCCTAGCATTTTATTATGAGAATTTTCAAACCTATATTAAAGCTGAAAGAATTGTACAGTGAACACCCATATACCCACCTAGATTCTATACTTGTTGCTGTTTTTCTTTACTTGCTTTATTATATACCTATCAATTTATCCAGCCACCCATCTTAGTTTTTGTTGTATTTCAAAGTGAGTTATAGACATTAGCACATTTTACTCCTAAACACTTACATGTGGATATCATTAATTAGAGTTAAAAATGTTAGCTCTATTAAAAAAGAAACAAAAAACTGAGTCCTTCTTTGGGGACACAGTATGTACTCCTCAATCACTTTGAGCTTTTCCCTATGAAACAGTAAGATATTTTAAGGAAAAAATGTAAGCTACCCATATTAAAAAACACTTGTAACTCATTAATGAGAAATAGAAATCTGTGGGGAGGAGGGGGATACCCCTGTTGAATTCGTAGGCCACAGCAAGCCAGCACTACAAAGTGGCATCTTACCTCACTTCTGATTTTAAATGAGATTGAGGTCATTGCCGAATTTCTGAACACTAACTCCTCTCCTAAAAAGGAGAGTTTGATTAGCAAATTACTTAAGCAGTTTACTAATGATATTGGAACCAAATTTCAATGAACATTTTTTCCCTTTTCTTTCTGGGTGTGACTAAATTGCCTACAGCATGCTGCATGGTTGCTGGTAAAACAGGAAATGGGGTAAGTAATTTAGGCTGGGAATTTTTACTACCCTTTAAATATAAGCTACCTGATTCTTAAAGTACTTTTACTACTACTAGCTCTTTTTTTAGAGAGAGTTCACTAGCTGCTAGAGAAATTGGCACAAAGAGGAAATTTTTATTGTATATATTTAAGGTGTTAACCTTGTTTAATTGGTTTATTTGCACAGCATATTAGTAGTCTATTAAAGCAGACTCATTTTTTTTTTTGGTAGATTTATCGTGAATGTAAATGCATGTAGTTTGGCAACTTATTTTAAAGGAACACATTTTATACTGGTCTTAGAAACTAAATTATAAAACTAATTATGCTATAAAAGATACATAGTAAAGTCCTAGTTAAGGCAGAACAACAGTGAGTTTATACATAGATAAGACATAGAAAACATAGGTCCACAATCCTTTATCTGAAACCCTTGGTGCCAAATGTGTTTTGAAATTTAGAATTTTTTAGACTTTGGAAATGTAATGCAGTATAAATACCATATATAATATACCCATCTCCTCCAGGGTCTGGCGTAGTACTATATAATCAAACATTAATATTTCTGCAGTGAAATATATGAATAGTCACACTAAATTTGATAAACAAAGTCTAAATAAATAGTCTCACATGTTCAAGTCATAGTTTGGTTGCCAACTGAGTTAAGGAAAAAATCTTTAATTTCCCAGAGCTTTCTGGATTTTGAAATTAAAAATTTTATACCAGTATGAAAAGGACCATGTGACTACTGGAGTTTCCTGTGTACTCTGGAAAGAAAACCACAGAGAAAAGTATAAATTTCTGTATCAGAATCTCATACTTGGTGTTTTATAGAAAATTAGTTGATTTGGCTTTTGTGTGTGTGTTGTATTTCACATCTGCATTTTTAAAAGGGTAATAACCACATATTTATTAAAGGTTTGGGGGTTCTGTTAGGTATGTTGAATTAGTCTCCAATGCTTGTGATTCTGGCATAATAAAATTTGATCCTATGTTTGAGAAATTTGTTAGCATAGTCAAGTCAGAGCATGCTATTTTTTAAATGTTTCCAGTTTCCATCTACCTTGCTTGCTGTTGTTATTTCTTATTGAAGGATTTTAAACTAAGCTTAGTTCTTCCAAAGATCCTGATCAATATAGGGATACTAGAACAGAAAAAAATATAGAATAGTAGTCTTTTCTCTCAGTGTCCCTAGTTCATTCTAATATCAAAAGGTTGTGGAGGAATTGCCGTTAAAGAATTGATTCAAGGAATTTAGGAAAAAATGTATTGGATATTTTGGTTCATGTTTGCTTTAGAATGGTTATCCTGTTGTATCTATAGCAAAAGTGATCGTAATTGATATCCTCATCCTTAGTTATCTAACAGAGGAAAGAGGGAAATGCAGTTACTAAGTGTTAAATTGGTACTGAATTTACCTTAGTGACTACTGATTCCTCTAAAGGACCATCAGCCATAAGCTAAGGACCTTTGTGAAAACATTCACCCTAAATTATATTAGAAAAGCTATTAGCCACATTCAACTTGCAGGATTGAAAATTTGGAGTTTTAAGTATTGTATTTTTGCCTTAAATGTGAGGTTAAGGTTTCCGAAATGTCTCTTAACCCTTTCTTATAGCTCTTTAATCTGGAAGGAAAAAATACCTGTAGTTGAAGTTTTTAAACTGGACTAAGGTGCTTCAAATGTTTTTCAAAGACATGAGGGACTTAAAGTATCAGTTTTCTTAAATATATAATGAGTAATGTTTTAATCCATTTTTAGGATTGGCTTTGGCTACAATCCTTTGTACTCTCTAGAGTCTAAACAATTTTTAAACGGTTTTCCATTCTTGTGTTTTGTTTCACCTTTTTATTCTTTAAAATGTGTGCTCATACCTTAATTATTTACCTTTCAACTGTGATGCTATTTTATGCAAATATCATTAGTTAAACTGTTGGTACAATATCAAGGTAGTCCTTGAAAATTTCTAAAACGTTTCTGATAGAGAATGAGGAATGGTTTATGAAGCTAAAACGCTTAGTGTTTGAATAAGTTCTTAAGTGTAAAGAAGTAACTTAATTTTTTTATCAGATGTAGGGCTTATCAGAGTATTTCATTGTTAAACCACAATCCCAAAGCATATGAAAGCATTCTGTTTAACCAATTATTCTCAGCTGGATAAGAATGGGTAGATCAACTATTTCTTAATTTGCATTTTTAGAGGAACAGTGGTCTTTATATGTGTGTGTGTGTGTGTGTGTGTGTATATATTTAGATCAATTAAGTTTAGCCATTAGCTAAATTATGTTTTGTTTTCTACCTGTAGTTCATAGCGTCTTTTGGTCTTGAGGAATTAAATTACAATGGATATTGACTATATTGTCCTTTCTAATAGTGAAAATAGGACATTGAAAGAAATGATTCACAAGTTGGCCTAAACACCTCTTTTGTTAAAAGCAGTCCTGTAAATAGCTATAGGACTGATTTGAAGTTTTAATTATTTGAATGATACGGCCTGTTTAATAGTGATATTGCAGAGTAGGACTGTTTAAATATTACCATACCATGTTTTTCTTTCCTTTTACTTCAGTTCCTTTCTATCTCATTTTAGGTTACAAACTAAAAGCTAGAACTCATAATTGGGACTTCCCCAAACCTATTTATTGGCTCATGAGTAGATTTGGGGGGAATGTAAAATATTTATTGAGATATTTATATGTTGTTAAATTGATGAGCATTCTAGAACACTGATACTTTAGGATTTAATACTTCTTCTTTACCAGTAAAGAGAAGTACAGCTTTTACATTGATTTCCCAAAAGTAAGCCCCCATTATCAGGAAGAGAGTAGATACAAGCATTTTTGGTCTGAGATTATTGTAATACACAGTTTGTAGTTTCTAAGCAATAAATAATCCTCTCTATTCCACCTTTCCATCTTCTGATGTATAAATCCTGGAATCTGGCAATTCTATCTCAGAAAAACCTCATTTGTATGCTTTTGTCTTTGAAGCTTCAAAAACTGTCTTACATGCCATTAAAAAAAGCAGTTTCTTGATTCTACTAGAATATAGGTCCATGAACTGAGGAATTTTTGTCTGCTTTGGTCTCTGCTTTCTATCTAATGTGTAGAATAGTGCCTGGGGACATAGTAGGCACTCAATAATACATACTTTTTAATAATCACATAAATTCTTGCTTTCATAAAAATGAAGCATTTCATGTCAGTGAATTAATTTTTATGTTATTCAGAAAGCAGAGTCTGTCGCTGGGAAGAAATGATATAGTTCAGCTAAAAGAAGCCTACAAATGGATAACTCACCCCCTGTTTTCAGAGGAACTGGGTGTTCCCATTGATGGAAAGGTATTGGGTCATCAGCATTGTTAATTTTATTCTGTGGTTTTACTAGTTTTACTTCATTATATGGCAGAGTTTTGGTTATCCAAAAGAATCTTCTCTTTCAATAATCCAATGAAGGATTTTTAAGCTTTTAAAATGTTAATTTCTAACAGTCTTAAATTGAGGTTAAAGGTTTTCTTTCTTTCTTTTTTTTTTTTTTTTAAAGATTTCTTTGTGATCCAAGACACTTATAACAGGTGCAGTGTATCCTAATTGACCTTAAAAGGTTAGAAGTGAACCTTTGCCTTTAGTATATTTATAGTTTAATTAGAGAGACAGATTTACTGATACAAAGCTAAACATAAATAACTATGAACAAGTGTGGAGTCAACTCTAGACTATTTAATATTGGTTATCTCTGGCTAATTTTGTTTTCAAATATGCAGACAGACCCTATTCAACTACAATGAGCGTGGGCTCAACCTATCCCACCTTGTTGGTATCTGAGGTCCCTCTGTTTAATTTTAAGCAGACTGCCTTTGAAATGAGAACACTTACCATCTCCCCTATTCCAAGGCAGACCTTGCCTCAGCCTTTGAAATGGATTGAATTTTAGAGAAGAGTTCAGTAGGTTTCCAGACATGGAAACAGGACATATTCCCAGCTCCTCTTAAATTAGACTTTAATAGTATGGCCTCATTGCTTCATCATTTTGCGTGAAGGAAATTCCCTGAATATCAGACACACCCCTATTCAAGTAAAGTCACAAAACCATCTTTCAAAGCTAAGTAATTAAAAAATTTTCCTCGTTCTGAATTATATAGCTCTGTTTCCCTCTGTTAGTAAGAATAAGCTCTGTCCTTTAAACTGAATACTAAGAGACTAGAGAATAAAACCACTTCACAGATAGTATGAAGAGGAAATGAGGTGATGAAAGTACTTTGGAAATTAGAGAAGTCATTGATGCAAAATATTTTAACCTCAAATTTCAGTTTGAAGCACAGATAATTTTACATGTTGAATCAGTGAGAACAGAAAATAGAAAACAAAAGATGCGGTAATGTTCTAATGGATTCAGGATGAATGAAGTTTTCTTGAGTAAAAGGAATGTGTTGTAATTTTAATTTTATTTTGTAGATTAGACTAGAGCAAAAATTTAGCTATTCACTATCATGATTATAGAGTCGCTAATAGGCCTGCTGACGATCCGATGCAATCAGTAAATATAGAACTCAATAAAAAAGGAAAAATTGTTATATGGTATGATATTTATATATTTTTCTCAGTGTGGAATTTTGTATAATCTCCATGGAGGTAAATGTATATAGAGTATGAACTTGTGCTTTTTTGTGTACAAGGATGTTCATTGTGGCATTTTTTAAAAACAGAAAAACTTGACTACAACTTAAACGTCCAACAGTCCCTAGAGTGGAAAAGATGTTCATGATGCAATATTAATTGAATTAAGCAATTTTCCAAGTCTGTTTAATATACAAAGAAGTATATACATTTATGTTTATATTCATAAAAATGGCTAGAAGGAAACATGCCAAACTGTTACTGGTTCTACCTCAGTGGAATGGGATTGAAAACCCATCCTGTTTATTTTATAATTTATTATCATCACTCTTTTAATAAAACAAATAATTAAGATCTTGCTTTTAAAAGTCAAATCCGTTAAGAAGTTTGAGCACTTAAAACAAGCCTCATACAGAGTTTTTAAGCATGTGCATAAAGTGCTATTTGCTTTGCTAATAATTCTAATCATAGTACTGACAGGAGTAATTCTTCATTTCTTTCAGTTATCCCTTTCCAATTCCCTGAATTCTCATTCATCTTCATACCTAATTGTACATTTATATATTTTTCTCAGTGTGGAATTTTGTATAATCTTATACAAAATTTATACATGTAGAAAAAATATACTTGTACAAAAATGTATACATGTACAAAAAATCATACAGATTTATTTTAAAATTTGTTTTAAACTTGTTTTTTGTAGGATCACTGATGATTGAGTTTTAGAAGTTAAAAAAAAAAAAAGACGATTTCCTTTACAGCTGCCCTGTGAACAAGCTGATTTGAAAACAGTAGTATTTCCAGTTTTCCTTGTCACTCTTTTTCTGAGCCAGTCTTTGAGAGTTAATTTCTGTTTCCATTCATAAGTTGTCAGATGTTAGTTTCCTTTTGCTCATCTTTAAACTGTTTTTATAATTTTTAGAGCTTGTTTGAAGTGAGTGTGGTCTTTGCTCACCCAGAAACAGTTGAGGATTGCCACTTCCTGTAAGTTACAATGTAAACAACAATGCCAATTGTGCAACATTGTTAATATTTTTTGATTTTCATGAAAATAGTATTGTTCTTCTTTCTAATGAGCCTGTCAGAACTTGTCATGTCTTAGTAGGTTGTGAGCTGTCTGATATAAGGGTCTAGGCAAACCAATGCAGCTCATATAGGGATTCATTTTGTCTGCTTCTGATATCCTGAATTTAGCAGCCATGTTGTATAAAATATATTTGAATTTTATCCTCCCCAAAATAAACTCATTAATCTTTTATATTACCTTGAATTTTACTTAGACGTGTGATATGCCCAGATTGTTTCAAGCCAGCCAAAAACAAAAAGGTAAGGATTCCTGCTTCTTACTCTTTAGTGAGTTTTGTCTGAGCTGAACATTCAAATTAACAACAAAAAGGATATGCATTAGAAATGTTGGCAATCTATTATACTAAGAATCAGTCTTTAAATATTTCCATTTGCTACATTTAATTTAATTTTTTCAATTCTCAACACTTTTGCCTTTGGCTGGGAAGTTGTAACACACAAATGTTCTCATGCTTGTGTCAGTGTCTGGATTGTTTCCCCAAGATTATGTCATCTGGGAAAATACCTGTTCAGTATCATCACCGTTCCAAACTTTTGTCTAATATTTATTTTCTAGAAATCGGTATTTTGAAAATATAATCCAGAGTAAATTATTTTATTTAGAACAGTCCTGAGTTAATAGAGCCTATTTCAGGCTACATTTGCCAAAAGGTATTTTATTTAAACTCTCCTTTACTGTCTGATGTGAGCTGGTCTTCATGTTAATGAGAAAAATTAGTTAGCATGTACTTTTAGTTTCTATAATGCCAGGATAGAGTGGCATGGCACGATATTGGCAAGCTTTCACACCCCAGTTACTTAGCTGGTTTTGTGTAGACTCAGGCATTCCTAGTTTTACCAACATCCATTTTGCTGTTGTGGTTGTTAAAAAGAATATAAGTTTATTGCCAAAGATACATCTTTTGGTCTTTCCTCTTGCCAGGGGTGGGAGGGGAGGGTTGGGGAGTTTGTAACATTTGCCAAATGCCCTGTGTGGAAATAATCAGAAATGCAGGAAGCCTAAAACACTGCTTGCCTCCTTTTCTCACATCATGGTATACCTAGAACATTACCATGTTTGGCCAGCACCCTGAGGTTAACAGATGAAGTTGCTCGAAGTTGTAAGCAATAGGCCTGGGGGTTCTCATTGTTCCAGGACCTGCCCCTCAGCCCTTGTGAACTAGAGGGATCTGGGCACAACTGTAGCCCAGTGGTATGCTTTGCCATACCAATTGGGAAGCTCTGCCCAAATGAGCTGGAAGCCATATTTATATTAAAGATCTAGTTTTATTTTTTGTTATCTTTGAGGAAGTATATAAGTACCAGCATCAAATAATAGAGTAAGGAAGTTTTTGTCAAACGATCATGGACACCACGCCATTTGGCCAGTAGGTGTTGTATAGTCTTAAGTGTAGTTTTCCTGCCTTATGGCTGGGAATAATTTGAATGACGTTTTGAGATTCTTTCAGGCCTAAGATTTCATATCTTAACAAACAGGCACTTAATTTTTAATTCTAACCCTACGACACCTTAGGGTTCCCCAGAATATGGTTTAGAAAATCATTTCTTTGATGATAAACTGTTTAGATACCTACATTATTCTTCTTTTCAGTCAAGTATAATTTCTCATAACAGAAGAAATAATTGTGATTTATCATAGTGACCACAAATATATGCACTAATTAGTTCTAGTATATCTACCATGAGGTTTGGTTTTTCTTATTTTAAAAAACCCAGAGTGGGACATTTGTAGATGCCCTTTTATTCAGTATAGTGGATTCATTTACTTTCTCAGAGGTTGGTGAGTGATATTGAATTGCTAGATGCCAAGTCAGGCTGGTTGGCTCTGTTTTACCCCTTACCCTGGCAGCCAACTCCTAAATTATATACCGTGGCCCCTAAAGGGATGTAGGGAAGAAAAGATAGATGGATCAGTCTAAATTTCTTTTGAGGTCTAGGAAAAAATATTCAAAGCACATTTCCTGCAATGCCATCATTTTTGTATTCGAAGAATACCACATTTTGAGGGGAATGGGAGAGTGCAGTGAAGAAGACATATTCTGCTAGATCCACCTGGTATTATAGACACAGACTAGATTGAAGAGAAGGGTTGTAGGGTCTACCAATCACAGAACTGACAGTATGAACACTTGTGCTTCATTTATTTTCTTGAAGTTATTAAGTATTTCTCCCTTTTTAGTATGGTTTAAAATGATATAATTTCTCCAACCATGTTCTTTGTTTCAACTCTGATGTTTTCTCATATAGGTGATAAAATGTCTTTTCTTTTCATTTTACCCTATATAGTCAGTATTCACTAGAATGGCAGTTATGAAAGCTTTGAATAAGATTAAAGAAGAGGATTTCTGCAAGTAAGTAGAATTATAGAAACAAGAAATAATCATGGAATTTTAGAATAAAGGGGATGTTAGAAATAATCGGATTATCTCTAAAACAAGACTGGATATATTTTAGGGAACAGGATTGTGTCTTAATCTTTATTATATCCCCAATCCCTGGCTCAGTATCTGGCATGTAGTGGTGTTCAGTAAATGTCAGATTAATATTTGAATTTATGGGGGCTTCCCTGGTGGTGCAGTGGTTGAGAGTCTGCCTGCCAGTGCGGGGCACACGGGTTCGAGCCCCGGTCTGGGAGGATCCCACATGCCGCGGAGCGACTGGGCCCGTGAGCCACAACTACTGAGCCTGCGCGTCTGGAGCCTGTGCTCCACAGCAAGAGAGGCCGCGATAGTGAGAGGCCCGCGCACCGCGATGAAGAGTGGCCCCCCCTCGCTGCAACTAGAGAAAGCCCTTGCACAGAAACGAAGACCCAACACAGCCAAAAATAAATAAATAAAAAATTAAAAAAAGGAATAAAAAAAAAAAAAAAAACGAGTCTAATATTTGAATTTATGAATCATGTCCAACTTCTTTATCTCTTATAGGAGGATATTGAGGTCCAAAGAGGGAGTTGACTTGCCTAAGATTTCAACTGGGCAATAGAGAGTGTACATAGAGCCAGGTTTCCTGATTCTCCAGCCTACTACTGACCCCATTACATCCCTCATCCTGGTTTTCCTGTTATTGTACATCTCCAGAAGAGGGAGAAAAGGGCTCCTGGGTTTCCTTTCTTTTTTTTTTTTTTTTTTCTGAGTTTCCTTTCTTGTTAAAATATACTGAACTACAGTAAATCTTAGATTTAATTCTCAGTGTGTTCATTTTATTTAATAAAATATTATCATAGTTATCCTTCCAGAAGAAGTTATGAGGAAGGTTTCATATATTTTACTGACTAAACATGAGTCTCAGAATGGAAATATTTTTATTAAAAAAAAATTTTTTTTTTTTGGCCACGCTGCGTGGCTTGTGGGATCTTAGTTCCCCGAACAGGGATTGAACCTGTGCCCCTTGCAGTTGAAGCACAGAGTCCTAACCACTGGACTGCCAGGGAATTCCCTATTAAACTTTAGGAAGTAAAGACAGTTACTCTACAGGCAATAGTTCCTGAGTTTCTAAGTGATTTCTTTGTTAAGACATCTTGGGAAACGGAATGAAAACTTTAAGACAAGCATTTTGGATTAAGTCCACATCTAGTCATTTACAGGTAGATTCCATTCCATGGCTTTGGAATTTCTCAGATGGTGGACAGAGAATAAAGCCATACATTGCTCTTTCTGGTCTGTCCTCAGCTGGATTGAAGTTTCTTAGCTAAAGGACAGAGTCTGCCATATTCCACTTTTTCTGGCTCTGTGGTCTGATTCCCAAGGTCATAGTTGAAATGAAGAGGAAAAAGAGAGAAAAATGGTGGAGTACCCTCCCCACAGGTGGGACATGCTTATGTGGCCAGTCTCTGACTGCACACCGGCTTTACCCAAATGACTGAGGACCTTGTCAGCCAGCAGCAAGTGTTCTTGGATAGCAAAATGAACCTGGAGAGGTTTCCACTACATATAGATGGATTTTTTTCCCAAATCTCCAGGTTGATTTTGGAAACTGTCATTTGGGAACATGAGGCCTTCTGAGCATGAATGTTATTAGCGAGCCCTTATTTACTTAGTGCCACTCTCATGTGTTAAAAGTGGTACTCCAGAGGCCTAAGAGACCCTTATGGTTCCAAAACTTAAAATTAGGGAGAGGCTTAGTCCTTGAGAGACTCAGGCTCTGTGTAACTCAGACAGTGCTGATTCATCTTAGTTACGTGGTTCAATATCATGTCTGGAAAATAGTAGCTGTAAAATTTATTTTGTTTTGCAGGCAGTTTCCTTGTCCTCCAAACTCACCAAAGGCTGTATGCAGTGTTGTTGAAATTGAATGTGCTCATGGTGCTGTTTTTGTGGCTGGTAAAATATTTAGTCCAGGATATACTTACATTGTCAATTTTCTCTCCTTTCTGAAAAACTCAACTCCTCCTCTGTTTCCTTCTTACTATTGTTATTAATTTCTGATTAGTTAACTCTTTTGAGAACTAGAGCTGATAACCAAGTTTATTGTAGGTTCTGTAGGCATTCTTAAGGGTCACTCAGGAGATTTGTTATTTAAAATGCCATGTTGAAGGGAAATGATACTTCCCAGGTTTTAATAGTTTTCATCAGAGATGGCCAGGTAAAAATATGGGTACATGTACAGACCTGAAACTGGTCAGGAGAAGGGAGAGGATGTTTTATAACATGAAATCAATCCTGAAAAAAGTTATTTTATTATCTGCAAAATGACTAAACATTTGGCTTCTGCCTGGAAAAAGAAATTGTTGCATTGACTTTCCCAAGAGGTAAATCGGGTAGACAGTTTTTGTTTTGAAAGCTACAGCTGTTTCATAGTAATAGCTGAAATGAAATTGCTCTTTAGTCTTGACTATAATACCCTGCCCTGGGGTAATAAAAGCTACCTGCCTTGGCGTAGCTTTTTTCATAAAACAGTGAGTCATATTCTGTTAGGGTTTTTTTTTTTGTTGTTTTTTTTTTTGCTTACAAAAACTTCAAAATTTCCTGTATTTGAATTCTTTGGAATACATTATCACCAATGAGTATTACACTGAGAGTATTATTAACCAGGCATAAAAACAGTAGGTGCTGTTTTTTTAAGTGATTCACAGTGTGTTCCATAATATTGTAACTTGTTCAGTCAGCCAAAAAGATTAATAAGTATTTTGAGCATTCCTTTAGAACTCATTTGATGATTCATATCGTGTCTTTAGCCATCTCTTCTATTGCTACCTTAAATTTTTTCATTTAATTATGTGTATGTGTTGACTCTCCAAATTAGATTGTAAGTTAGTTGAAGGCTAAGCCTTGTTTTATATCATATCACCTAGGATACTGGCACTCAATAAATAGCTGTTGCTTTCCTTTTTATCCTATTGTGTTAAGCACACCATTCCATCCAGGTAACCTTTATATTTCTTTGGCAGGGAGATATAATAAATACTCCAGGAATCTACCACAAACTCCTTGGATAATTGATGGAGAAAGGAAGCTGGACTCTTCAGTGGAAGAATTAATTTCAGACCATCTTTTGACAGTGTTCAAAGCAGAGAGTAAGTGTTATAATATTCATATTTCAGATACATTGTCATTCATGAATAGACTTCTTGGAGGTGGCAGGAAAGATTTCTATATTTTGTAAACCACCACCAAGTCTGGGCCCCTTGGCTGGCAGCTTCCTGCGAACAGGGACCGCCGTGTCCTGAGCTGCTCTGCCCTGGGCTGGATTTGAGCCAAGGTGCCCTAGGATTTCTCTCCTCTCTCAAGATTACGCTTTTTCCTGGGCAAATTCAAAACAATTGAAACTACTTTAAATGAATGCACTTAAGCTCTGACCTTGGGACACCTTGAGCCTCTGCCTCTTTTTGGGAATATGAGGTAATTAAAATACAGCTTCCACATCCAGTGCCTGTTCAAGAATAATCACTGGCAAATGCCCAGCTTCCATCTTAACGGCTAAAGTGTCCTAGAATAAAGTTCAGGCCTAGAGAAAATAGGTCAATAGCTACCATTTTACAAAGACTTAATAGTAGTTGTGTTGTTTTAATTTCCTAAGTATTAATGAGCCCAGGTTTGTGGGGTGAGTCAGAACTTGTCAGGCATATGCTTTCTTTGCTCAATAGGGCTATCAGGTCAAAGGAGTAAAAAACCTTGTGATTTCACCTAGGATTAGACTAGAGGAGAGGGACTAAGATTTCAATCACAAGAAACCATGTTGTACATCAGGAAAAACTGTAGACAATGAGTACATATATCATACTCTTTGGAGTGGGTCTCCTAGCATAATTAGAACACCTTTTTTTTAAAAAAAATATTTATTTATTTATTTGGTTATGCCGGGTCTTAGTTGCGGCAGGCAGGCTCCTTAGTTGTGGCATGTGGGCTCCTTAGTTGCATCAGGCAGTCTCCTTAGTTGTGGCATGTGAACTCTTAGTTGCGGCATGCATGTGGGATCTAATTCCCTGACCAGGTATTGAACCTGAGGCCTTGCATTGGGAGCATGGAGTCTTAACCACTGCTCCACCAGGGAAGTCCCAGACCACCTTTTTTGAAGGACCAGATAGACCTAGACATCCATCTTTTTCTCTGACAAACCTTAAGACAAGCCTGCTTTAGGAATGGCGAGCAGGTGACCAAAATGAGACATGGCTATCCCTTCCAGCTCTCTGCTTGTTAAGAGGAAAGAGAAGCACTTCAAAAACCATATCCCTGGGGCTTCCCTGGTGGCGCAGTGGTTGAGAGTCTGCCTGCCAATGCAGGGGACACGGGTTTGAGCCCTGGTCTGGGAGGATCCCACATGCCGTGGAGCGACTAGGCCCATGAGCCACAATTGCTGAGCCTGTGCGTCTGGAGCCTGTGCTCCGCAACAAGAGAGGCCACGATAGTGAGAAGCCCGCGCACCGCGATGAAGAGTGGCCCCCACTTGCCGCAACTAGAGAAAGTCCTCGCACAGAAACGAAGACCCAACACAGCCATAAATAAATAAATAAATAAATAAATAAATAAATAACCACCATATCCCTCAAGTAACCTAGCAACCTAATATTTTTCAAAATCTTAGCCATAAAGGGCTATTGCCATTAGCTTTGACCTACGTAATTTAATATTTACACGCTGGTTATCTCATAAGACTTATCCAAGTTACGAAGAAGTGAAAATAAAGCGTTAGCATGAAAAGTGTCCTTCAAACTCTTTTTGGGGGGCTACCTTATTCCCTTTCTGTAAGAAGATTCAAGATTTAGTTCTGATTATTTGGGTCCCAAGGAAGCCTCCATTACCAGGAGGGCTGTTGGGGGGCTCTGAAATAGCTATATGTTTCCCCCTTGCAATCTTTCATGAAGGTGATTTGTTGTCATTTTCCATTTGAGGAGGGGAAAAAAATTTCCCCAAACTGAAAATAAAGCAAACTGTGTGTTTAGCATCTGTAATTGTGTGCTGAGGAAATTTATTAAGAGCCGCTTGAGAAAAAGCAGACCTCTGGGCCTCTGTGCTAACTGGCTCCTTGTCATGAAATAAAACCTTGTTGTTCGAAATGCCTGATTAATAGCATCAATTTGCTAAACTTGTGCTTCTCAGATACATTACTCGTTACTTCTGTGATTCACATCTGACAACTCTGGGAAAATGGTTCTGACTGTTGTACCTCTGTGCTTTACAGCTCTATGAAAATAAACCAGTATTGCATGAAGCAGCCTAGCTACTTCTATAAAGCAGAAGTAACTAGTACTCCTTCCCCTCAGTGGGAGATACAGACTTGTTTCTCAGCCACTTCAGACTGACACATCATATTCTCTACTTGCCAGTTCTCTAGTTAATAAGTAAAACTTTGACACACTCTCAAAATCAATATGTCTAAGAAATGTTTTCCTAATACATTTATTACTTCACTTATGGAATAAATATTTGTCATGTCAGTTCCCTGCTGAAAACTGGTCAGTGACTAGCTACAGGGTAAAGTCCAAACTATATAACTTGATATTCTGAGACCGTCATCATCTGGCCTCTGCCCATCCTTCAGTCCCATTGTCTATCTGCCCCCAGGTATGAGAGCCACTACAGACTATCGAACCCCTTACAGTTCCTGATCATTCTTGCCCTTGGTTTTGTCCTTGTTGTTTGTTTGTTTGTATGTTTGAAATATCTGTTCCATTGAGCAGAAGTCTGTAGAACTCACAGGATTAGGGGAATAAGGCAAGGCGTAATGTGAGTTTAGAAAAATCAACTAAATTTTAAGCATATATTTCCTCATACTTAAGGCAGTGACTCCTTTTCCTTTTTTTGTCATTTATTATTCATAATTGCAAATTATTTTTTAAAGTTTGCCCCCTGAAGTATTTCTCAATGTAGGGTCCAAATTTGCAACATTTTTCTAAAAGATATAATAAATACCCCTTCTCCCTTAATCTGGATTTAATGTTTCTTTGGACTTCTCAAGAGCCTAGTTTTCTGTACTTTTTTCTTGTTGATGGGCTGGAATTTGTGGGAAGTTTTATGGGCTAATTTATGAATTTGAGATTTCTGGTCTGACTGAGTAGTCACTGGTAGATCTACCTCTTTGTGTCCTGTTCATTCCCTCCACCCCTATCAGTCACAGGTTATGGCTTAGTCACTGTAGGGCCCTGGTTCCCCAGTATTATGCCTGGATTAGAGATAGAGGCGGGCAGGTATAAGACAAACTACAGCCCCCCCCCCACCCCAGGGAGTATCTTTCAGCTTCCCAGATTCCATTTTGAACTCTCCGTGTAGCTATCCATCCCTAGTTAGCGCTACTCTTGAGTCTGTTGACTCTGACTAGAAGCTACTGATGTTGCTATAGGTTTATTAGCTGCTTGACAATGGAGTATAGACATGGAATGGAGGGTTCTTTGGGACTTAATGGTCCACAGAATCCTACTACCTGCCTGGTGTAGATTCTCCACCTGGAGAAGAGTCTGACATTGTGCCCCTCATGGCTGCCCGTTTGGCTAGTCCCCAGGTGTTAACACTGCACAAGTTACCCAGACCTCTAAGCAGCTTGAATTCTAGGCCGACCTTAGATACCTAGGCCTTACTTACCTAACCAGTCCTGGGTTGGTCCTCTCTGGGAGACCCACAGTTTTGGGCCATGTGGGGCAGAGAAGAGCCCACTTCACCTTGGCAGTGGGTGACAGACAACAGCTTGGAGCCCATGTTTCCAACAAGTGTTGGCTTTGGCTTGCTAAAGGGATGTCTTAAAGGTGAAGGAAGGGTGAAATCTTACTTTCTTCACAGCTAAACATCCTAGAAAGGAGAGCTAATCTTCAGTGTAGTCTTTATAGCACTTTTCAAGCCTTTTAGCCTTCCTTTTTCTAAAATCTACATGGGACCTTTGCATATTGAACCTTTCCTGGGAGAAAAATGTCTGTCAAAATGGTACAGACCCTCCTTTCCTTCTACATTTCCTGTCTGTCCTTCCCAGCAATCTTGTCCTTCCTCATCTTGTGCTCTCCAAAGTGGCTGAACTATGGATTGACCAGGGTTTCCAAAACATCCTAGTCTTTCCCAATCCCTGGTACAAGAGGACTGATTGGTCTTGCTTGTCCCAGTTGGCACGAGTCTGAGCTCTTCCAGCTGTCTTTGTGGTGGTGCAGTGTAGACGTGATTAAGAGACTCTGGAGCCAGACTGCCAGGCTGGTTCAAATCCTGACCCTACCAATTACCAGTGATGTGATCTTAGGCACATTACTTATCCTGTCTCTGTCTCACCTTCCTTATAAGTAAAATGGGGATAATGATAGTATCTACCTCATCGTGTTAACATATATGAAGTACTTAGAATAATGCCTGCTCATGGTAATCTTTGCTGTGGTGAAATCATCAGTTAGTTCTGTATCTAAGAAAGTTGTCATGGAACCACTTCCCCTGCCCACCCACGCTGTATTGACCACTTTCCCATTCCAATATTTGCAGCTTTTAGTCTGTGATGATCCATCTATCTTAAAATGTATACTAGTTATATTGTGGTTCCAGCTTAGGTTTGCTTATATAATGAATTTGCTTTTAGAATCAAACCTTTTTTTTCCCCTCCTCTTCCTTTCATAGAGTTTAATTCTCAAATAATGTTTTTATTTTGTTTTCTTTTGTTTTAAGGAAAAGACGAAAGATAGATTTTTCACCATAAGTTTGTAGCCAGGGTGGTAGTGGGGCCTTCCTCCAAACAGTGCTCTGCCTTTGGCTTTCCCATGGGATGGTGGACTGGGATGATAAGTAAGGTCTGGCTTTGACATCAGAAACATCTAGCTCTGCCATTTAATCATGTTACCTTGGGAAAAGTACTTAACCTTTCAGAAGCTTGGTGTTCTTTTAATACCTAGCTCTTAAGGTTATAATAAGGATTGAATGAAATAATGTATGCAGAATTTTAGCTCAGTACCTGATATGTAATAAGTGCTCAATAAATGGTATTTATTATTATCATTGCTATTTTTAGTAGAGATTGGGATTAGAGGCGTGATGATGACTATTCCTTGGGATTCCCCTGTAGATTGTTTAAGACAAATTGGGTTTCTACCAAAGGATGGGAATGAAAGTCTTAGCACTGTTATGTCTCTGATTTTTTTTTTTTTTCTTTATCTGCTTTCCAAAGGCTTTAATTTTTCATCCTCTGGGAGAGAAGATGTAGATGTGAGAACATTAGGAAATGGTAAGATTGCGACAATATCACTTGACTGGAACTAACTTTCAGATTATCACCCTTTTCAGACAGCAGCTTTTTTGTAGTCACTTAGTCAGAATCAAAGTTGGCAGAGCCCAGAGCTTCTCCATGTGAGGAAGACTTGTGGATTATGGAGCTACCCTTGTAAATAATATGACTATGTTTTAACAGGGATCATTTCTTCAGAGGCCATCTTTATTGAATACCTGTAGGTTATAAAGGATTTCTATGTGCATTAACAAAGAGGTGCCTGATTTTTTCCAAAAGTTTGATAATTAATTGTTCCTTTTAATAACATTTCAGTACCAGTACAGTTTTCAAAATGCATCTCATTTAAATTGCAAAATGTCTTCATTTAAAAAGTGCTTCTGCTCTCAGCCTTCATTTCTCTCATTTTACATTGTTGCATTACAAGAAGGATGATGAGAGTAATCCTGAGCTATTCGAGATTTATAGTCCCTTCTCATGGAATTGCAGCTTTTCATTTCACTAGGCTAGGAGAATGTATTTCAATTTGGTATACCTGGGCATTGCTGCATGTGACAACATTACGTTAGTGTAACCAAGTCAATTAGTGGCTGTTTGGATTTGATTTTGTAATTAACACAGGCTTGTTCATGGACTTTTGGGAAAGCAGTCGTTTTTACATATTGCCTGTCCTGGGGTTTAGCAGCCCCCAAAAAGCCCCTTGATTCTTTTCACACATTCTTCCCTCCCCCAGATGTAGTCATGTCACTAAACTTTCAGTCCTCTAGAGCTCAACTCGTTTTTTCACACCTCCTAACCCTCTTGCATTAGCCCAAATGTTAACTCCATCAACACGTTTCTGTTTCATGACGGGGTGTGTGCTGCCAGGAAGGCCCTTTGCAATTGAGCTGGTGAATCCTCATAGAGTACATTTCACTTCACAAGAAATTAAGGAACTTCAGCAGGTAAACCACTTCATGACATGGAAATTGTCATGTTTCTGCAACTCTGTAACTGAACTAGAGCTGCTAATTGTTTTTCTTTCTCTAATACTACAGAAAATTAATAACTCGTCTAACAAAATCCAAGTCCGTGACTTGCAGCTTGTCACAAGGTAAGGGTAGGCTCACTGGAGATGTTTTCAAGAGGGGAGTTTTGGTTGTAGATCATTTATCTGATAAGGGATTTGTATCCAGAATATATAAAGAACTCCTACAACTCAATAATAAGAAAATAACTCAAATAAAAATGGAGAGATGATTAAGTGAACATTTCTCCAAAAAGGATACACAAGATAAGCAGTGAATACATGAAAAAATGCTCAACATCATTAGTCATTACAGAAATGCAAATCAAAACCACAGTGAGATCCCACTTCACAAAAAGACAGAAAATAACAAGTGTTGGCAAGGATATGGAGAAATTGGATCCCTCATACATTGCTGTGGGATTATAAGTGGTGCCACTTTGGAAAACAGTTTGGCAGTTTCTCAAAAAGTTAAATATAGAGTAACCATATGGCCCAGCAGTTCCACTTCTAGATATATACCCACGAGAAATGGAAATGTACATCCACACAGAGACTTCTGCATGAATGTTTATAGTAGCATTACTCATAATAGCAAAAAAGTAGAAACAACCCAAATGTCTATGGATGAACAAAATGTGAATGTGGTATATCCATACAGTGGAATATCATTTAGTAATAAAAAGGAAGGAAGTACAGCTACATGCTACAACATGGATGAACCTTGAAAACGTTATAAAATGAAAGAAGCCAGACATCAAATACCACTTATTGTATATTTTACAATATTCACATTTTAATATATGAAATGTTCAGAGTAGGAAAATCTATAGAGACAGAAAGTCAACAAGTGGTTGCCAAGGGCTGGGGGAAATGAGGAATGAGAAGTGATTGCAAATAGGTGTGGAGTTTCTCTTCTGGGGTGATGAAAGTATTCTAAAGTTAGATTGTGGTAATAGCTGCACAACTCTGTAAACGTACTAAAAATCACTGAATCGTTCAGTTACACAGGGAAATTGTATGTAAATTATATCTCAATAAATCTATTTTTAAAGAAAGGGAAGTTTGGGGCAAGTCTCGTCTGTATTTTATATATTCAGACAAACTTTCTTTTATTGTTTTTGTTTAGAGAGGCAATAGGTCATATGAAAGAAGGTGAAGAAGAAAAGACCAAGACCTATAGTGCCTTAATATGGACAAATAAAGCAATACAGAGGAAGGACATTGAATTCCTAGATGACATAAAGGTAGTTCAGTGCTCTAATTCTTTTATTTTTCTACTGCCTATAAAAGAGTCCTCTGTCTTCTCGTTTATTACCCACAAGTCATAGCGCATAGGCTTTGGGGACTGTGAGACCTGGTTCTGAATCCTGCCTTTGCCATTTATTAGTTAAATGACTGGGCAATTCATCTAACCTGTGTGAGAAGCAGTGTTGCTAGTGATTAAGAGTCTGACTCCAAGGACAGATCGCCTGGGTGCAAATCCTGGTTCTGCATTTCTTAGTTGTGTGACTTTGGACAAGTTGCTTAGCCTCTTTATGCTTCAGTTTCTTCATCTGTAAAATTAGAAGAATTAAACGGGTTTAGTCATATAAAGCTCTTAGAATAGAATCTGGCACATAGAAAACACTCAGCAATGCTATTATTATATTTAGCCATTTGCAAAAAGGAAATGGAAAATAGAACTTACCTAATAGAATTGATGCTCAGATTAAGTGCATAAATAAAACATGTTGTAAATAAATACATCAGGGTGATATATGTAGAGCACAAATGTTTTGGCACGTGCTAGATTTTCCTTCACATGAGCATGTTGCTGTAGAGGGTCTACATGTTCATTTGCATGTTTCTTCCCACCTGCCCCCACTGCTTCCTGTAAAGATAACTTACTTTCACATGCAAGGAATGAGCATAAATGGGCACAAAGATGTAAATCGTTATCACAACATCGTTTAAATGGGCAATATTTTGTAATAATCTAGAGGGGACTGGTTTAATCTTATGGCTTATCTGTATGATGGACTATTACTAGCCAGCTGTTAGAAAGTATATGGTAGATGAATATTCATTGACAAAGGAAAATGCTCCTGATGAATGCTAAGGGGAAAAAAACAAGCTATAAGGATATATACAGGATGATACATTGTGATTTAAACACACACACACACACACACACACACACACACACACACACAGAAGTGTGTGCTTATGTATACACATATGTAAGACTATGTAGAAAACAAATTGTATGGCAAAAAATTACCATAAATAGGATTTATACAAATACCCAATAGAGAAAAATGGACAAAATATTTGAACAGACAGCTGAAAAAAGAGCAACTCCAAATGGCCAGGAATCATTTGAAAAGATGTTCCACCTCCAGACTGAAGTAACAATAAGACATCACTTTATTCTTCTGAGACTAAGAATGCCTGTTGGTTGGAGGGAGGAGAAGACTAGTTATATACATTTTCAGTAGAAATGTAAGTGTTTCAGCCTTTTTGGAAAACAATGTGGCAGTGACTGTAAAAATAAAAAATACACTGGTCTTCTACCCAGTACTTCCACTACTGGCAGGACAAGAAATAAAACTCCAGTGCATAAGGATATGTGCACAAGGATGTTTGTTGACTTTGTTCAGAGTGACAAAATCAACAACAAAACTGGAAACAAAAGTGAATTTCCTTCAATAAGGAAATGGTAGAACACGTTGGAATATTATACAGCTGTTTAAAAAAACTAAAACAGCATGTGATCCCATTTATGTTATTGTATGTATATATGCCTAAAACTGTTGGAGAAAAGGATAGAGGTAGGTCCACATCTAGGACTTGTAGGAACACCCATGATATTACCGGAAAAAAGCAAGGTGCAGAATAATGTTTATAGTATGAGTGTTTTGGTGAAAACATACATGCCATTCACCTGCTTAGAGAAGTTCATCTATAAAATGAGGGGTGGACTAGATGATCCCCAGTGGGCCCTCCACTTCTCAGGTTCTGTGATTCCAAATCTAAGGCCTTCTGGCCTTTGGCCCTATTATCTAGGGTCTTTAGGATGATAGTTATGCTATAGACAGATATCCTTAATATTGCAAAACAAATTTCTAAACCTCTATTCTATCACATGTGTACATGTATACAGCTCATTTAGAATGCTGTGGGGAAAATAAAAACTCATTTTAAAAATAGATTCACAGTTTGGGAGTAGCCATAGAGCTGATTCAGAAATGATGCTGAAAGATGATTGTTACAGGTACACACTAGGTAGTGAAAGGGTCTGATTTAACGGCCCACAGCCCAAGTGGACTGATGAGACTAGGTGACGTCTAATAATTTTTTTAAAGTGTTAGGGTTAAAACATTTTTCAGATATTCCGATTGGCATCGAAAATAAAAAAACTGAGTTACTGCCCCATTCTGCGAAAAGGTCACTTCACATTTACCACTTGTCTCCTTTTTTTTAAGGGCAACCTACTTCTAAGGAAAAAAGTCACTTGCGTGTGTTTCTGAAAATTCAGTATGGGGACAGCAGAGTGCAGTGTTAGAGTAAATGAAGTGGTTTCCTTTCGTTTGCTAGACACAAGCAACCAAAAACGACACGCGAGTGTGTGTTGATCTGAGTGTTATGTTGGAAGCAGTGGTGCATCTACTAGCTCAGTTGTACCTCCATTGACTGCTCCGGGGTCAGAGTCCAGGGAGTGACTCGAGGTAAAGGAAACAGAGGGGAAGGGCACACCTTAGCGAGTCACTCCTTTAAAGGCCAGCTGGTTCTGTGCTCTAAAGTGGAGGCCATATCTTTATTGTTTCTATAATAATTCAGCCTTGTCCTTTTTTTGGTCTTTTTGGCCAGAGTAATGTTAAACGTTGTGGAAACAACTTATCTCATCAGAACAAAGTGCTTTTAAAAATCAAAGAATTATAGAATCGTAAGGAGGAGTCATTGACTCACTGCTCTGTTAAAAGCAGTCATACCATTTCAAGTGTAGTCTTTGTCAGAACCTGCTCTTCTTTCTTGGTACAGAACTTGGTAGGGGGAGACCAGACAGAAATCTTTCTTTTCTCAGCATGGCTTTAGGCACTCACTAATCATGTAAATCAGGCAGGAGTTGTTCCTACAAGAAATTGCAGAGGATTCAAAGTTCTTATGAACCTGCATTGCTGGTTATGCCCAGTATCTATTTTTAAAAGTTGGGATTAGTTGGCCTTTTACAATATTAACCTCTATTTCTTAATTTATATCTTGTGACATAAAAGGACATCTCTAATTGTGAGAAAAACAAGACTTTGTCCCTAAAAACCTGAGTTGTAAAAAAACATGCAGTATTATTCTCAAGTAACCTGAACTGGGCTAACAAATATTGAGAGGTCCTGGTTTATTGTACACACTTATTTGTAATTATTATTTGGAAATACCACCCTAGACAGAGATGCAGCTGTTAATTTTCCAGATAAATCCCTTTGTATAACCAAAAAAATAATCCTGTGCGTAGGTATATAGTTCTCCCTAAAACATGGACACTGCCCAGGCACACAGGTGATGTTGATGTCCCACCTTCTACACCATTTCTCACCTCAGTCTCAGAGAGATCCCCACTATTAGGTCACTCTGTTGGGTTAGGAAAAAAAAAGGTAAGAACATTATCTTTTAGAAGAGCTCTGTTTAAAGGGCAGGGTAAGACTCCAGGGTCCAATCAATTTGTTAATATTAGAACAAAAGAGACCTTGGGTATCATTTACTTCAAAGCCTTTTTAAAAAAAATTTTTTTAATGGCATACTGGGGCCCAGAAAATGAGTAATTGTGGACTAGGTTGTAGGAAGTCCCACAGAGTCTGAACCTTAGAGGATACAATTTATGATAGTATTAGTTTCTATCCTGACAGTGATAGACGGGGTACCTATAGTGAGCCATGGATGAACAAAGGAGGTGCTAAGATGGGCTTCACTGGGCGGCAAGACGGACACATGGTTAACATATCCTCCTCTAGGACTTAAAGATTGACCAGAAAACACCTTTACGGGTCCTTCACCGGAGGCCCCTGGCTGTGAGAACTCGCATCATTCACTCCATGGAGACACACTATGTGGATGAGCACCATTTCCGCCTCTATCTGAAGACTCAGGCAGGAACGTATCCTTTCACCGTCTGTGCAGCACTAATCTAACCAGAATCCTATTGGGAGAGTTCATGCTGCCCTAGAAAAGAGGTTCAACCTTATCTCGGAACAGTTCGGGAAAGGTTTGGGCTGGAGAAGAATCCTTTTTTTGTTTTTGGTTTTTTTTTTGGTCTGGAGTGTTTTTACCCATTAAATTTGTGTTTTTCAAGATGACATATTAAACCATGAGGCAGCAGCCAATTCAATGTGAACCTTAAAATTGTTAGTGTCTCACATGATGCTGAGGTGCTGAGGGCATAGTAAGTGCTCAGGGAACACTTTTGATTGATTCATTCATTGATTCATGTCTTTACACATTTTGCAAGTCACATATTCATGACCACATTTGAGTCCTTTCAGCATTTCGAGCATTTGCCCCAAATGATTAAACAGGGATGGTAGATGGGAATGGCCCTACTTTACATGTAGACCTTCACATTATTTGGCCACTGGCCCAGAACAAGAGAATAGTCCCAGTTTGACCACTTGTTCATAACCTATCCTGCTTTGTGTGGTTTTGTATCATATCTTAGTTGCTGGTTAAAATATATCAGGGAGCTGCCATAGTCTTAGCTTTAGTTTAGTTTTCAAAGGTGCTCCTGGTTTTTGTTTGTTTCTTGGCTTTATATTATTTTGTGATCCAATAGCATGAAGCATGAAACCTTCTAATTAGTATAAAACTAATGACATACTTATTGGATACAATAGAGGGAAAAATGTTGTTTTAATCACCAAATAGCATTCTCACTATATTGCTATAATTAGTCTGCCTCTCCTTTCCCATCAACCTTCTCTCCCCTCTTCTTTCCCTACTCCACCCCAGGAGTGACTAAGCTGAAACAGGTACAGGTTATTTACTCCTAAAATCTTCTAAATTTTTGCAGTTTGGATCTATTTAGACCAGTGGGCATGGAGCATATTTGCCTATTATAGATGGAATGTGGATGGAATTTCAAAGAAATCACAGATTTTAAAAACATATTTTTACCTAATTTCAGCTTTGGTTTTGGTGTGCTAGGAAGAAATGCAGTGGTCTTATGGAGAAGCTAATGTCTTTTCAATCTCATTAACATATTTTTAGAACCAGCCACGTACATGTACTTAAGGCATTAGCCAAGAAAGGCTATTTGGTAAAACTTTTTTATTTTTTTATAAATTTATTTATTTTATTTATTTATTTTTGGCTGCGTTGGGTCTTCGTTGCTGCACGCGGGCTTTCTCTAGTCACAGCTAGTGGGGGCTACTCTTCGTTGTGGTGTGCGGGCTTCTCATTGCGGTGGCTTCTCTTGTTGCGGAGCACGGGCTCTAGGCGCGCGGGCTCAGTAGTTGTGGCTCGCGGGCTCTAGAGCGCAAACTCAGTAGTTGTGGTGCATGGGCTTAGTTGCTCTGTGGCATGTGGGATCTTCCCGGACCATGGCTCGAACCCATGTCCCCTGCATTGGCAGGCAGATTCTTAACCACTGCACCACCAGGGAAGTCCCTATTTGGTAAAACTTTAGATACCACGTGGTTATACACAGAAGTATGTGAATTTTTCTCGTATATTGCTCAGTATACTGAAGTAGTTCATTTGACTTATACCTCATAAAAAACATTCTGGACCTTTTAACTGGTTATTCTGGGGCTTTTTGGTCATCTCCCCTCATCATTGCTACTCAGAAGTAGCACTCTCTAAAGAAATGAGAGAAAAAGGACAGTTGTTAAGTAATTATGAGTTTAGCAAAGAAGACAGTTAATAGATAATTATATGCCTTATGCTTGAGTCAAAACATTTGGTGAAAGTATAGTGAACAAACTATCAGAAAGCGAGGAGGGGGCTTCCCTGGTGGCGCAGTGGTTGAGAATCTGCCTGCCAATGCAGGGGACACGGGTTCGAGCCCTGGTCTGGGAGGATCCCACATGCCGCAGAGCAACTAAGCCCGTGTGCCACAAGTACTGAGCCTGCGCATCTGGAGCCTGTGCTCTGCAACAAGAGAGGCCGCGATAACGAGAGGCCCACGCACCGCGATGAAGAGTGGCCCCTGCTTGCCGCAACTAGAGAAAGCCCTCACACAGAAACGAAGACCCAACACAGCCAAAAATAAATAAATAAAAATTAAAAAAAAAAAGAAAGTGAGGAGGACATAATGTCAGCATATTATGGTGTTAACTTTTTATTTATCATCTGAGAATAAACTTTTTTATATTCAAATTATATTAATTTTTATACTAAGTGCTGCTTTATAGACACAACATAATGCTAAATGAGTGTTTACTGAATGCTGGCAAAAACACATCTTTCAGATAAAATACTGTTAAGATTATAGTAGAGTTCTGTGTAAGGAGTGTTAAGGTAATCTGAATAATTCTAGGATCAGTCATTGACTTTGAAATTTGAAATTTTGAAGATCTATGAGGAAAACACACACAAAAAGAATTAGGTCTATTGCTAACCATGCAAGAGTTGCAGACAACTAAAATTTAGGTCCTTTGATGATCCTTCTGAATGGCCTTCATCAAGTCTAAATTAATATGTTCATTTTCTCTCCCATCCTGTTGCTGTTGTCAGAGTCGTGTTATAAGGAAAGACATCATTGAGGTCACTCTATGAGTGACCCTGTGAAAACCTACCATTTGGCAACCGCCTGCTGTCATTATCGAAAAATGATGACCAAATAGAATCTGTGGCAAAAAAGAAAATAGCTGAGGTTTTTTTTTTAAAGCGTTGAACTATAGTTAATTTAAAAAATCCATATTCAAACCGTGGCAGTTGGAGATGAGCCAAAAGAAAAGTCATGACTCTTGGGAAGTTTGATGTAAACATAGGCCTTAAGTCCCAGTGTTGGCTGCCAGGCTGGTAGGAACCAGTTTGCCATCCTTAGTTTATTTATTGCCATAGCTGTGATTTCTAAGACATACATCCCAAGTCACAGCTCAGAAATAAACTCCCTTTTATAACCTTTCTGCTTTTGTTTGTCATTTCCCCTTCAACCTGTCAAATCTCACCAAACAGTTGGTATTGCATGACTATCTTCCATTTTTTCCTTAAACAAAACCCAGCTACATTAAAGAGTTTGTACATGGAGACTTTGGAAGAACAAAGCCGAACATTTGCTCTCTGATGGATGTGACTGCAGACATTCTTGAGCTGGATGTTGAGGTAAATCATTTTATTGTGGAAATGCCTGTTTGTACACTGAATCAGCCAAGGTTATGCTTCTTTAGCATTAAGCCAAATAGTACTATTCACTTTAATAGGTATTTGAAAACGGTCAAAATCTCACAGTAGCACTGAATTGCAGGGAGGGACTATCTTCAGAATTTTCATTTTTTAAAAAACACAAGGTCTCCTTTATGATCCTTGCAAATATATAGCTAATTTACTAACTGTGCTTTACATTATGACATGAGATCTAAACCCTTAAACCAAGCAAGGAAATGAAGTTGTAAGTGCCCTTCATATATCCTTTGGACTCTCTTATAAAGAATTTAAGGCAGCCTACTCAGAAACATATATTCAGGACAGGGATAGAAAATGGGAGAGCCAATGGTTATAAATAAAAGCAGTTCTATAAGGGTTCTGTGATGTGGTATAAGAGAAATTCTCTGTTCTTATAGTCTGAATTGAAATCAGATTACATTCTTAAGTAATTAGAAGAATGGAATGAATGGATCTTTCAGACAATTCTCCATAAGCATTCTTCTCACTTGAGCATCAATAGGTATTGAGGCATGAGTTGTGCACTTTGGTAAATATCTGGTTAAGAACAGCTTCCCCACACCCCCCACAAAAAAGGGAATTTTTTCACTTGGGAATAATCTCAGTATAAATAAAAAGAAGTGGGTATAATTGCCTAGTATGAAAACAGCCATGGTAATCAAATGATCACTGGAACGTCATTGCTTTACCAGCACTTCTCTTGAGTGCTTTCAGATTAGATTTTATACACCTGCGGTACAACCAGTGATAGCATCTTCAAGGTTGCAGGGAGTCTTCTTAGTAAGACTGTCATTTTGAAGAAGACAACCTTCTCTTAAAGAAAATCCCAAATGCATTCATCTTCTTTGACCTTAATTCTCAGGACAGCTTAGGAGTGTCAAAGAGCCAAAGGCCAGGGTTTCTCAGCCCTGATTGTCCATTGCAATCACCTGTAGAACTTTTAAAACCCTACAGATATGCCTACCTTCCCCTGACCTCAACACATACAAGATTGTGATCAGTAATGTTTGGTTTTCAGGCTTGAGAAACCACCCATTAATTTATATATGGGTGTTTGTTTTATGGCTATATTCTGAAACAAAACCAAAGTATTTCTTGGCATCTGTAAAAGATACACACACACACATACATACACACACACAATACTTATTTGGGCTTTTCTAATAAAAATTTACAAATCTGGTAGTGACTCAGATTAATTTTAAAAATAATTTGTAGTAAATCATTTCAGGCTTTACACTTTAAGTCTCGAAAAACTACATGGGTATGGTTGGTTGTTCGTTTTTTGTATTTTTTTGTTTTAACTTCTAAATTAGGCCCTCTAGTGTAGTTAAGGCAAAGTGCAATTTCATACTTCTAATGCCCGGGACATGATTATTATGTGGAGACAAATAGTCTGCTACTGTAATTCCATTATGACTTAAAGATCAAGGTTTTGTTCTAGAAGTGCCAAACCAGGATGAGTAGAGATAGATAAATTCAATTTTAAAAGAAACAAAAATTCTGCTGAAGTGACATGCAAAGATCTCTAATCCTTTTCTAGTTACAGGTGATCTTTCATAACCATTTATTTCACATTTAGTTGCTAAGTTACAAACAAGGTTATAAGTATATAGACTACTTGAGTACTGTTAAATGCAAGATGGGAAAACAGTCAGAAGACTAAAAGTTGCTGAGACTTTTGAGGGAAAGTTGGTGTTGGCCCCTGCATTATTTGCTACTTTTCCCATAAATAACATTTGAAAAATTTAAACATACTCTAGTCTTGTATTGACCAAAAGGTACAATTAATAACTGGCTGAGTAACCAAATACTCAGTGAATTCAGGAACAGACCTCAGGCCCAAGAATCCCAGGTCCTAGAATGGATTTTAGAGTGTTGAATCGTGATGTTCAATGGCTCTTTTCTTCCAATGCAGTTTCTTCTGTTGCATTATATTAAAACTACTAGATTTATACAGCATTACCAGCAAATGCTTACTAGAACAATAACGTTTTAATGACTTGTTTTCTTCTTTCTAGTCTGTAGATGTTGATTGGCCCCCTGCTCTGGATGACTAGCTTTCAATGGGACACAAAGAGTAGGGTTTTCCGGCAAAATGTGGACGTCCGTTCAGCATACACTGTAAAATGGCTGTTTTTACTCACCAGAACGGTGTCTTGGAAACCATTTGGATCATGTTGATCTATTTTTAAATTTGTTGTAACATCTCAGGATCTATGTACATGTATATTTTGTGTTGAATTGTTCTAAGGATGTCTCATGATTTTTCTCGTTCCTTCTCCAGCCCCCCACAAGCCAAACTATGAATAATGAAACCATTCATTCAGAGAGGTACACAAACAGGATACATTCTCTGAAAATCTGAGAAGCTGTAATTTCTTTCAGCAAAATTGCCCTCCACAGGATAGATACCACTTTTAAAATCATGTTTAAAAATTTTTAAATGATCTTGATAAAAGTTACATCTAGATTTATGCAGCACAGTATCCTTGTAATATTCTAAGATACCAAATGCAAATCTGACATCATTAATATTTTTCCCAGTAAGCTTCAAGCAAGCTATTACCAATAGAAGTGTGTTTTGGTACGATTTGTCACAAACCTTAATGACTCCAAGTTACTCTTTTGACAATCTAAAATTGTCAGTACATTTCCTGGGGGAGAGAGTGTGAGACCTTAGGAACTGAGGCATACCATAATAAGAGACTTTCATAAATCTTTTAAATAAGGAGTCACAAGTGCCTTCAATGACTTCAATCCCAGGGATAAGATTTAGAAAAACTGACATTGCTAAACAAAGGTAAGCTGATATTATTCCAGAGTGCTTCAATGTATTATCCAATTTCAAACATCTTCATCAGGTAGATAGGGTATTATCATCTCCACTTTATGAACATGAAAACCAAAGAATAGAAGTGAACTGACTTATCTAAAATTGTTAGTTACTTCCATATCTAGGACTAGGACTTAAGTTTCCCAGTCTCCAGGGTCTTTTCTAATAAATCTTATTATTGAGCATCTGCTACATGAAGGAGGCACCCAAGAATGTCATTTTAATGGACATAACCATGAGAATTGACTTTTGGAATTTAGATACCAAATCAAGCTTACCAAAAAATTGCCCAAGTAAATTTCACGTGCGCTCATATGATTACCATTTGTTAATTAATCATTAGTTGGTACTACGAAGAGGAAAAACATTAAAGAAGCAAAGAAAATGGACAGATCATTAAGAGAAAAGTTTCAGAAAAGAGTCTCATTAAAATTTCAGATTTAAGTGCAATTTCCATCACACTGATTTAACTTTCTGAGCTTATTTTGGAACACATGTGACTTGGATAGTATTGGATTATTCAATTTCCCATCTCTACATTAAACATGCTTCAGAGATACTAAGTTGTATCATTCACCTTAAGGATCAGGAAAACAGTTTAACTGACATGAAGAAATATCATATGTGAATAATAGCAAATAACTTTTTCATTATTTTCAATGCCGGTAAATGAGAAAGGGATAATAGAAATAAACTTGATAAAAAGGTAAGAACGTTTGTGTGAATGTTTCTCAGTTTTGGGGGAAACTTTGCTACAAAAGAGATTTAAATAATTTGGGAAATAGTCTTTTGCAGTTTTCTTTTTGGCTCAGCTTTGAATTCAGTGGATCTGCAAATGGAAGAATTAAGAATCTCCTTAGCAAACTTAAATTAGAAGACTTGTTTTTAAAATTTCTATTCCTGGGATTATACAAAATTTCAAGAGTAAGCATTAGCTGCAAATACTTATTCCAAATATCCATATGAGACATAGGTTGTTAAAAATTAATGTAGGTCTTTATTTAAGCAGAACAGAAGACACTAAGCCATGAAAGTACTACATAGTTTAACTTTTGCCTATATAAAAATATTTTAAAATTACTTTTGTGATCTTCTATAGCTTATTTAAAAAAAAAAAAAAAACACTTAAGAGAAAGGGCCCTTTTTACTTTTAGTATCTCTTTGTCCCAAATATAGTCCGTGGTTTAGTTTAGGAAAAACACCGAGTACCTGGAAAAGTGGGGAAAAAAAAAAAAAATTTGGTGAAATGAAAAATTTCCCAAGTAAGATAACTGGTTTCATTTACAAGTTATATGAAATCAATTTAGAAGTTAAATTTCTATTTCCAAAGAGAAAAAGCATCTTACTTAGATAGATCTTTTGGGGCTTTATTCTTTGATTTTTAAGTCCACATGAGAATGAACTTTGATGTAAGCTTTCCTGAGTTGATTTTTTAAAATGCTGCCCTTTATTATTATAGACAAAATATATTTTATATTTTTCAATTCAATTTTTTCATTTTGAAATAATTTCAGACTTGCAAGAAAAGTACAAAGAATGTTTTTCCCAGAAATGTATCACCCTGAATGCATTAGGGTGTAATTCCTACAAACAAGGACAAATTCCGACAAACAAGGACAAATTCCGACAAACAAGGACATTCTTCTACTTCCTCACAATGTAACTATCAAAATCAGATTAACACTATTACTATTATGTAATCCACAGGACCCCCCCCCCCTCAAATTTCACCAGTTGTCCAAAAATGCCCTTCATAGTCAAGGGATGATACTTTGTATTTAACTATGTCTCTTTAATGTTCACCAATCTGAAACAGTTTGTCTTTCCTTGACTTTCATTACTTTAACATTTTTGAGGATTTCAGGCCAGTTATTTTGCAGCCTGTTCCTCATTTGGGCTTGCCTGATGTTTCCTTATAATTAGGTTCAGTTTGTACCTTTCTAGCAAGAATACCACAGAAGGGAGATTATCTTCTTGCATCTTCTCAGATGTCACAATTTTGATCACTGCAGTTAATGATGACTGGGCTTTGATCAGTTAACGGAGGTGGTGTGTGCCAATCTCCTTCACTTTTATAGTTACCCTTTTTTCCCTTTAATAAGTATCTTGTAGGGAGACCTTCAAACTTTCATTCACTAGTTTTAGCATTTATTGAAGATTTTCACCTGAATCTATTACCACAATGATTATCAAATGATTTTCTAATTCCACCATTCCTTTTGGCATTACACTGAAAGGTAGAGCTTTCCCTTCTTGTGGATTCATGGCTTCCTATTTTATTTGATGGTTTATAATTTGTTACGAACATTTATTTTGATTTCTAAGTGTTGACTTAGCCAGTGGGTGCCCCTTCAAGATGGCTCCTTTGTCCTTGTGACATGTCCCCATCATTCTTAGAGCATGTTCTTACTTTCTAATACAAAGACATTCCAGGCTCATCTTGTATTTCATCTGCACCCGCCCAGGAATGGGCTATTTCTCTAAGAAAAACTGGTTCCTTTTCATGGAAAATGATAGAAAAAAGATCTGGGCACTAGGTGTGCTCACTGCTATTGTGGCATTGCTGCTACCAAGCCCTCTCATGGCATGCACGCATGCACACACCCCTGTATACTTATCTACATATATTGAAAATTATGAGTTTATACCAGTACTTCCGATTCCAACCTTCTTCTAGTTTTCCCCCTTTCCGTATTTGTAAGTCCTTTCTGACAGTGAGAAATCTGGGTCCATTAGCCTTAATATTTTCCTTAATAGATCATTCCCCCTCATAAGTAACCAGTCTCCTGTTGCTGCATCCTTATTTCAGATCACTGAGACTCCCCTCCCTACTACCCTCAAATGTTCCCAGGCTCCACACTGTAATCCCACAATGGGCCACCATCTTCGCCCCCTGTGGCAATAGGTAACTGTACCTTGCTCAGAATAAGCAAATGACTTTTGTCCTGAATTGTTCAGGAAGGGAGAGAGCCAGGCAGGAAATAAGTCAGGAAGGCAGAAAATGAAAATCTCTTTAAAAGGCATTTCAGTACTCTACAAAAATTATCATTTTAAAGGACAGTTACATATGTAAGTATATTCAGATACAGCATTCCATAAAAATGTCTAATGTTTCTAAGCAACCAAAACTGCCTTTCTCTTTAAGGAGGATGCTATAAATACAAGAAAATCTTGATAATTTTAAAGTCAAACAGCAACAAATTTTTGTAAGGGTTTTAGAATTTTTTCCATTTATTATATTATCAAGAAAAAAATCACTGTATACAAGATATTACAAAGGTAATAAAATATTCTGTACAAAAGACATTTTGACATTTTAAAAATGATTTCAACTTTTAAGTATCACACTTAACATTAAATAATTGAACACTACCTGAGAACTTTTAAAAATCATTTTTTTTTCAGTGCTTCGAAATTCATTACAGTCATTAAGAAGCATATACAAATACTCAGAACAGTTAAAAAAAAAAAAAAGAACAGAGCCATTCTGCAGGGATCTGGATTCCTCAAAGTCAACAGTATTTTTAAGTACATTCTTTTAAAATGGAAGTCATCTCCAAAAGGGTTCATCTGGTCTGAACCATGCATTTAAGAATGCCCGTTACCCCAAAACTTTGTGTTTTCCTTTCCATCTCATCTTAAAGCTATCTGAACTGTGCACCAGCAACCAATATTTTTAGCTGATTACCCAATAAAATCAAGTGTGTCACCAACGAAGTCTCCTGAGACTGAATTCCACAAATGGGTCCCCAAACACTCCAACTTATTTTTCACTACATTTTATGCAGAGCTGTAATGTTCTGATTAAGGTTTAAGAAGAAAAATAAGCAAGATGAATGATACCTTTAACAAAGTTTATATTTTACTTATCTGCTGATATTCCTGAAAGCTTGATTTACTGAAGCACCAACATTTTATACTAATTACTGTGTATTACTGTTCACACATAGGTATTTAATGAATTTTTGGTGATTCTTTAAATTTTTGAAGTCCAATAGTAAACTGAAACTGTAGAAATAAGAGATGTAAGAAAAAAGAGTATGATAAATGCTACTCCCTTTAAGTAGATAATTACTAGCAGGTACTTTTTTCTAAAGCCACAGACATTTAGAATAGAAAAAATATTTGAAGAAATAATTCTTTAAAAATTGTATCTGTGTTTTATTAGTGAAAGTAGTGGTGACATGATTACTTTTGAGACTTTACTGATGTTAAGTTTGTACTTTAAACTCTGCTAAGATGTATTAGTTAAGATATTAATTTGACCAAGTCTTAGACAAACAAAGGCATAAAACTGGGTACAGACAACTCATACATTTATCTCTGATTCGCTACCCACTCCTGGGCTTATAATGTTAAATAGCATGAAATTTTCTATTACTTGTGATGCAAAAAGCACCCTAATTTTCCCCCTCTCATACTCAATCTCCAGAAACAAAACAGATCAGAAATCTTTACATGGCCACTTCATTAGCTATGATGAGACTCCTTCTTAGGAAGATAGTCATAATACTCCCAATTCATAGAATTTTGGCAAAGAAATTAAGAGTCATAGAATTTCAGAACCAGAAGTCATTAATTGACCTTATCTTCACTATACAATAGGAAATGTTCTGGAAAGAATATGGCCAAATGAAAGTCCTCCATATTTGGGCAATAGCTAGCCACTCTAAAGAGGAAGTCATTCCAGGGTTCTTACTAAAGAATCTAAATCCATAGTGATCTGTCACTCTGTGAACGGGAAGGTGTGTTTGGATTAGAGATTATCAGGGCCACAGGATATATGCATATGTTGGTTTACTAACAATATTTGATTTGCACTATACAATTTACAGCGTTTCTTCTTATTCATTATTTTATTTAATACAACACACCTTATGAATTAAGTATGGTGGGAATTATCTGCATTTTATATCTGAAGAGACAGGCCCATAGAAAGTGTGATCTGCTAATTAAATGACTTATAAGTGGCAGAGCTGAAGATTCAAACCCAGATATTCTGACTAAAAATTACTTACTCTTTCCATTTCTCCATGCTATTTAACATCACACAGTAAGTTTTTAAATCCCTCAATAAATCAATTAATGATAGAAGAAATTATCTGGAGCTAATAGGCAGCCTGGACCACCAATTCTAAGTCTCTCTTAACATGGACAGTATAATTGGTTTTTCTGAAGCATTAGGTTAGAAATTGACAACCCAGCTGTTTTTGTTCACTAAGGTTTTGAGTAGGGAAGCCCAGTTACCAATGTAAAAGGCCATTAAGATAGTAGGTTCTGATGACAGAAATCAGAATAGTGGTTTTGAGGAGTAGGTAGATTGGCAAGGGGCATGAAGGAAACTTCTGGGGAGCTGGAAATGATTATTTACATATGTAAAAATTCATCAAGCTGCAAATTTAAAATTTGTCCACTTTATGCACTTTACTATATGTTATCCCTCCAAAGAAAAAGACTGACATCTTTGAGAGCAAGACTTTGCCTCATTCACCTCTATGTCATTTCTAGCCCCTAACATGGTGCTTTGCACATTAGACATTCAAAAATGTGACTGATCACATGAATACTGGAGTTTCTGTGCAAGGGTAAGGTGCTGAGGAAATGCACCAGAGGAGAACTGAGATTAAACCTGCCACATAGAGAGAGGAGGAGTAAGGTCAGAGATATGAAACAGTCCTAGTAACTGTAAAATTTCTACGCAATACAGTTGACACTACAGGAGGCACAGGGTAAAGTACGTCACAAACCTGGTAATCTCGGCATCGCGGCTTTTCCTGCCAGATTAAATACCTTTCCCTTTAAAAACCAGATCCTTGTCCACATTTTTTATAATCACACCTATGTCAATTTCACCCTTCCCTCTCTATCAATACTACCATTTATTCAGCACCAACCGTGCCAGGCATTGCGCTAAGTGATGGAGTTCCAAAGGTGAACTAGAGAAACTTCATATAACTGTATAATTCAGTGAGAGGAGTTCTGCAGTAGGGTGGGTATGTGTAAAGCTGTGCCTCAGCTAGGATCAAACTTCACAGAGAAGTCCCATCTTGAAGGCTGCTCGCTGTGGAGGTAAAGAGCAGAGGCAGAGTGGACAACGTGCGAAAGGCATGGAGGCCTAGTGGCCTGAGAGAGTCTTCAAGGAATGCTAACTATGCAATACAGTGTATGGAAGAAGGGGTATTATTTTTAACTGGGGCAATCTGGAAAAGATTCTTGTTAGGGAAAAAGAATGAAGCCCTAAACTAAGAAAGCAGCAGGAATGAAGAAAGGACAAATGCAAGAGATTTTTAGGAGGCAGACCCAAAAGGACTTGATAACTCTTTGAGTGTGAAGACAAAAAAGAATAAAATACGATTTTGAGGCTCCTATTAAATATCTTGGATGGTAGGGTAAATGGTAATGCCATTAACGAAAGTACAGAATGCAACAGGAGCAGCCAGTTTATAAAGACATTCAGGTATCGTAAGAGAAAGCTGAAGCTTTCTCCTGAGCACTGATGAGGTCACCCAGGGGAGAAAAGTAGCACCAACTGAGCGCTGGGGATGAGACTGGAAAGAAAGTCAACCTCAGGAGTATCTGAGGAGGGAGTGGTCAAGAAGATAGGTTATGGATAGGTCAAGCAGAGTGAGGACTGATACAAAGACACTAGATTTGACAAGGGAGGGTGTCTCTGGTCACTTTTCCCAGAATAGCATAAGAAAATAGTAGGAGATAAAAGAGAAAGACTGATAGGCTAAAGAATGACTGGGAAGTGAGGAAATGGAGGCTGAAAGCATTTCGTAAGTCTGGATGTGAAGGGAAGGAGCATGATAGTGGTAGGAAAGGTGTTTATCCTTTCTCTTTTAGGCTAGAGAAAACATTTACCATGTTTATACAAGAAAAGCACTAAATGGTGATATGAGGATACAGAAACAAGATGGGAGAGAAGGAGGAGGGATCCAGTATACAAGTAGAGTTTAGGAAGCAATAGGTCATCTTTTCCTCAAAACTAAAAGTAGGGTGATAAAAGAACAGATGAAAGTATAAATACATTTAGAGAAAAAGAAGCAGGTTGCCAATTTTTTTTAATTATAAAATAAAATCTATGATCAGTAAATAGCACCTGAAAAATGAAAAATCCTTTGGAAATACTCTGAACACAAATGTAGCAGGACCTTGATTCAACTTACACAGAAAAAAACACCCGCAAAACAAGTCCGTTGTTTAATTTAAAGTATCCATTTAGGTAGCCTGTCAGTGTTTAAGCTGATAAGTGCTAGTTACTACAAAATTATAGGATTCTGTATTAAAAAAAAAAAAAGTTCACCATTTATAAGCTACTATCTGGAGATATCTTGGGTTCATATTTTGAACAGGAAAGAAATGCCTTCATGTTTTTTCTCCCTGGTAAGTTCTGCTAAAGTATGTTATATGCTTATGATTTTTAAAGTTATACAACAGAAGTATTTCTTTTTGAAATCATAATTTCTAAGAAATATTAATGATAGTTAGGTGTCTTTAATCTTTTTCTTTTTCTTTCCAAACTATCCTGACCCCAAGTCTTATCTTGCTTTCCTTCTCATTTCCCAGTATCATTCAACTCAGAATTTAATTTTTATGACATTCACACATTCCCCATTTTGATGAAATTGACTAGCTTTAATCGTTCCAGTAAATTTATGGTTTGGTTGGATACTACACATAAGTGAAAAGACACACTGTTTCTAGCTAGAAATATGCTCAACATTTACATAGATTCTAGCAGTAAAATAAACTAGGTCTTTATCTTTAGCAAGTTACTTAGCATCATGACAATTCCATCACAATTAAGATTACTGTCCAAATTCTACAGTCATTTTGCCACTGGGATTACTCTGCTTTCAAACAATTTGGGTCACCATTATTAGTCATCAACCTGAATGTACATGATTCTGATATACTAAACTCAATGTCACATGAAGCAGAACTATAAAAATCATAAACATCTAATAATTAAAGCTATTCTTTCTTTCAAAAACCGAAGTTCTATTAGTAGTACTTTGAATGTTCAATAAATATTTACTGAGTGCTTAACAGGAAGCAGACACTGTTCTACAAATGTGGGATTCAACAAAAACACAAAACTTTGCCCTCACGGAGCTTATATTCCAGTATAGGAAAACAAATATAAACAAACAGTAAAGTCAGATCATGATAAGTGCTATGGACAAATGTAAAGGAGGGGAGACATAGAGTGCCAATGTATATATAGTCATGGAAGGCCTTGATCAAATAACAGTTGAGTGAGACTGAAGGATGTAAGGCATGAGCTACACATACAGCTGAGTTTATTTCACAACTAGTTCCCTTGTTCTGGAGCACGGGCTCTAGGCACGCGGGCTCAGTAGTTGTGGCTCACGGGCTTATCTGCTCTGTGGCATGTGGGATCTTCCCGGACCAGGGCTCGAACCCATGTCCCCTGCGTTGGCAGGCGGATTCCTAACCACTGCACCACCAGGAAAGTACAAAGGGTCTGAGGCAGGAGTGTACTCGATGTTTCTGAAGAGGAGCACTGAGGCTAGAGCGCCTGGAGCTGAATGAGAAGGGGAAAATGGTAGTGAATGAGGGTAAGAGAGGGAGTGTGGGCCTGCTAATTTTAAGGATTTTGGTCTTTAAGTGAGATGGGGAGCCACTGGATGGTTTTGAACAAGTGAATATGATTTGATTTCTTTTAAAAATAATCACTGTGGCTACTTCAGGGAGAACAGACGGCAGGAGCACAAGGATGTAAAGAGAGATTTTGGAGGCTATAATTCAATCTATGCAAGAGATGATGGTGGTCTGGAATAGGATGTTAATATCAGAGGTCAAAAGAGGTGGGCAGCTTAAGATATATCTTGAAGGTAGGGCCTACCAGATTTGCTGATGGATTGGATATGAGAGATAAAAGAAAGAAAAGAAGCAAAGATGACTCCATTGTTTTGGACCTGAGCAACTAGAAACATGGCATTGCCATTTATTGAGTTGAGGAAGACTGAAGGATAAGCAAGTTTGGGAGGGAAGATCAAGAACTCAGCTCTGGATGTGTTGAGTTTGAGCTTTAATTACATCTCTATGTAGAGATGTCAAATAAGCAGTTTTACAGACACACATAAGCTCCAAGTCTGGAGTTCAAGGGGTGGGTCTAAGCCAGGGGTAAAATTTGAGAGTTGACAGCATGAAATTGGATGAGATCACAGTGAGTTCGGACACATAACAAAGAGGAAAGGTCCAAGGAAACTTCTTCCTCTTAAAAACATGGATGCAAAGTTAAAATCATAAGCAATTTTAAAGGTATGGATCTAAATAGTTCAAAATGTAGAGAACTCCCATACCTTGAAAGCTTACTTCAACTGCCTGATGCCCAACTTAACATTTTGAAGAAATTTTGATTTACATGTAAATCTAAGAAACTCCAGAAAGCCTCAGAAAACCCCTTAGGGGTCACCTTGGCCCATTGGCCTCACAAATAATAAGGAATTAATTTTTCCAATGACATAGCCATTACAGGTTTTACCTTAAATTTGCTTAAAAGCAAATATCAGTTAATTCATTTAACCAAGAATACCTTAATACATTATAAAAGAAGTATAAAAAGGTGTACCTGGAAAAACTGAAGACTTGCTCTAATGTTCTTCTTTGTCTGTCCTGGGAAAATGTGGCAGGATTCTCATGCCAGAATTCCCACCACACACAGTATCAGATCACATGTTTCAAAAGAAGAAACAGTAAAGCTCTTTTAAATTTCTATTTTGGAATTTTCCTTTTATGACTGTTTCCAACTTTGTATTCTACATACCCAAAGTTGGGTTTTTTTAGTGGAAAAATTGATTTTATTCAATATTTAACATGTCACAGATTCATCATACACTGGTTTACATAAATTTTCTTTGTATGTAGGATTCCACAATGCATCATAGCCTAGGAGTTCAGTCTGTGTGGATTTATCTACTTTTGAAGCAAAAGTCTTCTGTAAATGCTGGACTTTTTCTAACTCTTCCTGAAGTTGGGAAATGAGTTCATCCCTCTCTTTTAGCTGCAGCTTCAAGCACTGAGCACTCATCTGTTATATCCCAACAAATTCTCTGCCAGCAAAACAAGAAGCTCCCAGGACAAGACTGCCCGTTAGAGGAATCCCCTACATACCTAAAGTCATAATTACAGTTGACCCTTGAACAACACGGGGGTTGGGGTGCAGACACTCCGTGCAGTGAAAAATCTGTGTTTAAAACTGTACAGTCGGCCCTCTGTCTCCATGGATGTCTTCTGCATCCATGAATTCAACCAACCTCAAATCGTGTAGTACTGAACTACATATTTAGTGAAGAAAATCTGAGTATTAACTGGACCCGCCCGCACAGTTCAAACCCGTGTTGTTCAAGGGTCCACGATATACTGTAGTATAGTCTTAGAGAAATACATAATGTTGCATTTATAAAGGTAATATCAAAAGGGTTACCTTTAAAGGGATTTAATTCTTGAATTACCATTTATATCTTACAAGTTAACTTGAAAAAATTCAAATGCAAATGAGTCACTCAATTGTTCATTCTGCATAGTGCCAATACCTGAATACTGACTATTTTGAACAAAACTATGACTGTTTGGATTAGTACCGTTTGATGGTCCTGACTCATTTATCATACTGTTATCTGCACAATTAAAGTCAGATCCCTCAAATGCCTCTGATTGTGAAACAAAAGCAGTAGTACTAGAACTGGCGACTGCTGACATACTGGAAGAGGACATCTGATGGAGCTGTCTTAAGTCTCTTGGGTCTAACACTGAAGTACAGGCAGGATTTTCAAGATTCATGCTCACAAGTCTCGGATTATCAGTCTCCCTCATGCTGTCATTACTGGGCGTTACCATGTTCACAGGGCAATTAGGCAGCATGCTGGCATCAGAAATACCATATAAGTCAGCTGGTGACACGGATGATGCTTCCATTCTGCCTATGTCATTAGTATTGTTATAAATGCAAGCATTAGACACATTCAAATCACTCACAACAGACATTTCCAGGAATGGTGGGATAACTTGTGAATTAGAGGAAAGTGTCCCTGTTGAAAAACTACTCAGTGAATTTGTATTGACTGAACGTGAGGTGGCGTGGGCCACTGATGACCAGCTTGAAGAAGGCTGAGGTACCATTGGGGGTATGGCTGAAGCATGATGTGGCAATGCACTTGAGATGGACACAGATGAGGAATAGTAGGATTCTGCTTGACTTGAAACTGGCCCGGACGTTTCTGTCAAAACTGCACCATGAGAAAACAAGACTGGTTCTGTGAGGGAGGAAATGTATTTGTACAAAACGGAAATGAACAAAATTATAAAAAGCATTACTTCTAAATTAAAATTACATAAACACATAAAAAATTTTAAAGGAAACCGATGTAACACTTCAAATAGAAATGTTAAATAGCACTAAAAATTATTACATGAGTCCAAAATTGAATTCTTTAATACTAATTGTTTTACAAATACCTATAAAATAATTTTGGTAAGTTACTTTGGTATCGAAAATTTCACTCCAGTTAAATGTGGAAATCTAGCTTCTGAGGCCCTATAAAGATATTTTTGAAATGTGAAAGATAAATATCAGAATTTCAGTTAATGGGCCTCTAAATATTCAAAATCATTTCACATTCTCCTCTTTAGGAGAAAATGGAGGGATGGAGGAAACATTCATTAGGGATGACTTAAAAATCTACATAAATTTCCAAGCTATATTAAGATACTACTCACTCTAAGGTACTACACTACAAAATTCCCAGTCAGAAAAAAATGAAGGAGTCTGTATTTATTTACATGTTATATGACTGCTGTACATATTAAACCAAGAAAAAGCTCTGATTTAAGAATGTAAAAAGAAAAAAAGACTTCTAATTAACCCTGGTTGAATGATCTAAACCAGAATTTGGCAACTTTTTTTTCCATAAAGGGCCAGATACTAAATATTTTAGACTTTGTGGGCCATACAGCCTCTGTTGGAACTACTCAACTCTGCTGCTATAGTACAAGAAAAGCAGCCATAGACAATATGCAATCAAATGAGCTGTATTCCAGTAAAACTTTACAAATAAATAAATAAATAAAGATAGGCAACTGGCCAGATCTAAATCATTTCTTCCATGACACACTGTAATTAGTAAAATTACCACCATATGAATGAAATGTAATTTCTCAAACAATAAATCCCCAAAACATAATCATAGTTGCCAACAGCTCTTTCGGAAGCTGAGATCAATTCATTCAATATTCATAGCATAAAAAATATGTAGGAGAGGAATAAATCAAAGAGGCAGTTTTCATTCTTAAGAATGGAATTCCAATATACTGTGCAAAGCACTGGTCTCTCTAATCACAAGGAATACTCTATAGGGAATAAAATACCTTTTTTGATGAATCTTCCTTCTCCAGTTGATCCTAGGGGACTAGGTCTAGGTCTTTCAGGAAAATTAACTCCTATGATAAATTTTTTCCATTATTAAATATAATTTGAAAAACAACAGTACATCAGTTAAAATTTGAAAAACTGAATAAAGCAAAACAAAACAAAACAAATTTACTTAAATACAAATCAATCCAAAATGTTCAGGGACTTCCCTGGTGGAGCAGTGGTGAAGAATCCACCTGCCAAGGCAGGGGACACAGGTTCGAGCCCTGGTCCGGGAAGATCCCACATGCCGTGGAGCAAATAAGCCCATGCGCCACGACTACGGAGCCTGTGTTCTAGAGCCCGCGAGCCACAACTACTGAGCCTGCGTGCCACAACTACTGAAGCCCGTGCACCTAGAGGCCGTGCTCTGCAACAAGAGAAGCCACTGAAATGAGAAGCCCGCGCGCTGCAACAAAGAGTAGCCCCCGCTCGCCACAACTAGAGAAAGCCCACGCGCAGCAACGAAGACCGAATGCAGCCAAAAATAAATAAATAAATTTATTAAAAACAACAACAACAAAATATTCTTACCACAATCCTGCCACAGTTTCTGGAAAAGCAGAGTTGTTTTTTGTTTCTTTGCTTTATTGCCATATGTGTCTGGTTAGAAAAAAACCGAGAAAATGTGATTCATCATGGGATTATGCTTCCTCTCCTTTAATAAATATGCAGATGCTTTACTCCTACATAGAAAATGCTTTAAATAAATGTACATAAGATGGATTTATAAGTGTCACAAACTACATCCCAAGTCAGTAATAAAGGATCTTTTTCTTAGTAAAAAATAGTTTATAATATTCATCTTGTTTTCTTATAACACCTACAAGTCACCAATGTCAATTAATGCAATAATGGCAGATAAGGACCAAAATGGAGACCACTTTCTGAGTGGCAAGTATGCCATCTATCAAGAGGGCACAATAAGGACCAAAATAGAATCTCAAATGTAAAACAAATTTTGATAAACAGTTTAGATACTTTGAAATTATTCCCGATACCTTTCCTAAGGAAGAGATTCAAAGAGCACAAAGAACAGTCAAAAATCAACCAAAAACTTTCAGGAAAAGAAACATAAATTATGAATAAACACAACTGTATTCAAATGTATCTTACAAGAAAATGTTCTTAGCAGGACTAACTTCAAGAAATATATAAAACATTACCAGGAAAAAGTCATACCTTTTTCGTCTGGCAGATATCTAAAATCCATAGATTCACTAACTTCCTGGTCAGAAGGTCTTCGCAACTGCATTTTTACTGTTACCGGTTCCGTTATAGCTTTGCAATATGGTGGAGTCTTGAAAACAATGGCTACTTGACGGTGTACATCAGCTTGTGAAAAGATACCTTTTGCTTCCCAATCGTTCAACACAAACCGAACTTCTATGTCATCTAGTGAATAGGAAAGCAAATAACAATGGGAAAACAAAGTAAAATCTATCTATCAATCTAAAATATATTCTGAATTCAATCAAACAAACAAACAAAAAAACAAAAAAAATACCCTTCTGAACTTTGTCACAGAGTAGAAATATTTCATCTCCTCCTCTGACACTTCCACAGTTCTTGTTTACACGACAAATTCTTAATTCTGCAGTATTAGGAGCACCTAAATATAAAGGATATTTTTAATGGGTTGCTACCTTAGTAATATGTCTTATTCCTTTCTGATGGAGAATCTTAGGAAAACAACTTATAGGATAGATAAAAGCTTTAGTGTATAAATAAATTAAGGGCACTCAATACCTTAATCATCCACATCTGTCCCTTTCTTTTCTTAAAGGCATTACCCTGGTTTAGAGTGTTAATGACTTCATTTCTAGGCAATGACATGTCCTCTAATTAAATCTCCTTGCTTCTAAATTCTGATTCGTCCTATCCATCATCAGATTAATCTTTTTAAATCATAACCATAACCCTGTGGCAATGCAGTTTTCATGCTTCCTATTATCTGGTCAACATTATTACAATAATTCCCTGGCATTCAAAGCTCTCCATGATGAGGATATTCTGATTTACCTTTATAGTTCTATGTCCCACTATCCTTCTACATGCAAAACTGGTATAGTCATACACCACTGGTGGGTGCATACATAAGAGTATACAAACACACAAATATTTGAGGGCAATTTCATAATCTTTTAACACTATAAATATCCATATCCTTTGATCTAGCATTTGCCAACATTTCTACTTCTACAAATTTATGCTAGAGACATTTGCACAAGATATGCACATGTGGGATATTTATTGCAGAACAATTTGCTAAAGCAAAAAGAAAAAAATTGAGAAGGAAACAAACCAAATGTCTTGTAATAGGGTAATGATTTAGTAAAATTATGATATAAGGAAATATGCAGCTACAGAAAAGAATAAGGTACCTGAAAGGTAACGAGGTTCAAGATATGCTGCTAAGAAGGAAAAAAAAAAGGTTAAAAAAAAAAATCAATGATGATTTTTCAAAAAGTTGCCAAAAATATATTGTGTGAATGATGGTGACGATGATGAAACGAGGTATTTGTATATATATGAAGAAGAAACCGGTGAAATATCTTTGGAGGATGAGATGTATAGGAGGTTTACTCTCCTCATTATCTACTTCAGATAGATAACATCTACCCCGTAATGTTTGAATTTTTCCTATAATGAACATACTCTTTTTCTAATTACCAAAATACTTTAAAAAATCATTTTAAAGAGCTAAGGGTACAAATACAAGAAAATAAATTACTTACGGTTGTCATAAATTGGGTTAGAGACAATAGGAGGTAGAGCAGTTGTCAAATTACCATGTTCATCAGGGAGGAAAACTTGAAAACATAATCTCACCACATTGAGGTCGCAGTCTTCAATATCAAGCAGCTGTTGCTCAGGGACTGAAAAGTACATTTTTTTTTTAAGAATACAGAATAGTCACACAGAACTAAAATCCTGCTAAGTCCTCCTCCCTGCCCAATATAGCCTATAACCTTTAGTAGCATCCAAATCTGTCCTAGCAAAAATAGAATGGTACATAATCTCAAGACTGCCTTTTATCCTTTTCATCATATAGTCACTATCCAACATAATTTGTTAAGTTATGACCATGGTCAGGAAGTAACTACCCCAGTCATGTGAAATTTAGAGCAGAATCCAAAATTGACATAAATCAAATTTTTACAAAAATGGTTGCAGGTTATACACAATAGAGACTAGGCAGTCATTCATTAATTCAACAAATACGTATTTAGTCTAGTCATGTATTAAGGACTCTGTAAATTATCTCCAAAATCTATATAAGAATTACTCCATTTTACAGATGAGGAACTGATTTTAAAGAAATGAAATTGGGACTTCCCAGGTGGTGCAGTGGTTAAGAATCCGCCTGCCAATGCAGGAAACACAGGTTCGATCCCTGGTCCGGGGAGATCCCACATGCTGCGGAGCAACTAAGCCCATGCGCCACAACTACTGAGCCTGCGCTCTAGAGCCCGCGAGCCACAACTACTGAAGCCCGTGATCCTAGAGCCTGTGCTCCACAACAAGAGAAGCCACCACAATGAGAAGCCCGTGCACCACAACGAAGAGTAGCCCCCGCTCGCCGCAACTAGAGAAAGCCCTCATGCAGCAACGCAGCCAAAATAAATAAATTTATTAAAAAAATAAAAATAAAAAATGAAATTACTTGTCCAACATTTCACAGCTAAGAAGTGGCACAGAAGAATTCAAACTCAGGCCATTGAATCCAGAGCCTATGCTCTTAAAAACTGAACTCTATTAGAAAATTTTAGATATGTTTTACATAAAAATGACATACACAGGAATATCTACAAAAATTTAGATCAATATTTTAGGGATTAAATACCAAGGGGATACTAGAGGAGGAAAGTCAGCTAGTTTCCATAAGAAATTTTATGTGCAAACTAGGTTTGCTTAAAAAAAAAAAAAAAAAAAAAAGCTACAGCAGGAAAATTTTACAGTTCTGAAAAAAAAGTTTTTAAACATTCTTTATTACAGAATATAATATAATGACAGTTTGTTAAATTGCTATTTAAAAGAAATCCAGTTCCAAAGGAGAAATTACTGCCTTTTCAAAGATACTATAAGGTGTAGCAATCAACCATAACTAACATAGCTGTATTTTTAAAAAGCATGAAATACACATATTAAATTATACGAACATTTTTAGTTTTCAGAAAGTATTGAAATTTGAAATACTAAATTTGAAAACAGTTAAAACCCCAATTCTTTAGTCTTACAATAAGCAATAACTAATAAAAATGACAATGTACTTTTGACTGTTTTTATTTTAAACTACACTCAGTAGCTATCACATTAAAAATTATTCCATTATCAGCAATCTTAAGCCTAGCATTTCAAAGAGCCTATAAAAACATATTTGTACAACTAAAAGGTCAAATGTTATGATACAAACACCTGTACCACAGCAGCATACTCTACTGGCACAATTAGGTAGGCAATGAGACATCTACCTCTTAAAAATAATTTTTTTATAGCATTATAAATTTAGAGTTGAAGACATTAATGTTTCCCAATTCCAAAGATGAGTAATCCATAAACACAAAAATAAATTGACAAGTTTAAAAACAAACCTATGTGAATGGATAAACTGTGACAGCTATACAATAAAAAAGAACTATGGATATATACACAAACATGTATGCATCTCGAAAACATGTGAGCAAAAGGAACTAGATATAAAATATATATCACATGATCCATTATGTGAAAATTCTAAAAAAGATTAATTGATGGCAACAGAAAGCAAATTAATAGCTGACTGGAGCCAGAGATGGGAGAGGGAATTGACCGGGAAGTGGACAAGGAAATTTTTTAGTAATAGCGGTGGTAGTAGAAATATTCCTTATCTTGATTGTGGTGGTGTTACATATATCTGGGTGGATCCTACTGTATATAAATGAGACCTCAAGAAAAGTTTATTTAAAATCTTTTAAAATAGCACATGAAAGAAAAATACACTCGTTAATAAACAAGGAATAGGAATGAAGATATATTTATTATAAATCACAATATCACAGAAACCCAGAGAGGTAAGTTCAGAATAAGAGGCCTCTTTTTTCCAGATATAGCTTGCCAATTTTGTAAGAGGTAGCTAAGAGGATGAGAAATCGAGTTGAACTCTCAATAGACTATAGGCAAAAAATAAAGGAGTTCAGGGTCTGCTAAGGATGGGGGATCTGATAAATGCCCAGTGCGTTGGTTGGGGCTCTGGAGGAGCTATACCCTAGGAGTAAGGGTGAACTGGATGCGGAGATACCAGACCTCACCTAAATCATTCACTAATTTTAGATGATCTGGGACTGCTAGTGTGACTAGCCACCCACCACAAGAAAGTCTTCTGAAGGGAGAAAACACCCTAGACCTAAACAACTTTGCATATAGGATGACTGGTATTCTATTTTAAATAAGCAGGCATAAGAAGAGACAAAGTAATTTTTTTTTAAAGAAAAGAAAAACAACAGACTATAGAAACAGACCACAAAGGTTCCAAATAATGAAGTTTTCAGATACATGATTTAAAATAACTACACTTAATATATGTAAGGAGTTAAAGACAACATTGAGAGTTTAGTAGAGTACTTGAAACTATTCGAAAAGGAACCAAACAAAATTCTAGAACTGAAAAATACAGTAAACTGAAATTTTAAACATCAAATTTATCAACTGTTTTATAGAAAATATTTTGTGTCTTGTCTTTCTATATAAGCCAAGGACTAAAATCTATTTACCAATATTTTATACTAAGAGTTTTTGAAGTGTTGATTTACATTAGAGTCTTTAATCTATTTGAAAGCTGATTTTTATATATGGCGAGAGGTAGGGAATCTAACTTAAATAATCATTTTTTCCAGCTTTGCTTATCAAATATTTCCTCCCTTTCTCTTGATCTGACATGCCACCACTGTCATTTACTAAAGTTTCATATTTTCTTAAGTCTGTTTCTGGGCTCTCAATTTTACTCCACTGGTCAATTTGTCTATTGTTACCCCAATATTACTTAATTAGTATTTATTCATAATAAACCCTAATATCTCATAAGTATTTCTTCATAATAAACCCTAATATCTGATAAGGTCAGTTTTTCATCGCTATTCCTCCTCTATAAATTATCCTCCTTTTCCTGTTCAGAATCATCTTATCACATTTAGTGAAAAATCTTGTTGGGAGTTGTTTGGAATTTCACTGAACCCATATATCAATTTGGGAAAAAATGCAATGTTTATAATATTGATATTAAAGAACATGATATACCTCTCCATCTATTTAGGTGTTCTCTATTATCTCATAATAAAATTTTATAATTTTCTCTAAAGAAATCTTGATCATCATTTCTTAGAGCTGTTGCTAGGTATTTTATATTTTCTGACAATATTTTCTTTAATTATTTGCTGCTGATGTATAAAATGTAACTGACTTTTGTATGTTAATTTTACATGCATTCACCCTTTTAAACATTATATTAATAATCTGTATATCCTTTTGAGTTTTCACTGTAAATAATAGCTTCCAATAATTACAGTTTTATTTCTTCATTTTTGATCAGCTCTGTGCACTGGCTACAATCTCCAGTACAATGTGGAACAGAAGTGGCAAGAGTGCACATCCTTTTCTCATTCCTAACTTTAAAGTGAATGCTTCAGATGTTTCCTCCACTTAGATAATGCTTGCAGTAGGCTTTTAAATATATAGCACAATACAGAATGTCTTATTTTAAAAATTCTGGAATGTGAAAAATGATAGTTGCAAAATCTAGCAAAAGAAAGAATGAGACCAATCAAATTCTCTTAAATTTCTCTTAGTTTAAAATTTCCCTTTATACTCGATCAAAAAGATACATACAAGGTAACAATTATTCTCCTTAATCTATCTTTAGCAATAAATGTCACTCCTTAGTCCTAAGAGCAGTGTATATGCAATAAGAATTTCATTTTTATCAAAAAGATATGATCATGATTTATTTGTTTTCAAAGTAGGGGTTAAATTTTTTAAATCAATTGTAACACCTACTAGCTCTAGAGATCTGACTTTTCTAAAATTTTAATTATTGCTAAATATTACTAAAATTTAAAAATTAACTGCAAAAATGTACAGTATATAGATTAACAATTTTAAGAGCTATGTCTTATTTACGGGAAAAAAAAACAAAGTTTAGTTATAATTCATTTAATTTCTGTTACTTAGAATGTATAGTTATAATAAAAGCTAACATTTAAGCGCTTGTGTGCCAGGCAAAAGGTAAATGGTCATAGCAGTCTATCATTAATTACTCATTCTTTCAACATATTTATTGGGCTTCTATTATGTGCTAAAACAAATGTTAGATAGAGATATGAAAAGACAGTGCCTGCCCTTAGTGAGATTAGTGTCTGGATGAGAAACAGATGCATAAACTAAAATTACATAATGTAACATGAAAAGTGTTATAATGGGAGTATGTTCAAGGAGTACTGAAGGCATAAAAGAAGTGCCCCAAGTTCTGCACAGGGTAATAAAGAAGGCTTTCTAAAATGACTGCAATGAAGGATAATGAAGTACACAAGAGCTTTTTATTCTTCTTGCTGTTTAGGCCTTAAGTTTTAAGTGGTGAGGAAAGGCTCTTATTTTCCTGTATTAAACCAGACTTTAGAGACAAGAATCTGTTAGAGATTACCTGCCTTTTTAAACTGTATTCCCTTTCAGACTACCAAAATAAAATAATCCCCCCAAACTCAACTGCAAAACAGCCTTTGTGCTCTCACAACAACTCAATGTCCTCTGTACATGGAAAAAAAGTAAAGTGACTAATAAAACAGAATTGCAAATACTTTACTGTAAAAATCTTACGGATTTTAATCATTGAATATTAGAATTCCTTATATGTCATTAAATACATAACTAGAAAATGACAATTAAAAATTTTTTCCCTGCTTTTGCAGTAAGAGTCCCCTGTGAAGTCTAACTGACATTTTTTTGGTGCCAGCTAAATGGACACTGCTAAAATTTGATACTGGAGCCCTTAAATAAATTCCTCACACAATTTCGACTTCAGCGCATATTAGATAATTTGAACAGGTATTTTACATGAAGCCTCAAGTTTAATACTACTTGACTGTTATATGTCCCTATCTGCAAGAGACAGTTCCTGTTTTAAAGAACTAATGGCAAGAAAGATAAGGACTCGCCTTAAAACATCCTAGATACATGCAAAGTAAAAACAATTTTTAATAGTCTTTGTATTTTCACATATTTGATCTTTAGGGAACAGACTGTCATAATGAGAAAGTCCATAGACCAGAATTTGTAGACCCTATTCTGCTAACCGTTTCCAATTCCATTGTTTCTATATATCATAAAGATATAACACAAAGTCGGCTAGTATCTTGTTATCTTTACCAGTAGAATTTTCCTGTGTTAAGTGATACATCTATAAAAAAGTGTCAGTTCAGCTCTGACAAATTTCTACATAAGTCGTAGAATTTACCAGTATATCCTGAAAATAGCATAGAATAAACAACCAAGAAAGGTCTATAGCTGAGTTCAGACTACTTTAATTAGTTTTTACGGTTTTGAGTTTTTTCAGGGGGATTAGATATTATATGTTTTGCTTAATATTAGAAATGCATATTTTAGGTTTTTATTTCAATATTCTAGGAAAACAATAAAACACAGAATAATTATTTCTATTATGAAAATCATTTCAGAATAGAGAACGAGGGACTTCCCTGGTGGCACAGTGGTTAAGAATCCGCCTGCCAATGCAGGGGACATGGGTTCAAGCCCCGGTCTGGGAAGATCCCACATGCCGTGGAGCAACTAAGCCCATGAGCCACAACTACTGAGCCTGTGCTCTAGAGCCCGTGAGCCACAACTACTGAGCCTGCATGCCGCAACTACTGAAGCCCATGCACCTAGAGCCTGTGCTCCACAATGAGAGAAGCCACCACAATGAGAAGCCCACGCACCGCAACGAAGAGTAGCCCCCGCCCGCCGCAACTAGAGAAAGCCTGCGGGTAGCAACGAAGACCCAACACAGCCAAAATAAATAAATAAGTTAATTTAAAAAAAAAAAAAAGAATAGAGAACAAGGCCTACTCTAACCATTCTGCTTAAATTTATAACCCATCCCCCTAACTACAGGTTCCTGGCTCCTTACACTGCTGGTTTTTTCCCTTAGCACTTTTAGTTGTCTAATAAATTATATACCTGTTTAGTAAAGTTGATTGTTAACTGTTGGTCTCTCTCCACTAGAATATACCTTATTCAAAGGGAGGAATTTCTGTCTGTTCTGTTCACTGACTTAATCTGAGCACCTAAAACAACCTAGGACCATAAGGATTACATAAGGTAAAAATCTGTCAAAGGAATGAATGCATAAGTAGTTAAGTTGGGTAACCTACTGTATACAGGTAGGAAACACATTACCTGAAGGTACTTAGCTGTGAAGATAGATATCTAATATAACAGTAATACAAATACATTGTTTAGGTGCCAAAGTGAAATATAAATAAGTTCCATCAGAGACTCTGTCCACAATAAGCATGAAATTAATCTGCTTCAATTAAATGACCTAATAGTTGTCACAAAGCTTTCCATGATCAATTGCTGAGTGAATGGTATAATTAAGAGGATATGACTTCAGTTCTTCAGAGAGAACTGAAAAGGCTTTCAGGGCATTTCAGGTAAGGAAAGCAATTTGAATATTTTTGGTAGACAAGTACAAACAAGGCATGTTCATTCATTTGTTCATTTATTCTGTCAACAAATTTTAATTAAGCCTCTTCCACGTATCTGACACTGGTCTAGGTGCCAGAGATGCACAGAAGAGAGTCCCTACCTTTCAGAGTCTCACGATTTAGTGAGGGAGAAACATGTTAATAAATTTATAGCAAACCATATTAGAATATGTACAGCACTTTGGGAAAACAGAATACTTTGCTCTGAGAAAGTCACAGAAAGCTTGAAAGAAGTGTCCCTTAAACTTGAGGGATGAGCAGAAAGAATTCACCATTGTAGATTAAGGCATTTCATGCTAGGAACTTGCACGTATAAGAACACGTAGTAAGAAAAAATATGGTTCTTCTAACATGACAAGTAATTCAGAATGGCCAACAGTTCAGATGGCATGTGTGCACTCAGTGCTAGGGGAAGGATGGACAGGAAGTTGAGGCAGAGGATGACAGCTAGAAATGACGCTGGAATGGAAAATGGATCAGATTATGAAGGGCTTTAAATGTCATGCTTGAGAAACTGAATCTAGCAAGTATATCAGAGTTTCTCAAAGTGTGGTCCATGGATCACTTGCATTAGAATCATCTAGGGCAGAGATTTTCAAATTGTAGTTTGAGACCCAATGATCATAAAATTAATTTAGTGGGTTCATTAAGCATTGTCTTAAAAAAAAAGAAAAAGAAATGGAATTGAATAGAATAGAAAGCATACTGCATGTACTAAGAGTTTAGGACCCATTGGTCATAAAATTAATTTACTGTGTTGGACATGCATTTTCTTTAAAAAAAAAAAATCAAATGGAAAGGAATGGATTAGAGTATATTGCATGTAGTAAGAATATTGTTTTTTATCTATGTGTGTATGTATTGAGTAGAGAAATAAAATCTATTCCCTACTGTGAGCTGCAGTTAAGAAACATGGATCTAGAGGCTTCTTAAAATGCAGAGCCCAAGGCCCCACATTAGACCTATCAAATTAGGGAAAATGTGGCCTGGATTCTACATTTTTAGCAAGTACTAAGGGATTCCTATGCACATTCAGATTGAGAGTCACTGGTGAAGGTGATGTGGAGTCACTGAAGGATAATAAGCAGAGTTTTGAAATGATTCATATTGGTTTCAGAAGAATCTTTTTGGATGTAGAGTGTATAAACTGCCTGGAGGGTGATCTAGAATAGAGGCAGGAACACAAGTTTAGAGGCTATCAATAACGGTCCAGGCTAAAAAACGATGTAAGCTTACATTCCTACAATGGTAGTGAGAAGAACAGAGACGACTGACTGAGAGATGGTCAGGGTGGATAAACAAAACAGTTTTTCTGGAATAGAGAATGGTTCATGAAGAGGAGCAGTGGACAAGAAGGTAGGAAAGATATGTTGGAGCTACATGTGGAAGATTTCCAATTTAGGGCCATTTCGTTTTTAAACTATTTAAGGAGCCATTGCAACTTTTTAATCACAATAATACACTAAAGCACTGTTCTAAGATTATTCTAATGGGGGGGGGAGTTAATACAACAGTTAATACAACAAGCATAGTTGAGATAAAGCAATGCACCCGAGAGCCAGGCTACCTGTTTTCAAATCCTAGCTACACCAGGTATTATTTCCTTAGGATAATTTTCAAAAGTAGAAAATTTCTGGGTCAGGAGTATGCTCATTTAAAATTTTGATTTATTGCTAAAGTAAAAGGCCAACTTTTAAATTAAAGTGGCCATCAAGTCTAGGCATAGTATGAAACAGGGATAATGCAGTATATAAAACAAGGAGATTATAAATAATAGCTACCACTTATTAAGCATTATTTGTATGTCAAGGAGTAAATGTTAAGTACTTTATGTACACTATTTTATTTAATCATTACAACACTGCTTCACAGAAGAGAAAACCAAAGCTTTGGTTACATAACTTTCCCAAGTCACGTAGCATGTACAAGTGGCAGTGCTGGAATTCAAATCCAGATCTCCTGACTCCAGTGGAAAGGGCATTAAAAAGGGAAATGCAGGAGTCAAAAGGCAGATGGGCCATCTGTGGAAGTTTGGGGGGTTTTCTGATTTTTGTTTTTACCAATCCAGAACAAGGCATGATATTAATAACATATACTCATACAGCACTTAGAATAGTTCCTAGTATATAATAAGTGCTTTACATATTTTACTTCATTTAATTCTTATAACAACCTATGAAGTACGTACTATTATTATCTCCACTTTATAAATAAGGAAATGAAGGCATAGAAAATATTTAAGGAAAAAAAAATCACACAAGAGGGACTTCCCTGGTGGTCCAGTGGTTAAGAATCCGCCTGCCAATGCAGGGGACACAGGTTTGAGCCCTGGTCCGGGAAGATCCCACATCCCGCAGAGCAGCTAAGTAACTAAGACCATGCGCCACAACTACTGAGCCTGCATGCCACAACTACTGAAGCCCGCGCGCCTAGAGCCCGTGCTCCACAACGAGAGAAGCCACCACAATGAGAGGCCCACACACCGCAACGAAGAGTATCCCCACTCACTGCAACTAGAGAAAGCCCATGCGCAGCAACGAAGACCCAACACAGCCAAAAATAAATAAATAAATAAATAAATAAATTTATTAAAAAAAAGAAATCACACAAGAGTTCAAAGTCTATATTCAATGGAGTTTTTTTAGTAAATTGAAAATAACTTAAACGTTTATTAATAGATGACTAGATAAACAAATTAAAGCCTACCCAAACCACAGAATACTGTTAAAAAGTAAACTAGATTTATAAGTACCAATATGGAAAGATGTTTAAGATATATTCCTGAGTGAAAAGTAAGAAGCAGTAGATTAGGAAGTGTAACATGACTCCATTTATATAAAAAATACATGTGTGTGTATATATATACATGACACACGTATAAAGAAAATTCTAGAAAAATTTACATCAAATTTAACAGTAGTCTCTTACAGTGAGTAATACTGAAGAGAAAGAAGGGGACTTTTGCTTTTTGTGTTATACTAAATAGTATGAAAAATAAAGACCTAGAGAAAAGAGATGCAGACCTTATAATTCATAAAAACACTACTTGTCTATGAGCATATTCTTTAAATTACCATCATATCCCTGAAATTATTTTTAAACATCCACGAAAAACACAAACTAACAATATAAGGATATCTTAAATATGACAAAGAAATCTATGCTTTGAAAATTTTATAGTTGTTCAATACCTGAATTATGCATATTTAAGTGGCTGCAGATGACTTTACGATGGAGACCACTGTAGTGTAGGATGTCAGCTTGGTAGTCATTTTTCTATTCAAGAAATATAGCCCTCACCTATTCTGTAGCAATTGTGGCACCATTACCAGGTGCTACACCAGACAGTGTCATCCCCAACAAAATCCACTAAACAGTAAATATCTAGCCATACACACAAATATACTATTAAAATATTTTGTATAGCCTCTACTATTTCTATACTACTTCCACATTGGGATTAATTTAAGTTTCACTGTTGAATATGCCCTTGAGTTAAATGCACTCCAATACCTTATAACCACAGTGCCTATTCAATATTCAGAGAGGGGAGTATATATTGTCTGCTGGAGTGGCAAAAGGAAGGCCACATTCCAAAAGAATCAGAATATTTTTGAGAGGGTTTTCTTATAGAAAACAATGACACTCTTCACTGATAGTAGAAAGCCTTGTGTGAATAAGAATTTTTTTTTCAACACTGAAGCATT